>NC_073259.2:109216818-109519848 GCF_029289425.2 Pan paniscus | reverse complement strand
CTTGGGTGATACGTAAATCTCAGACTTTACAACTATACAATTCATCAGTGTAACCAGAAACTGCTTGTACCACAAAAGCTATTGAAATAAATGAATATATATATTAAAATATCATTCATGATAGCAACAAAATGAAATACTCAAGGATAAATTTAACAAAATATGTGCAATACCTATATGCTACACATGACTGAGAAAAACCAAAGAACACCTAAACAGTGTTATTTACAGTGTTTATGAAATAAATAAATAAAAATTTAAAATTTTAAAATTCTAAAAATTAGGCCAGGCAAGGTGGCTCACGCCCATAATCCTAGCACTTTGGGAGGCTGAGGCGGATGGATCGCCTGAGATCAGGAGTTTGAGACCAGCGTGGCCAACATGGTGAAACCCCGTCTCTACTAAAAATACAAAATTAGCAGGGCATGGTGGCACATGCCTGTAATCCCAGCTACTTGGGAGGCTGAGGCAGGAGAATCACTTGAAGCCAGGAGGTGGAGGTTGCAGTGAGCCGAGATCATGCCATTGCACTCAGCCTGGGAAAAAAGACTGAAACTCCATCTCAAAAATAAATAAATAAATAAATAAATAAATAAATAAATACTAAAAGTAAAAATAAATAAATAAATAAAATTCTAACGATTAAAAAAAGAAAGCTTTTCATCCTCTCCTAAAAATGACAATGGCTGGCAGGATTAAAGAAATTCATGGGAAATTGAAAATCTAACTATGCTTCAATTAGTATTTCTCCTGGTATATAAATTATTTTATTTCTTCATCATTATTCTTTGCCTGTGCAATATGCTGAAGTTATAAAGTTATGAAACTTGAAATCAAGTATCTAAAGTTTATGTTATTTATTTATGTATTTATTTTAAAGACAGGGTCTCAGTCTGTGGCCCAGGCTGGAGTGTAGTGGTGTGATCTTGGCTCACTGCAGCCTCGACCTCCCAGGCTCAAATGATCCTCTTGCCTCAGTCCCCTGGGTAGCTGGAACTACAGGTGTGTGCCACCATGCCTGGCTAATTTTTGTATTTTTTGTAGAGGTGGGATTTTGCCATGTTTTCCAGGCTGTTCTTGAACTCCTGGGCTCAAGTGATCCTCCCACCTCAGCCTCCCAAAATGTGGGGATTACATGTGTGAGCCACCATGCCCAGCATATTTATTATGTTTATTTATCTTTTTAAGACTAGTCAAGTGCAGTAGTGAGAGGGGGAAAAGAGGAGAATAAGGATTTCAATCTTTGACTGCAAACAATCAATTGAGGTCACTCACTACCTTTGGAATAGCCAGGTTTATGACTTCATGTCTAAATATCTCACTATTTTGATGATATGTATCACTACTGTATCATGATCACATTTGAGGAGTTTATTATTGTTATAATATTGTTATCTAATATAATGTTTATATTAGAATATCACCAGTTACCCCGGATATATCCTTTATAGCACTTTTGACCCCCTTCTCGCCAGGATCCAATTCAAGACCATACATTGCACTTTGTGGTGGTTCCATTTCATCCCTTTAAATCTGGAGGAGTTCCTCAGCCTTTCTTTGTCCTTCACAGCATTAACTCTTTTTTTTAATTTTTTTTTTTTTTTTGTAGAGATGGGGTTTTGCCATGTTGCCCAGGGTGGTCTGGAACTCCTGATCTCAAGTGGTCCTCTTGCCTCGGCCTCTCAAATTGCTAGGATTACAGGTAACTTTTTTTTTGTTTCATAAGACAGGGTCTTGCTATGTTGTTCAGTCTGGTCTTGAACTCTTGGACTGAAGCAATCCTCCTGCTTCAGCCTCCAAAGTAGTTAGGACTACAGTTGCATGCCATGGCGCATGGCATCATTGACATTTTGAAGCCTGCAGGCTAGTTCTTTCATAGACTGTCCCTCAATTTGGGTTTCCTCATGATTAGGTTCTGATCATGCACTTTGGGCAGATATGCTACATGAAATGTTGTGTCCTCAGTGCATTATATCAGGAGGCATATATGATCTCAGCTTTCTTCACTATTGGTGATGTTAATGACAGACGCTTCTTGAGCTGGGTAGCTAAATTGATATTAGTTACAAACAAATGGATTTTTTTTTTTTTTTGAGATGGGGTCTCACTCTGTCACTCTGTCACCTAGGTTGGAGTGCAGTGTTGTGATCTCGGCTCACTGCAACCAACCTCCGCCTCCCAGGCTCAAGCCATTCTCCCACCTCAGCCTTCCAAGTAGCTGGGACCACAGACGTGCACCACCACACGCAGCTAAGTTTTGTATTTTTTGGTAGAGACGGGGTTTTGCCATGTTGCCCAGGCTGGTCTCAAACCCCTGAGCTCAAGCAGTCCACCTGTCTGGGCCTCCCAAGGTGCTAAGGTTACAGGCGTGAACCACAATACCCAACAACAAATGGATTTTATAATTCTTTCCTATCTTCTATTTGTGTTATTAAAAACCAATCTGGTGTTCTTCAAAAGCCTCCACTGTTGAAACACATAGAAGATATTAAGTCAGAGTGGCTAAGGGCACAGGCTAGAGTGCCTGACACATAGTGGTTCAAACCCCTGATCTCATTTATCAGGAGTAACCTTGAACAATTAACTAATTCTGTAGTTTCCTCATTTGGAAACTGATTGTAATGAGAGTCCCTGCAGCTCATTTGCTTGTAATGGTGTTAAATGAAGCAATCAATGTAATAAAGCACCCAGCACGTGGCCTGGCACAAAGTAAGAGCTCAATAATTATTCAAGATTTTTTTTTTTTTAAATCCTAGCCACTAGACCACTAGGGGCATGATTGTTATTATTACAATTTTTTTTCTTTTTGTTTTTGTTTTTTTGAGACAGAGTCTCACTCTGTCACCAGGCTAGAGTGCAGTGGCGTGATCTGGGCTCACTGCAACCTCCACCTCACAGGTTCAAGCAATTCTCCTGCCTCAGCCTCCCGAGTAGCTGGGACTACAGGCATGCGCCACCACGCCCAGCTACTTTTTGTGTTTTTTAGTAGAGACGGGGTTTCACCATGTTGGCCAGGATGATCTCCATCTCTTGACCTCGTGATCCACCCGCCTCAGCCTCCCAAAGTGCTGGGATTACAGGCGTGAGCCACCGCGCCCGGCCTATTATTATAATTAATACACACAAGATCAAGCAGAGACGGTTGTTCTCCCTAAGACTTTGTCCATCTCTTTTGCCACTGGGATAGGGCCATATGATTCGTTCTGGCCAAAAAACTATAGGTGGAAGTGCCATATGCTGCCTCTATCTGGAACTTCCCCTGCTACAGGGACCTTGGAAGATGCATGCTCCAGGAGAAGTAGCTACAAGATGGAGATAGGTTGCCTGTCACATATAGAATTTCAATGAATAAGAAGTAAATCTTGGCCAGGTGCGGTGGCTCACGCCTGTAATCCCAGCACTTTGAGAGGCTGAGGTGGGCGGATCACGAGGTTAGGAGTTGAGCCTGGCCAACACGGTGAAACCCCGTCTCTACTAAAAATACAAAAATTAGCCGGTCGTGGTGACGCATGCCTATAATCCCACCTACTCAGGAGGCTGAGGCAGGAGAATCGCTCGAACCCGGGAGGTGGAGGTTGCAGCGAGCTGAGATTGCGCCATTGCACTCCAGCCTGAGCAACAGAGCGAGACTCCCTCTAAAAAAAAAAAAAAAAAAAAAAAAAAAAGGTAAATCTTTTTGTCTCCAGCCACAGACATATCAAGGTTTGTATTTTACTGCAGCAGAATCTAACATATCCTGGACTAATGTAAGTAGCATGTCCATATAAGGTGTGAATGATAGTTTGACAATTATTCCACAGACTAAATATACAAGTTTTTATGGTTGTTTTTCTTTTTTCTTTTTCTTTCTTTTCCTTTTTTCTTTTCTTTTCTTTTTTTTTTTTTTTTTTGAGTCGGGGTCTCACTCTATAGTCCAGGCTGTAGTGCAGTGGTGCAATCACAGCTCACTGCAGCCTCAACCTCCTGGGCTCAAATGATCCTCTCACCTCAGCCTCACGAGTAGCTGGGACTATAGGCGAGTGCCACCACACCTGGTTAATTTAAAAAAATAATAAATTGGGGGACCAGACGCAATGGCTTGCACCAGTAATTTCAGCACTTTGGGAGGCCGAGGCAGGCGGATCACTTGAGGTCAGGAGTTTGAGACCAGCCTGGCTAACATCGCAAAAACCCACCTCTACTCAAAATACAAAATTAGCCGGGCATTGTGGTGGGTGCCTGTAATCCCAGCTACTTGGAAGGTTAAGGCAGGACAATCACTTGGGGAAGCAGAGGTTGCAGTGAGCTGAGACCCTGCGCCACTGCATGCCAGCCTGGGTGACAGAGCAAGACTCCATCTCAAAAAAATAAAATAAAATAAATAAATAAGGCCGGGCTTGGTGGCTCACACCTGTAATCACTGCACTTTGGAAGACCGAGGTGGATGGATCACTTGAGGTCAGGAGTTCGAGACCACCCTGGCCAAAATGGTGAAACTCCATCTCTAATAAAAATACAAAATTAGCTGGGAGTGGTGGCGCTTGCCTGTAGTCCCAGCTACTTGGGAGGCTGAAGCAGGAGAATCACTTGAACCCAGGAGGCGGAGGTTGCAGTGAGCCAAGATTGTGCCACTGCACTCCAGCCTGGGCAACGAAAGCAAAACTTCATCGCAAAAAATGTAAATAAATAAACAAACTTTTTGTAGAGATGGGGTCTTACTATGTTGCCTAGGCTGATCTTGAACTCCTGGGCTCAAATGATCCTCCCACCTCAGCCTCCCAAAGTGCTGGGATTACAGATGTGAGCCACCATGCCCAGTCTAAGTATACTATTGATTGTATGTTTATTGATAGTTTATCGATAGTTTATTCTGTGTTTCCTGATACTCATTCAACACATATTTACTGAGCACTGACTACATATCTGACACTGTACTGTCAAACAGCAAGGAAAACTAGACAGGGTTTTTGTTGTTGTTGCTGTTGTTTGTTTTTTCGAGACAGAATCTCCCTCTCTAGCCTAGACTGGAGTGCAGTGGTTCGATTCAGCTCACTGCAACCTCCACCTCCTGAGTTCAAGCAATTCTCCTGCCTCAGTCCCCTGAGTAGCTGAGACTACAGGGGCGTGCCACCGTGCCTGACTAATTTTTATACTTTTAGTAGGGATGGGATTTCACCATGTTGGCCAGGCTGGTCTCGAACTCCTAATCTCAAGTGATCCACCTGCCTCGGCCTTCCAAAGTGCTGGGATTACTAATGTGAGCCATTGCGCCCGGCCAATACAGGGTTCTTGCATTCAAGAAGGAATAGTCTAGTGGGGGAGACAGGCATTAATGAAATAATGACAAGTGGATGTATCACTGGCATGAAAACGGACACATAGACCGACAGAACACAATAGATAACTCAGATACAAAACCGCAAATTTACAGTCAACTCATTTTTGACAGAGGCACCAAGAAGATATGTTGGAGAAAGGACAGCCTCTTTAATAAATGGTGATGGGAAAACTGCATAGGATAACCCTATGCTGAAGAATGAAGCTAGACCCCTATCTCTCACCATATATAAGAATCAAATCAAAATGGATTAAAGACTTAAATCTAAGACCTGAAACTATGCAACTACTAGAAGAAAACATTGGGAAATGCTTCAGGACATTGGTCTGGGCAAAGACTTTTTGGGTAAGACCTCAAAAGCACAGGCAACAAAAACAAAAATAGACAAATGGGATTACATCAAGCTAAAAAGCTTCTGCACAGCAAAGGAAACAATCAACAAAATGAAGAGAGAGTTTACAGAATGGGAGAAAGTATTTGCAAACCAGCCATCCAACAAGAGATTAATAGCCAAAATATATAAGGAACTCAAACAACCAAATAGCAAAAAAAAGGATAATCTGATTTTAAAATGAACAAAAGATCTGAATAGACATTTCTCAAAAAGAAGACAAATGGCTTACAAGTGTATGTGAAAAAATGCTCAACATCACTAATCATCAGACAAATGCAAATCAAAACCAAACTGAGATATTATCTCATTCCAGTTAAAATGGCTATAACCAAAAAGACAAAAAATAATGGATGCTGATGAGGATGTGGAAAAAGGGAAATGCTTGTGCACTGTTGGTGGGATTGTAAACTAATACAACCACTATGCAGAACAGTATGGCAGTTCCTCAAAAAACTAAAAATAGAACTACCATATCATGTAGCAATCCCACTGCTGGGTATATATCCAAAAGAAAGGAAATCACAGTATGGAAGAATTATCTGCACTCCCATGTTTATTGCAGCACCATTTACAATAGCCAAGACGTGGAATCAGCCTGAGTGTCCACCAATGGATAAATAGTTAAAGAAAATATGGTACATATATAATGAAATATTATTCAGCCATACATAAGAGTAAAATCCTGTAAAATGCAGCAACATGGATGGAACTGGAGGTTATTATGTTAAGTGAAATGAGCCAGGCACAGTATGACAAATACCACATGATCTCACTCATATGTGGGAGCTTAGAAAGTGGATCTCATAGAGGTAGAGTTGATTGGTGGTTACCAGAGGCTGGCAAGAGGAGTGGGGCAGGGGACAAGGAAGAGAGATTGGTGAATGGGTACAAAAGTACAGTTAGAAAGAACAAGATCTCATGTTTGATAGTACAGTAGGGTGACTATAGTTAACAGCAATATATTATATATTTCAAAATAGCTAGAAGAGAAGAATTGGAATGTTTCCAACATAAAGAATAAACGTTTGAGGAGATGCATACCCCAATCACTCTGATTTGATCATTACACATTGTATGTATGTATAAAAATATCACATGCACCCCCAAAATATGTACAACTATTATGTATTAATTTTTTGAAAAGTGTTACTGGTGTCATGCTCTAAAGAAAAGAGGGAACCAGGGTGCTATGAGAGCCTGTAGCTGAGAAATGAGATCTACCACCAGCTGGATGATCTTTGGTAACTTAATAGCCTCATTTTTTTCTGTATAAGTACATTGGCTTAGATGATCATAAAGCTCCCTTCCAGCTCTAATATTCTATATTTCTTTGTGAAGTCCTTTCTCTTTATGTGTGTAAGCAGTTTTTTAATGGAAAAAAACAATTTAGCAGAAACATTGGCTAGCTGATACGGCAATGTGACTTCTTTTCATACTGCTAATGTGAATCCAATAGTCATGGGTAGCCTCCTTCAATGTTTTTGCTGAAACTTTGAAATATTGCTTACTAATCATCTTCAGAGGAACTTTGTGAGCTATGAGTAAGCAAGTTTCATTGAATAAGAAAAAGGCAGCTTACATTCATTTAGCAAAGATGGCCCTCTCTGTGGTGGCATTTGAAAAGAATGCTAAGAAAGCTGGTAATGGGATAACATCTCCTTCTAACTACCTGAAATCCCATGGTATTCATAACTCTTCAGAAAACTATTGAATGACAATGAATATGTTTACTTGGAAACAATACCACTTTTTTTTTCCTGTCTAACACTTTTTTTTTTTTTTTGAGATGGAGTCTCGCTCTGTCGCCCAGGCTGGAGTGCAGTGGCGCGATCTCGGCTCACTGCAAGCTCTGCCTCCCCGGTTCACGCCATTCTCCTGCCTCAGCCTCCTGAGTAGCTGGGACTACAAGCGCCCGCCACCACGCCCGGCTAATTTTTTTGTATTTTTAGTAGAGACGGGGTTTCACCGTGTTAGCCAGGATGGTCTCGATCTTCTGACCTCGTGATCCACCCGCCTTGGCCTCCCAAAGTGCTGGGATTACAGGCGTGAGCCACCGCGCCTGGCCATTCCTATCTAATACTTGAGTGTGAATTTCTTTTTTTCTTTTCTTTTCTTTTCTTTTTGTTGAGACAGTTTTGCTCATGTTGAAGTCACTGGACGCTAAGGAAGGAGTTCAGAAAGACCTGGAGTTTGAGGGACTTGGCCAGAGAATGCAGACTTAGGTTGGGGTCCAGAAATGGGGATGCCCTAGGAAGACCCTGGCTGCCAGGCCAAGGGGACCCAAAATCAAAGATCAAGCCGGACACAGTGTCATAGAACTCAGGAGTTTGAGACCAGCCTGGGCAACATGGTAAAAACCCGTCTCTACAAAAAATACAAAAATTAACCAGGTGTGTGTGGCTCGTGCCTGTGGTCCCAGCTACTCGGGAGGCTGAGGTAGGAGGATTGCTGGAGCCCAGGAAGTCAAACTGCAGTGAGCTGTGATTGAGCCACTGCACTCCAGCCTGGGTGACAGAACAAGACCTGTTTCAAAGAAAAATGTTGTTTAATTTAAAGAAAAGTCAAGGAAAAATAACTTTACTGCACAGTGTTTTCAGGGGATAACAATGAGTGCCTGACATGTTCATTACCAAATATGTTCACTACCTATTATGAAGCACTATACCATGCAACAATGGTCTTGCATACTCTAAAGAAAGAAGCATAGTCTAAGTACTTCAAACAAGAGAAGAAAGGAGTGTGAATTTTTTTGAATGACTGAAGGTCTTTGCTACCAGATCCATAACATCTGTGTACATCAGATAGCTGTTAAAGACAAAAAGAACAAGAAAAAATTAGCATGAACATGAATTCATGTGACATTGATTCCCACGTTGATGCCAGCGAAAAAGTCAATACATAACAGCAAAATAACTTTAAAAAAATGACATGACTAAGCAAAGCTGGTATTAATAAGTCAGTTCTTCTTTTTGTAAAGGACTCGAAACTTGCTAACTTAATAGGAGGAGTTTTCTCATGCCCATAGCACCATTTTCACATCCCGCATTTTGCCAGATTGGCATTTCCTTCCTTATTGTTAAATATTGTCAGTATTTTGAAAGGAGAAAAGAAGTCCATTCGAATGTGTGTAGAATATTCTCAACAATTCTGATAGAACAAGTAGAATTTAAATCAGAAACAATTACTTTTTTTTAATTGAAAGGGCAAGGAACTTTGGTTAATGTTCTGTGTTCTTGGAGGAAAATGTCATATTTATATTAAAAGTAAATATATTTTCTGCATTCATTCAAGTGAAGTAATTCACTTTATTTATTTATTTATTTACAGACAGAGTTTCACTCTTCTTGCCCATACTGGAGTGCAATGGTGCGATCTCAGCTCACTGCAACCTCCACCTCCCAGGTTCAAGTAATTCTCCCACCTCAGCCTCCCAAGCAGCTGGGATTACAGGTGCCCACCATCACGCCTGGCTAACTTTTTGTATTTTTAGTAGAGATGGGGTTTCACTATGTTGGCCAGGCTAGTCCCGAACTCCTGATCTCAGGTCATCCATCCGCCTCAGCCTCCCAAAGTGCTAGGATTACAGGCATGAGCCACCACGCCCGGCCAATTCACTTTATTTCATGTTATTCTTTTCTTTTGCTGGTCAATGAAATTATTATTTTTTTAACTATTCTTATTTCAATAGTTTTTGGGGAACAGGTGGATTTTGGTTACATGGATGAGTTCTCTAGTGGTAATCTCTGAGATTTTGGTGCACCCGTCACCCGAGGAGTGTACACTGTACTCAATGTGTAGCCCCCAAAGTCCATTGTATCATTCTTATGCCTTTGCATCCTCATAGCTTAGCTCCCATATTTCATATTATTCTTGAGTTGTCTCAAATATGATGTACACATATAGTTTGTAAGGAATTCTAAGAAAAGAGAAAAAAATTCTTCACAATTATATCCATATCTTGTATTACAGAAGGAAATTTGGGGATCCAGTGGTTTTCAAATCTTTTTCTTTTTTAACCAGTGGAACATATTCCTACAACAGACTGTCACATGGAATGTCAACATATAAAACACAGGAAAGCTACCGTAGTGGGGAAGGTAACTGAGACTGTGCCTCACATCTGGCCCTCCAAAGGCATCATAGAACTGTTTCAAAAATCACTGATCTATCCCAAGCTGTTGATGCTGCTCAAAAAGGAAAACCAGGTTGCCTAACTTAGGTTAACTGGCTGGTCCCAAAACATAAAGCTGGTTTAAAAGAGAGTCTGGGGCCCAGCATGGTGGCTCACACCTATAATCCCAACACTTTGGGAGGCCAAGGTGGATGATCACTTGCGGTCAGGAGTTTGAGACTAGCCTGGCCAAGATGGTGAAACCTCATCGCTACTGAAAATACAAAAATTAGCAGGGCGTGGTGGCAGGTACCTGTAATCCCAGCTATTCAGGAGGCTGAGGCAGGAGAATCTCTTGTACCTGGTAGGTGAAGGTTGCAGTGAGCTGGGATCATGCCACTGCACTCCAACCTGGCCGACAAAGCAAGACTCCATCTCAAAAAAAAAAAAGAAAAAGAGAGAGAGAGAGAACCGGGTACTAGAACCTTGGTGTTTGATTCTCAACCCAGTACTCATTAAAAAAAATTTTTTTTTTTTGAGACAGAGTCTCAGTCTGTCACCCAGGCTGCAGTGCAGTGGCACGCTCTTGGCTCACTGCAACCTCTGCCTTCCGGGTTCAAGCTATTCTCTTACCTCAGCCTCCGAAGTAGCTGATACTACAGGCATGCACCACCATGCCTGGATAATTTTTGTAGTTTTAGTAGAGATGGGGTTTTACCATGTTGCCCAGGCTGGTCTCAAACTCTTGACCTCAAGTGATCTGTTCGCCTTGGCCTCCCAAAGTGCTGGGATTACAGGTGTCAGCCACCATGCCTGGCCCCAGCATTCATTTTTAAATAAACTTTCTTTGCATCACTATTTTATCACACAGAGTTCAACATATCATAGGATCGTGAAAGAATATATTATGCTGACTCAGTCAATATCAAATAGAGATAATCACTTATATATATATATTTTAATGATTTTTAAAAAATTTTTTTATAGAGATGGGGTTTTGCCATATTGCCCAGGCTGGTCTTGAATTCCTGGGGTCAAGCAATCTGCATGCCTTGGTCTCCCAAAGTGCTTGGAATTATAGGTGTGAGCCATCTTGCCTAGCCAAGGTTATCATTATAATACACATTAAAAAATTTATTAAAATAATGTAATGCTGGGCATAGTGGCTCATGTCTGTAATCCTAACACTTTGGGAGGCTTAGGCAGGTGGATCTCTTGAGATCACGAGTTCGAGACCAGCCTGACCAACATGGTGAAAACCCATCTCTACTAAAAATGCAAAATTAGCTGGGTGTGGTGGTGCACACCTGTAATCCTAGCTATTTGGGAGGCTGAGGCAGGAGAATCACTTGAACTCGGGAGGCAGGAGGTGGAGGTTGCAGGGAGCCAAGATTGTGCCATTGCACTCTAGTCTGGGAAACAAAGAGCAAAATTACGTCTCAAAATACATAAATAAATAAATAAATGTAATAATATAAACTATTTTAATTGTTTTTTTTTTTTTTTTTTTTGAGACAGAGTTTTACTCTTGTTGCCCAGGCATGATTTCTGCTCACTGCAACCTCTGCCTCCCAGGTTCAAGTGATTCTCCTGCTTCAGCCTCCCAAGTAGCTGGGATTACGCTTGGCTAATTTTTGTTATTTTTAGTAGGGATGGGGTTTTCCTATGTTGGTCAGGCTGGTCTTGAACTCCTGAACTCAGGTGATCCACCTGCCTCGGCCTCCCGAAGTGCTGGAATTACAGGCATGAGGCATGAGCCACTGCGCCCAGCCTATTTCAATATATTTTAAGTAAAATTTTATGGTAATACTTGGCCTTAAAATATGTTTTAGTCCTTGGCAAAGCAATGTGGATTCATTTTTATTTGATAGGTATATTTTGAGTGACACATTGTGCTATGCTGAAATGAGCCGAACAGGTCCAGCAGCTGCTGTACACTGTGCCTATATGCTTATCCTCAGTCTTTGCATGACTGGTTCCTTCTTACCTCCCACACTTCAGGCTTCAGCTGGAATGTCACCTTCTTTGAGCCTTTTCCTGGCCCTTCTATCTAAAACAGCCTCTTCTTCCTAGTTACACTTTATCACCTTACCCTTCCTCTCCTCCAGAGAATTTATTGCTAACTGTATATATCTTACTTACCTACTTGTTTACATGTTGAAAGCTTCAAGTTGTGCCTCTTTTGGGACAAAGCCCCAGGAGAAAGCATGCCTGGGCTCAATGGCCAGGACTCAGTAAATATTTATTTATTTATTTATTTTTATTTATATATATTTTTAAGATGGAGTTTCACTCTTCTTGCCCAGGTTGGAGTGCAATGGTATGATCTCGCCTCACTGCAACCTCCACCTTCCAGGTTCAAGTGATTCTCCTGCCTCAGCCTCCCAGGTAGCTGAGGTTACAGGCATGCGCCACCACACCTGGCTAATTTTATATTTTTAGTAGAGACGGAGCATCTCCATGTTGGTCAGGCTGGTCTCAAACTCCTGACCTCAGGTGATCCACCTGCCTTGGCCTCCCAAAGTGCTGGGATTACAGGCATGAGCCACCATGCCCAGCCTTATTTATTTATTTTTGAGATGGAGTCTGCTCTGTCACCCAGGCTGGAGTACAGTGGTGCAATCTTGGCTCACTGCAACCTCTGCTTCCCGGGGTTCAAGTGATTCCCCTGCCTCAGCCTCCCCAGTAGCTGAGATTACAGGCGTCCGCCACCATCCCTAGCTAATTTTTGTATTTTTAGTAAAGACAGGGATTTGCCATGTTGGCCAGGCTGGTCTCAAATTCCTGACCCCAGGTGATCTGCCCACCTTGGCCTCCCAAAGTGCTGGGATTACAGGCATGAGCCACCGCACCCGGCTAATTTTTGTATGTTTAGTAGAGACAGGGTTTTGCCATGTTGGCCAGGCTAGTCTTGAATTCCTGACCTCAAGTGACCCACCTGCTTTGGCCTCCCAAAGTGCTGGGATGAATATTTATTGAATGAATGAATGATCAAACATGCATAGTGCCCAAGGGCACACAGCTGTACATGATAAACTTAGAATTTAATAGGAGTGTGAATACAGGTTGTGCTTGGAATGGTTGTGGATAGACAGGGGTTCTCCAGCCCTGGAGAGGCAGTTTGTGGGAAGAGAAGACTAATAACTGTCCCCTGTATGAATACTTCAGCCCCACTTCTTTCCTTAGCTAGTACTTAACCTCACTTTCCTCAGCTGTAAGTGAGAGCAATAACACCAACTTTGGTGTCCATTAATGGAAGTCTCTTTTCTCCATGCCTACCAATGAGGCTTACAGGAGGTGCGCTGACTCTACAGGAGCACCTCATTGTGTGTATTTAGGGGATGGCAGGGAAGACTGGAATCACTCATCTTGAGCCAATGGTTACGGTTTCATTAAATGGATTGAGACCCTAATGGGACTGTTGGGAGGTTAGCTAGAGAGGGCCCACCAGAGGTCTATTTGCATGAAAGATCAGGAGCCTTCTAAGAAGATTCTTATTCCAAGGAATCACTTAGTTACTGTAGGACAAAGCCAATTCTGAATGTTGCATGTTGCTACTCACTCAGATTTGAAGAGTTTATGTATCATGTTGAAACCAGAACTAAGTTGATTTTTTTTCTCTTTTTTTTGGAGACATCTTACTCTGTCTCCCAGGCTCGAGTGCAGTGGCTCGATCTCAGCTCACTGCAACCTCCCCCTCCCGGTTCAAGCAATTCTACAGCCCCCCAGGTAGCTGGGACTACAGCCACGTGCCACCACGCCCGGCTAATTTTTGTATCTTTAGAAGACAAGTTTTCATCATGTTGGCCAGGCTGGCCTCGAACTCCTGACCTGAAGTGATCTGCCCGCCTCAGCCTCCCAAAGTGCTAGGATTACAGGCATGAGCCACTGCACCCGGCCGAGTAAGTTCTTTTGACTTGACACAGAAGTTTTTATGAGACGTGATGGGGAAAGGACTACCCTGCACGGCTTGAACCTCTCTGTGTGTTGGCACATCGGAGAGTGCACCTGAATATCTCCCCATTGTAGGCTGAGAGAACACGCACGCATGGGCTTTGCATGGGGGTTAGGAGTCTTACAGTTTTATGCATAGAAAACAGAGCCTGAGAAATGCTATGTATTATTGTTAATAAATTTCTCCCTTTTCAGTTCATCTTCTTCCCAGTATCTCCCCAACAGAATGTTTTACAGCTGTTGAAAAGAACGAAGTAACTCTACATGTATTGATACAGAATATTTGCCAAGATATGTTATTTTTAAGTGTAAAAAGATACAGAACAGTGTAAATATTATGCTGCTATTTATATTAAAGGAAATATGCATGCATCTGTATATGCATATAATACATTTAGAAAGAAACACAAGACCATTAATAGTAATTAGTTTGGCCAGGCGTGGCGGCTCACGCCTGTAATCCCAGCACTTTGGGAGGCCAAGGAGGGTGGATCACCTGAGGTTGGGATTTCGAGGTCAGCCTGACCAACATGGAGAAACCTTGTTTCTACTAAAAATACAAAATTAGCCGGGCATCGTGGTGCATGCCTGTAATCCCAGCTACTTGGGAGGCTGAGGCAGGAGAATCGCTTGAACCTGGGAGGTGGAGGTTGCGGTGAGCCGAGATTGCACCACTGCACTCCAGCCTGGGCAATAAGAGCAAAAGTCTATCTCAAAAAAAAAAAAAAAAATAGTGATTAGTTCTGAGAAGGAGATTCTGGGTGAGGAAGTTAGGGTTGTAGAGATATATATATATGTATTTAAAATGATGCATTGCAAAAATATAATTGAAATTGAAAATGACTCAGCCTGGACAACATAGTGAGACTTCAACTCTACCAAAACATTAAAAAAAAAAAAATAGCCAGGCATAGTGGCACATGCCTGTAGTCCCAAGTGGGAGGATTGCTTGAGCCTGGAGGTTGAGGCTGCAGTGAGCCAAGATTACACTACTTCATTCCAGCCTGGGTGACAGAGTAAGACCCTGCCTCAAAGAAAAAAAAAAAAATACTGGTGAATTACTCTGAAGTTTCTCATAGTATTGATGACGTACTTACTCTTCCCAAATAATAGGAAAAGAAGAACACGCCATTTAGAGAATAATTTGTAAATATTTTCAGTTTTCATATGTGTATGTGTGTATGTGTTATTTCTTTTTATAAGGAAATTTCTTATTTTGGGTAGGCCAGTTTTTTTTTTCCCCAGAGGCAGAGCACAGAAATAGTGCTGAGGAGGTCTGGTTCTGATGTCAGACAGCTTGGACTCTAATTCTAGCTCTGCTGCTTACTAGCTATGCACCTTGGGCAAATTGCTTAACTTACCTAAGCTTCAATTTCATTGCCTTTAAAATATGGAAGAATAATAGTATTTACTTAATGGTGTTGTTTATAAAGATTTATTTATTTATTTATTTTGGAGATGGAGTCTCACTCTCCCAGGCTGGAGTGCAATGGCGCAATCTTGGCTCACTGTACCCACTGCCTCCCAGGTTCAAGCGATTCTCCTGCCTCAGCCTCCTGAGCAGCTGGGATTACAGGCACCACTACCACACCTGGCTAATTTTTTGTATTCTTAGTAGAGACAAGGTCTTACCATGTTGGCCAGGCTGGTCTCGAACTCCTGACTTCAGGTTATCCACCCGCCTCAGTGTCCCAAAATGCTGGGATTACAGGTGTGAGCCACCACACTCAGCTATAAAGATTTTTTTTTTTTTTTTTGAGATGGAGTCTCGCTCCGTCACCCGGGCTGGAGTGCAGTGGCGCGATCTCGGCTCACTGCAAGCTCCTCCTCTCAGGTTCACGCTATTCTCCTGCCTCAGCCTCCCAAGTAGGTGGGACTACAGGCGCCCACCAGCACGCCTGGCTTATTTTTTTGTATTTTTAGTAGAGACGGGGTTTCACCGTGTTAGCCAAGATGGTCTCGATCTCCTGACCTCGTGATCCGCCCGCCTTGGCCTCCCAAAGTGCTGGGATTACAGGTTTAAGCCACCGCGCCCAGCCAGCTATAAAGATTTAATGAAGTACAATAGTTGCCCCTTATCTGTGGTTTTGCTTTCCTTGATTTCAGTTACCCACGGTCAACCCTGGTTGAGGAAAATAGGTGAATACAGTACAGTAAGACATTTTGAGACAGAGAGATTACATTCACATAACTTTTATTACAGTGTATTGTTATAATTGCTGTTTTATTTTATTATTAGTTATTGTTGTTAATTTATTTCTGTGCCTAATTTATAAGTTTAACTTTATCATAGGTTTGTAGATATAGGATAAAACAGTATATATAGGGTTCAGGATACTATCTGCAGTTCCAGGCACCCACTGGAGTCATGGAACGTATCCCCTGCAGACACGGGGGGACTATGCAATGCGGTTGAAGCAAACAGCATACTGACTGGCCCACAGTAAGCGCTTGATAAATGTTAGAAGGAAGTACGTGTAATGAACATTCAGTGCACACACGATAAGAATCTGTGGGATAAAGTAAACATTTGTTTTCCTTTTTGAAAAGTGTGGCTATCTTGTGACAGATACAGATAATAAAACCCATTTAGAGATATTCCATTTGTCTAATCAACAGTCTAGTAATTGCCAGTCACTGGTTGAGGTTTAAGCCGCTCAAGGATGGCAGCCATTGAGAGTTGAGCCAGGTGTGGAGATGCAAGCTGCAAATGGCAGGGCTTCACGGCCGTCTGGAAGAGACTTTGTTACCTCTTTCACCTACCTGTGTTTTCTGATGCTCTTAGTATTCTTAGTTTTCCCATGTCTCACTTCACAAGATGGAAAGAACTACGGACTGAAGAAAAGAAGAGTTCAAGTTAATGAGCAGGGTGACCTCAAGGCCACAGCATCCCCAGTTGTAAAACAAGGAGACTGGAACAGATGATCTCCGAGGTTCTTCTGGCTCTAAGCATTCTATAAAAATGCCAGGCCTGAGTCAGCCCTTCTGGTCTCTATGAATTCTGTATTCTGTGTTGCTCTATTCTGAAGAACTGAGATTACAGATGACAGAGAGCTTTGCAAAACCAGAACTAAAGATGACCTCCTTCCATAAATATTTTATCAGAAGCTAGAGAACTACATAAATGAAAAGATAGTTAAAAGTGAATATTAATGTCTGTCTTCTGAGAATTTTCACTTTACTTTGTGAAGAGAAGTTTCCATCAGAGGTATGTAAACTAAATTAAGAATAGAAATTCTTTAAAGAAAACAAACTTAAATGACTAAAATCTGTTAAGAATAAGATTCATTATACTTTATAGCTCCTATTCAAGTGATACATTACTTTTACTAGGTGTACTCATTTAGCTTATATTTTCCAGCATTTTCAGAAATATTATATGTTTTGCATAGTAATGATTATAATGCTTTACATTTGTGGAGCTAATACTTTACAAGTTTACCAAGAGATTTTACAGTAAATTTCAATTATAATGACTTACAACCAAAATATTTATCTGATCAAAAATTTGGTAATATGTAATATAGTTACTTACTCTTGTCAAAAATTATAAATTTATATTAGGGTTAAAGTGTATTTTATACAACAAATATTGCAAGGTGGTTAAAACACAACTGTTCAATAGAAATGCAAAGTAGGATGGTAGGTTCTGAAATGCTTCTACGTTTTTTCCCACAGTTGTGAGTTAAGCAATATTCAAAGAACTTCCTTATTTTAACTTTAAGATTAAAACAACTTCTCTATATCAATAATAAAGATTCTTTGTCTTTCAACAGGCAGAAAGTCCACTTCATTATTTGGCATGCAGCATGATATTTAGTATAAAGCAGATTGTTTGACCAAGCTGTTGAAATCATGATATAATAACAAATCATACTCTATGGACAAATCTTTTATGCAATATGATGCTAATTTCTCATGCATAATATATTGTGTGTATTTGGCTTTGAAAAGTGAGACAAAAACAGCAGTAGCAAATGCCAGTGTTTCAGAAGCTAAAGAGAAATTTGAAATTTAATATCAACATTTATTTTTAATATCGTTAACTTTTGAATGGATCAAATTATTGCTTAGCTTGGACTGCCTCATTTGAATAGGCTGGGGAAATTCCAAATTGGCAGTTTCCTCTATGTTCTGGAAAACAATTTTATAAAATACTGAAACATTTGATATCTCTCTGGAGCACCAATGCTGTAGTAAGTTATTCATTCATTCATTCATTTATTCAACAAAACTTGCAACTTACTATACCTGAGCCACTGTGGTAAGCCTCCTAGGAAAGAAAAAAATATATATAACTGGTTACTTGTGTACATAATGATAAGCAACAATTAATAGTTGTAGGTGATTAGTGTAACATTCCAAGTGCCAGCAATGGATACTATAATATAATAAAGATGGGGGGAATTGGGGAACTAGAGTAGTAATGGAAGGCTTTGCCCAGGAGAAAGAGCTTGAAAAGGTGAGTTGGATTTATATGGAGGGAAATGAATAGAGAAAGCATCTCAGGAAAGAGAAGCAATATACAGAACTTTATAGCATCAGTCATGAAAAAGACAATAAATAGACCAGAGAACATAGAACTTCAAAATTACTTCAATAGTTGTCTTAGTCTGTTTTCTGTTGCTTAAAACAGAATAACTGAAACTGGGTAATTTATAAGAAAAGGAATTTATTCCTTATAGTTATGGAGGCCAAGAAGTCCAAGGTCAAGGGACCATATCTGGTGAGAGCCTTCTTGCTGGTGAGGACTCTCTGCAGACTCCCAAGGCTGTGCAGGATGTCTCATGGTAAGGGGACTGAGTATGCTAGCTCAGGTGTCTCCCTTTTCTTAGAAAGCCACCAGTCCTACTCTCATAATAATCCATTAATTCATGAATCCGTGAATCCAGAAATGGATTAATCCGTCATGAAAGCAGAGCCCTCATGGCCCAGTCACCTCTTAAAGGCCCCACTTCTCAATACTGCCACACTGGGGATTAAATTTCAACATGATCTTTGAAAGGTAGAAAAAGGTACAAATATTCATGCATTAGCATCCCCTGGGAGCTTGTAGAAATGCAGAATCACAGTCTGATTGTGCATGTTCAAGGTCTTTGGTGCTTTTTTTGTTTGTTTTTTTGTTTTGTTTTTTTAGAGATGGAGTCTCACTCTGTCGCCCAGGCTGGAGTGCAGTGGCACCATCTCGGCTCACTGCAAGCTCCACCTCCAGGTTCACGCCATTCTCCTGCCTCAGCCTCCCGAGTAGCTGGGACTACAGGCGCCCGCCACCACGCCCAGCTAATTTTTGTATTTTTAGTAGAGATGGGGTTTCACTCTGTTAGCCAGGATGGTCTCGTTCTCCTGACCTCGTGATCTACCTGCCTCAGCCTCCCAAAGTGCTGGGATTACAGGCTTGAGCCACCTCGCCCGGCCAGGTGCTTTGTATGTAGACATTAAAGTCTGAGGAGTTTCACTCTTGACTAATCCTTCATTTTGCAGAGGAATCTGAACCACAGAGTGGCTGGATGGCTTTCCCAATGGTAATGGCAAACCTCACTATAGAAGCAAAATCTACAGAGTCCTGGAAACAGTGAGTTTCCCCCCGATTCCACAATGTTTGACTGAACTGGAGAGAGGTAGTCAGTTGGATCTGATTATGGAAGTATCTGAATGCTAAGTTAAGAAATTCAAGCCTCATCCTTCATGAATTCAACAAACATTTATTGAACTCCAGTGTGGTAGCACTGGGGATACAGAGAAGAATAAGAAAGACGCTGCCCTTAAAAAGTTAGCCTTCTAAAAATGTAAGTAACTGCTATTATTTAAATGTTCCTGCCAAAACTCATGTTCAAATGTAATTGCCAGTCGGGCGCGGTGGCTCACGCCTGTAATCCCAACACTTTGGGAGGCCGAGGTGGGCGGATCACGGGGTCAGGATTTCGAAACCAGCCTGGCCAACATGGTGAAACCCTGTCTCTACTAAAAATACAAAAATTAGCTGGGTGTGGTGATGGGCGCCTGTAATCCCAGTTACTTGGGAGGCTGAGTCAGGAGAATTGCTTGAATCTGGGAGGAGGAGGTTGCAGTGAGCTGAGATCACACCATTGCACTCCAGCCTGGGTGACAGAGTGAGACTCCAACTCAAAAAAAAAAGCATAATTGCCATTATAACAGTATTAAGAGGTGCTGTTAGCTGGGCACAGAGGCTCATGCCTGTAATCCCAGCACTTTGGAAGGCTGAGGCAGGAGGATCACTTGAGGCCGGGAGTTTGAGACCATCCTTGGCAACATAGCAAGACCTTGCCTCAAAACAAAACAAAACAAAAAAGAGGTGCTTTCTCTTTTTTTTTTTTTTTTGAGATGGAGTCTTGCTCTGTCACCCAGGCTGGAGTGCAGTGGTGTGATCTCAGCTCACTGCAAGCTCCACCTCCCAGGTTCACACCATTCTCCTGCCTCAGCCTCCCAAATAGCTGGGACTACAGGCACCCGCCACCACGCCTGGTAATTTTTTTGTATTTTTAGTAGAGACGGGGTTTCACTGCGTTAGCCAGGATGGTCTCAATCTCCTGACCTTGTGATCCACCTGCCTCGGCCTCCCAAAGTGCTGGGATTACAGGTGTAAGAGGTGCTTTCTTTAAGAGGTAATTCAGTCATGAGAGCTCTGCCATCATAAATGGATTAACGCTATTATCTCAGGAGTGGGCTCCTGATAAAGGATGAATTCAGTTCTATTTCTCCTCTTGTTCTCATAAGCTTGCTTAACCTTCTGCCATGTTATGATGCAACACAAAGGCCTCGCCAGAGGCAATGCCAAGCTCTTGGACTTTCCAGTCTCCAGAACTGTGAGAAATTAATTTGTTTTCTTTATAAATTACCCAGCCTGTGGTATTCCATTATAGCAGCAGAAAACTGATTAAGATAGTAACCAACCATTACAAACATCCTTGGCAATGAGTTTTAAAGGTTTCTAATAGAGAAATTAACATGACATATTCTGTGAACATTTATTGAGTACCTAGTACAGGACAGACTTTATTAGATGCAAAGTGGTGGTATTCAAAGGTATTTGAGGGTGAGGAAAAATAGGCTACTGTCCGAGAGTAGGAGATAAAGGATGAATGAACAAGATTTGGTCACTGTGAGGCCAGAGAAAGGCCCTCTGCATTAACCCATAGGTGGCAAGGAGAGGTAGAATTTGGCTCATTGAGCAGAGAAATAAGAAAGTTGGGAGAGTAAATCAGATTTTTAGAGTTGTGTTTGTTTTACTTTTTAGTTAGCAAAAAGGTATGTTTGGTTTTAGACATATGAAGCTTGAGTGAATATCCCATAAAGAACTCTCTAGTAAGTAGTTGGAGATTCAGAACAGAAGCTTGAGAGAAAATCAGGACTGGAGAAAGGGTTCATAAGATGTTTTTGTTTATAAGAATCCATTTTCTTTGGGAGGCTGAGGCAAGAGGATTGCTTGAGACTTGGAGTTCAAAGCTGCAGTGAGCTATGATCGTGCCATACATCCCAGCATGGGTGACAGAAGGAGACCCTGTCTCTTAAAAAAAAAAAAAAAGAAAGAAAGAAAGAAAAAAAGGCCAACAGTTCATTTTAATCACTGGTAAGTCAATAGGATTGATTGGGCAGTTTCAAGTTTTTGATTGGTTAGATATATTTCGTTTGCTTTTATTTATTTATTTAGAGACAGGGTCTCACTCTGTTGGTCAGGCTGGAGTGCAGTGGCATGATTACTCACTGGTGCAGCCTCAATCTCCCCAGCTCAAGTAATCTTCCTGCCTCATCCTCCCGAAGTGCTGGGACTACAGGCATGCACCACCACGCCTGGCTTTGTTTGCCTTTAAATAAAGTTCCAAAGCCTTTGCTTTCTCAGCTACAACTAACACAGTTATGTTTCATTATAACAATCGTTGTGTCACTTTTGGGACTCAGAAAACGATATCTGGCTGAGTATAGTCGCTTATGCTTGTAATCCAGCACTTTAGGAGGCTGAGGCGGGCGATTGCTTGAGGCCAGGAGATCGAGATCAGCCTGGGTAACACAGCAAGACTCTGTCTCTACAAAAACAAAAACAAAATAGCCAGGCATGGTGGCATGTGCCTGTAATCCTAGCTACTTGAAGGCTGAGGCAGGAGGATCACTTGAGGCCAGGAGTTTGAGACCAGCCTGGCAACATAGTGAGACCCCGTCTCTACAAAAAAAATTTAGAAATTAGCTGGATGTGGTGGTGTAGTAGTTTCAGCTACCTGGGAGGCTGAGGTGGGAGGTTCGCTTGAACCTGGGAGGCTGAGGCTGCAGTGAGCCGAGATCATGCCACTGCACTCCAGTCTGGGTGACAGAGTGAAACCCTGTCTCTTAAAAAAAACACAATACCCCCAAAATGAAGGCCTCAGAAGCAAAACTTTTTGTCTTTCTCCTGATGTTCTTTCAGTCCCATTCTCCCCAAAAACTAGCCATAGAAACCAGAATCCCTCTTCCCAAGGCAGATCATAGAAATCAGAACCCTTTTTCCCCAAAGTCAGCCATAAAACCTAAAAAGATTACTTTTATTTTCCTTCTATCTTTCTGTGTAAAAATTGGCCAAAAAAAATTATCTGAGCTATCTTCTTTGACTGTTGATCCTAAGACCCTCCATTCCAGAGAGGGTCCTGCCCCATAACCAGAAAAAAAAATACCCAGAGAGGCTGAAAAGAATCTAGACACACAGGCATTTCTGGGTGTCCTACTCAGGCTATTAGCATTAGGTCATAACCTTTTTGTCCAATCACATTTCTACACCACTGTTCTAGTTTGTAAACCTAAACATTAAAGGACAATTTTCCCTGTATTTTTGGATCTTCATTCTAAAGGCTTCTGTGTATACATGTTAAATAAATCCGTATGTCTTTTCTGTTTTTGTCTTTCATTTATTTTATTTTATTCTTTAGAGACTGGGTCTTGCTATGTTTCCCAGGCTGGTCTCCAACTCCAGGCCTCAAACAATCCTCCTGCCTGAGCCTTCTGAGTTGCTGGGATTACAGATGTGCCCCAACTGTCCCCAGTTGTTGTATGCATTTTCTTCAATTAATCTGCTTTTTTGTGGATTGGTTTTTCAATACCATTCAGAAGGCCAAAAGGAACCTTTCCTTTGGCCCCTACATCACAAAAGTCACCTAATTTCTTTTTCCTGCCAGTGCAACATTAACAGCAAAAATGCCAGTAACCAAGTTTTTTTTTAACTCCATTTTCCAAGTCCTATTGTAATATATTTTATCATGCAAGTGTTCACTTTTTAAAATATTTTAGCTAACTTTAACTTCAGAAACAACAGCTGTCCTATAGCCTAAAAAATTTGATCAACTATATAAATAGTTATTATAGTTAATGCATAGCTGGGTACTTTAAGTTCCTCTAAAAATTATGTAACTAATAATTTAATTTTTAATTTTTTGAACTTTTTTTTTTTTAAATAATAAAGACTGGGTTTCACCATGTTGCCCAGGCTGGTCTTGAATTCCTGGACTCAAGTGACCCGCCTGCCTCAGCCTCTCAAACTGCTGGAATTACAGGCATGAGCCACCTCCCAGGCTCAAGTGATTCTTTCCACCTTAGCCTCCCAAATAGCTGGGACTACAGATGTGTGCCAACATGCCCGGCTAATTTTTTTTTTAATCCAAAATGTGCTTATTGAGATGGTTTCCCACTCCTCTTGATTCAGAGTGCTTTTAGTGCTGCTTTCTCCTAAAGGAACATCCTTCTGTAAGCCTTGCTTTTCCTCTTGTGGGCTAGCAGTGGACAGTAGAGCAGCCAAAACACAAAACTACTGTTTGTGCATGCTAAAGACCATGGTGATTTTATAGCATCCTGGGTATTTCACATCCATGAAGTAGGAATTGGGGCTCTGCACCAGGCGTTTCCTCTTGGGTTTCCTCTTCTTCTCTCCTGAAGAGGGATGAAGGAGATCCTTTGCAAGAGGCATGTTCTCGTGGGTAGGTCATCACTGCCAGAAAGGACTTTTTACTTTTTTTTTTTTGAGACAGAGTTTCGCTCTTGTTGCCCGGGCTGGAGTGCAATGGCGCAATCTTGGCTCACCACACCCTCCACCTCCCGGGTTCAAGCGATTCTCCTGCCTCACCCTCCCAAGTAGCTGGGCTTACAGGCATGCGCCACCATACCCAGCTAATTTTGTATTTTTAGTAGAGACAGAGTTTCTCTATGTTGGTCAGGCTGGTCTCGAACTCCTGACCTCAGGTGATCTGCCAGCCTCAGCCTCCCAAAGTGCTGGGATTACAGGCATGAGCCACTGCGCCAGGCAACTTTTTTTTTTTGAGATGGAGTCTCATTCTGTTGCCCAGGCTGGAGTACAGTGGGGCAATGCTGGCTCACTGCAACCTCCACCTCCTGGGTTCAAGTGATTCTTCTGCCTCAGCCTGCCAAGTTGCTGGGATTACTAGGAGCACGCCACCATGCCCAGCTAATTTTTGTATTTTTAGTAGAGACGGGGTTTCATCATATTGGCCAGGCTGGTCTCGAACTTCTGACCTCGTGATCCACCCACCTCAGCCTCCCAAAGTGCTGGGATTACAGGCATGAGCCATTGTGCCTGGCTGATTTTTAAATTTTTTATACAGATGAGGTTTCATCATGTTGCCCATGCTGGTCTCAAATTCTTGGGCTCAAGTGATCCACCCTCTTTAGCCTTACAAAATGCTGGGATTACAGACATGAGCCACTGCTCCCAGGCATCAAAGTTTCTTTATCAAAGGATGAGTTTGACCCCCTTTTGGCTCTCTCTTGCCCTCTCTTTGCCCTTCCACCATGGGATAACACAGAATAAGGCCCTTGCCAGATGTCAGCTTCTCAGTCTTGGACTTCCCAGCCTCCCGAATCATGAGCCAATACATTTCTGTTTATTATATATAATAAATAAATAAAAACAAAAATACAAATTTAGGTCACAGGCCAGGCGCAGGAGTTCGAGACCAGCCTGGCCAACGTGGTGAAACCCCGTCTCTAGTAAAAAAACAAAAATTAGCCAGGCATGGTAACGCGTGCCTATAATCCCAGCTATTCAGGAGGCTGAGGGAGGAAAATCACTTGAATCTGGGAGGTGGAGGTTGCAGTGAGCCGAGATCGTGCCATTGCACTCCAGCCTGGGCAATAGAGTGAGACTCCGTCTCAAAAAAAAAAAAAAAAAAAAAATTTGGTCAGAGACCGATCCTTTGAGATTCTGATAGAGGTTCCAGACTGTCTTTCTGAGAAAAGAATGCATGGCCCAGGTGTGGTGGCTCACACCTGTAATTCCAGCACTTTGGGTGGCCGAGGCAGGCGGATCATGAGGTCAGGAGTTTGAGACCAGCCTGACGAACATGGTGAAACCCCATCTCTACTAAAAATACAAAAATTAGCCAGGCGTGGTAGCAGGCGTGGTAACGCGCGCCTGTAATTCCAGCTACTTGGGAGACTGAGGCAGGAGAATTGCTTGAACCTGGGAGGCGGAGGTTGCAGTGAGCCGAGATCACACCATTGCACTCTAGCCCAGGTGACAGAGCGAGAGTCCATCTCAAAAAAAAAAAAAAAAAATGCATGTACACACAGAGATAAAATTCTGAAAATAATTTTAATAGGTGTGCAGGCTCCCAGAAGTCTACTGTGAATTAACAGAATGTCAGGTTAAGAACCATTTGTCTCAACAAAATAAGTAAGTTTAACCAAAGAACTGTAATACCTGTTACTGAAAACTCCAAAACATTGACAAAAATTTATATATGTATTTGTATCTCACTCTGTCGTCCAGGCTGGAGTGTGATGGCACAATCTCAGCTCACTGCAACCTCTGCCTCCTGGGTTCAAGCAATTCTCTTGCCTCAGCCTCCCGAGTAGCTGAGACTACAGACACACACCGCCACGCAGGCTAATTTTAGTATTTTTAGTAGAGATGGGGTTTCGCCATGTTGGCCAGGCTGAACTCGAAATCTTGGCCTCAGGTGATCCACCCACCTCGGCCTCCCAAAGTGTTGGGATTACAGGCATGAGCCACCACTCCTGGCCTATATAATATTGTTTTTTATGGTTTTTTTTTTTTTTTCAGACAAGGTCTCTCTCTGTTTCCCATGCTGGAGTGCAGTGGTGAGATCACAGCTCACTGCAACCTTGACTTTCTGAACTCAATCGATCCTCTCACCTCAGCCTTCTGAGTAGCTAGGATTACAGGTGTGTGCCACCATGCCCAGCTAATTTTTGTAATTTTTTTTTTTTTTTTGAGAGGGAGTCTCATTCTGTCGCCCAGGCTGGAGTGCCATGGCATGATCTCAGCTCACTACAACCACCGTCTCCCAAGTTCAAGTGATTATCCCACCTCAGCCTCTCAAGTATCTGGGACTACAGGCGCATGCAACCACGCCCGGCTAATTTTTGTATTTTTAGTAGAGATGGGGTTTCACTATGTTGGCCAGGCTGGTCTCGAACTACTGACTTCGTGATCCGCCTGCCTTGGCCTCCCAAAATGGTGGGATTATAGGCGTGAGCCAAAGCGCCCAGCCTAATTTTTTTTTTTTTAATAGTTATGAGGTTTTACCATGTTGCCCAGGCTGGTCTCAAACTCCTGGGTTTGGCCTACAAAACCCAGGCCTTGGCCTACAAAAATGCTGGGATTACCGGCATAAACTGCTGTGCCTGGCCCATAAATGTTGTTAAGATGACAGCACTTCCTGCTATGGTTTGAACGTAGGTATCCCTCCAAAATTCATATGTTGGAATTCAACACGGTACCCTCCTCTTGACCTTATCTATGGGGGATATGTTTCAAGACTCCCAGTGGATGCCTGAAACTGCAGATAGTATCAAACTGTATATGACAATGCTCTGGAGCGCCCAGGACTAGATCTCCTCACTGCTGATTACTAAGAGTACTGCATCAGAGTACAAAGCATGGGAGTCAGAAAATGAGTAGTATGGAAGGGAGGGTTGGAAAAAGCAAAGGCTTCTTTTTGGCATATCAGAATTGCCAGGATCACTACTCTTGCATTTTGGGGTGATTTTCTTTTCTTTTTTTTTTCTTTTGTGACAGAGTTTCGCTCTTATTGTACAGGCTGGAGTACAATGGTGCAATCTTAGCTCACTACAACCACTGCCTCCTGGGTTCAGGTGATTCTCCTGCCTCTGCCTCCCTAGTAGCTGGGATTACAGGCATGCGCCACCATATGCGGCTTATTTATTTATTTATTTATTTATTTTTGTGAGATAGAGTGTTGCTCTGTTGCTCAGGCTGGAATGCGGGGCACGATCTCAGCTCACTGGAACCTCCGCCTCCAGGGTTCAAGTGATTCTCCTGACTCAGCCTCCTGAGTAAACTGAGATTACAGGCACACACCCCCATGCCCAGCTAATTTTTGTATTTTTAGTAGAGTCGGGGTTTCATCAGGTTGACCAGGCTGGTCTTGAACTCCTGACCTCATGATCTGCCACCTCAGCCTCCCAAAGTGCTGGGATTACAGGCATGAGCCACCGCGTCCCGCCAATTTTGTATTTTTAGTAGAGATGGGGTTTCACCACATTGGTCAGGCTGTTCTCAAACTCCTGACCTCAGGTGATCCACCTGAAGGGTTGGGATTACAGGCATGAGCCACCGCGCCCAGCCTGGGGTGATTATTAAGCAAAACAAGAGTTGCTTGAACACAAGCACTGTAATACTGTGACAGTTGATAACTGAGATGGCTACTAAGTGACTAGCAGGTGGGTAGCATATACCGCAGGGATATGCTGAACAAAGGGATAAAATTAGCATCCAGGACAGCACAGAGCAGGATGGTGTGAGATTTTAACATGCTACGCAGAATAGCAAGAAATTTAAAACTTATGAATTATTTCTGGAATTTTCAATTTAATATTTTTGGACCGAGATGGACCATGGGTAAGTGAAACCTCGAAAAGTTCACCACAGATAAGGGGAAACTACTCTATTTATGTGACAGTATTAAGAGGTAGGACTTCTATTGAAGGGATTAATTCACGAGGGCTCTGACCTCATGTATGGATTAGTACTCTTTTTTAAAAAGTTGAAGGGGGCCGAGCGTGGTGGCTCACGCCTGTAATCCCAGCACTTTGGGAGGCCGAGGCAGGTGGATCACGAGGTCAGGAGGTCGAGACCATCCTGGCCAACGTGGTGAAACCCCCTCTCTACTAAAAATACAAAAATTAGCCAGGTGTGGTGGCACGTGCCGTAGTCCCAGCTACTTGGGAGGCTGAGGCAGGAGAATCGCTTGAACCTGGGAGGCGGAGGTTGCAGTGAGCCGAGATCTCGCCATTGCACTCCAGCCTGCTGACAGAGTGAGACTCCATCTCAAAAAAAAAAGGTAGAAAGGAGTGCTCCATGCCTTTTGTCCTTCAACCATATGAGAAAGGACCAAGAGGTGCCATCTTGGAAGCAGATAGCAATCCTTACCAAGCACCAAATCTGCTAGTGTGTTGATCTTGGACTTCCCAGCTCTAGAACAACGATAAATAAATTTCTATTGTTTATAAATTACTCAGTCTAAGGTATTTTGTTATAGCAGCAGGAACAAGCTAAGACATTTCCCAAATTAATCTACAGATTCAATGTAATCCCTATAAAAATTCCAACTGCCTTTTTTTTTTGCAGAAATGAATAAACTGATTCTAAAATTCACATGGAAATGGAAGGGACCCAGAATAGCCAAGACAAAGTAGGAAAAGAACAAAGTTGGAGGACTCATACTTCCTAATTTTAAAAGCTACTACAAAGCTACAACAATCAACAGCTGCTTTGGAAGGCTAAGGTGGGAGGATCACTCAAGGCCAGGAGTTTAAGACCAGCCTGGGCGACATAGTGAGGCTCCATCTCTGCAAAAAATTAAAAAATTAGCCAGGGATGGTGTTACACTCATAGTCCTTGCTATTCAGGAGACTGAGGCAGGGGGATTGCTTGAGTCCAGGAGTTTGAGGCTACAGTGAGCTATGATTGCATCATCATACTCCAATCTGGGCAACAGAGTGATGCTCTGTCTCAAAATTAAAAAAAAAAAACAAAACACGGTGTGTGTGGTACTGGCACAAAGATAAACATATACATCAATGGACTAGAATTGATAATTCAGAGGTTGGGCACAGTAGCTCATGCCTGTAATCCCAGCACTTTGGGAGGCCAAGGTGGGCGGATCACTTGAGGCCAGGAGTTTGAGATCAGCCTGGCCAACATGGTGAAAACCCGTTTCTACTAAAAAAACAAAAATTAGCCAGGCATGGTTGTGTGCACATGTAATGCCACCTACTTGGGAGGCTGAGGCATGAGAATCACTTGAACCCAGGAGGTGAAAGTTGCAGTGAGCCAAGATTGTGTCCCTGTACTCCAGCCTGGGCAACAGAGGGAGACTCTGTCTCAGAAAAAAAAAAAAGAGAGAGAATTCAGAAATAAACTTGTAATGTAGTAATGTGAAATGAATACTGACTTTTTTTGTAAACTTAGTTAAAATTATTTAAAAAAAGAAAAAAGATGGGCCAAGTGTGGTGGCTCACCTCTGCAATGCCAGCAGCACTTTGGGAGGCCAAGGCAGGCAGATCACTTGAGTTCAGAAGTTTGAGACCAGCCTTGGCAACATGGTGAAACCCTGTCTCTACTAAAAATACAAAAATTATCTGGGTGTGGTGGTGCACACCTGCAGTTCCAGCTACTCAGAAGCCTAGGTGGGAGGATCACTTGAGCCCGGGAGGCAGAGGTTGTAGTGAGCTGAGATTATGCCACTGCACTTCAGCCTAAGTGACAGAGCAAGACCCCATCTCAAAAGAAAAAAAAATAAGGGAAAAAAGAAAAAAAGAGGCTGGGTGCAGTGGCTCACACCTGTAATCCCAGCACTTTGGGAGCCCAAGGTGGGCAGATCACCTGAGGTTAGGAGTTCAAGACCAGCTTGGCCAACATGGTGAAACCCTGTCTCTACTAAACATACAAAAAATCAGCCAGGCACGGTGGCAGGCGCCTGTAATCTCAGCTGCTTGGGAGGAGGAGGCAGGAGAATCACTTGAACCTGGGAGGTGGAGGTTGTGGTGAGCCGAGTTTGCACCACTGCATTCCAGCTTGGGCAACAGAGTGAGACTCCATCTCAAAAAAAAAAAAAAAATTAGCTGGGCGTGGTGGCACACACATGTAGTCCCAGCTACTTGGGAGGCTGAGGCAGGAGAATCGATTGAGCCCAGGAGGTGGAAGTTGCAGTGAGTGGAGACTGCGCCACTACACTTCAGCCTGGGCGACAGAGAGAGACTCTGTCTCAAAAAAAAAAAAGAAAAGAAAAAAGAAATTTATATTACCTATGATCAATTGATTTTTGACAAGGTGTGAAGACCATTTAATGGAGAAAGTCTACTTTCTTCAACAAAAGGTGCCAGGACAACTGGATATTCACATGGCAGGGTTTGTTTTTTGTTTTGTTTTGTTTTTTTGAGACAGTCTCTCTGTCACACAGGCAGGAGTGCAGTGGTACAATCTTGGCTCACTGCAACCTCCACCTCCCAAGTTCAAGTGATTCTCCTGCTTCAGCCTCCCGAGTAGATGGGATTACAAGCATGCAACACCACACCTGGCTAATTTTTGTATTTTTAGTAGAGACAGGTTTCACCATGTTGGCCAGGCTGGTTTCAAACTCCTGGCCTCAAGCGATCTGCCTGCCTTGCCCTCCCAAAGTACTGGGATTACAGGCATGAGCCACCCAAGCCTGGCCAAGCAAATGAATTTGGATCCATATTTCACACAATTTGCAAAAATCAACCCAAAATAGAAAAAGATCAAAATATAAGAGCTAAAACAATAAAACTCCCAGAAGAAAATACAACTGTAAATCTTTGTGAGCTTGGGTTAGGCAATGGTTTCTCAGATATGATACCAAAAGCACAAGCTACAAAAGAAAAAAGTAGATTTTTTTTTTTTTGAGAGAGAGTCTTGCTCTGTTGCCCAGGCTGGAGTGCAGTGGCACAATCTTGGCTCGCTGCAACCTCCACCTCCTGGGCTCAAGGGATTCTCCTGCCTCAGCCTCCTGGGTAACTGGGATTACAGGTGTGTACCACCACACCTGGCTAATTTTTGTATTTTTAGTAGAGACGGGGTTTCACCATATTGGCCAGGCTGGTCTTGAACTCCTGACCTCGGGTGGTTCACCCATCTTGGCCTTTCAAAGTGCTAGGATTGCAGGCATGGGCCACCACACCCAGCTGAAAAAAAAAATAGATAACTTGTATGTCTTAGTCCATTTTGTGTTGTTATAAAAGAATATTGTAGATTGAGTAATTTATAAAGAAGAAAAAATTACTTCTCACAATTCTGGAGGCTGGAAAGTCCAACATCAAGATGCCTGCATCCTGTGAGGGCCTTCTTGCTCTGTCATCCCATGGCAGAAGGTGGAAGGGCAAGAGAGCATTCTTGAGAGAAAGGGCAGAACTCGCTTTCATAACAAATTTACTCTAGTGATAACAAACCCACTCCTTTGATAACAACATGAATTCATTCATGAGGATAAAGCCCTCATGATCTAATTACCTCATAAATGTCCCGCTTCTCAGTAGTGTGGCATTGGGGATCATGTTTCCAACACATGAACTTTGGAGGACACATTCAAACCAGAGCACTGGACTTCAACAAAATTAAAAACTTTTGGCCGGGCGCGGTGGCTCAAGCCTGTAATCCCAGCACTTTGGGAGGCCGAGACGGGTGGATCACGAGGTCAGGAGATCGAGACCATCCTGGCTAACACGGTGAAACCCCGTCTCTACTAAAAATATAAAAAAATTAGCTGGGCATGGTGGCAGGCGCCTGTAGTCCCAGCTACTCAGGAGGCTGAGGCAGGAGAATGGCATGAACCCAGGAGGCGGAGCTTGCAGTGAGCCGAGATTGTGCCACTGCACTCCAGCCTGGGCGACAGAGCAAGACTGCATCTCAAACAAACAAACAAAAATTAAAAACGTTTGTGTGTCAAAGGGCATGCTCAACAAAGTGAAAAAACTCACAGAATGGGAGAAAATATTTGTAAATCATAAATCTGATAAGGATCTAGTACACAGAATATATAAAGAACTTTTACAACTCAACAATAGAAAAATAATCCAACTAAAAGATGGTCAAAAGATGTGAAGAGACATTTCTCCAAAGAAGATATACATATGTCCAATAAACATGTGAAAAGATTTTCAAAATCATTAGTTTTTATCAGCAAAATTCAAAAAACCACGATGCAAACCACCTGCTAGGATGGCTATAATTTAAAAAGTGGAAAATAAGTGATGGTGAGAATGTGGAAAAAACAGAACCCAGATGCATTGCTGGTGTGAATGTAAAATGGCATAGCCACCATGGGAAATAGTTTGGTAGTTCTTCAAAAAGTTAAACATACATATGACCCACCAATTCCACTCCTAGGTATATACCCAAGAGAACTGAAAACATATGTACCCACAAAAACTTGTGCAGAGATGTTAATAGCATCTTTATTCAAATAGCCAAAAAGTGAAAACCACCCAATGTCCACTAACTTATGAATGGATAAACAAATTGTGGTATGTTCATATAACAGAATATTATTCAGCCATAAAAAGGAATGACATATTGATACATGCTACAATATGGATGAACCTTGAAAACATTATGCCAAATAAGCCAAACACAAAAGAACAAATACTGTATGATCCTACTTATATGAACTACCTAGATTAGGCAAATTCATAGAGAAAGAAAGTAGATTAGAGGTTACCAGAGGCAGGAATTTGGGGCAAGGACTAGAGAATTATTACTTAATGGGTATAGACTTTCTATTCAGGGTGCTGAAAATGTTCTGGTATTAGATAGTGGTGACAGTTGCAAACCTTGTGAATCTCTTAAAAACCACTGAATTGTACATTTAAAAATGGTGAGTTATGGTATGTGAATTTTATCTTAATTGAAAAAATAACAACCTTTAGTCTAAAGAGAAATTCTGCTTTGTTGGCAAAATACATGTCATTAAAAGGAAACATGTTTGAAACACACTATACACATCCTAATTTGGGAAACTCAACACACCTAGTTATGATCTCAAATTGCTCCTAAATTTAAAATACAATTATAAATATACACAGTTATAAGCCCTTATGAAGCCTATATTATACTTATATATTTATGCTTATTATGGGTTTCTTCTTCGTAGAATAAAATCTGAACAACAGAATGTAACTTCCAATAGGCAATGGAACACACATAAATGCTAAGTTCTTAACTTTGGAAACTACAGCAAATACTTGAGGCATAGGTATGTATTTGAAAAGAAATTTATGAAATGTATAGATCATGGCTCAGTTACAAAAGACATCATAATTTAGTTATTCCAGGCCAAGTTAAATTATCAAATTTTCTGTCCTGGCTTTGTTGTCTAGCTTGTTTTTACTTCTTTATGTGTAATTGAGGTGGCTGAAATTGAGGATTTTTCTAGCTTTAAAATTCTGAGCTTATTTGATCTTATTGTGACTTATAGTCAAAGGAGTTTTTGAATTATTTTATTTGCTTGAACTGCATTAAAACATTCACATTTTAAAATTTAGTGATTCCTGGACCATAAGATCTGAAAAGGATGAAACTGCCCTCTCAGCTTTTAGTAAACTGACCAATTGACCTGATCCTAGTAGGAATTAGTCTGAAACACCACCACCACCTGGTGGCTTCTCTTCAAATATCACAATTTCCTTGAAGATGATGGTTTGGCCTCTTGTATCAAATTAGGACAAGTGCTTCAGTTACGACTATCTTAGGAAACAAGTTTAATCATATTGCAGAATATATGCTTAAGAACTAAACTAATATTTAGGGCCTTGGCCTCAAAAACTTATTTTGTAATTTAAATATTTGTTTAATGGCCATGTACAAGAACAAAATAGTGAACAAATAGACAAAAATACTTGCATTCATAGATCTTGCATTCTAGTGAATGTAAGACAATAAATAATCAGCATAATAAGCAAGTAAATTATAATCTGGTGAGAAGTTGTATTAAAACATCAGGCTAAGGGTAGGTTGCAATTTTTTTTTAAATTATACTTTAAGTTCTAGGGTACATGTGCACAAGGTGCAGGTTTGTTACATATGTATACATGTGCCATGTTGGTGTGCTGCACCCATTAACTCGTCATTTGCATTAGGTATATCTCCTAATGCTATCCCTCCCCCCTCCCCTCACCCCACTACAGGCCTCGGTGTGTGATGTTCCCCTTCCTGTGTCCAAGTTTTCTCATTGTTCAATTCCCACCTATGAGTGAGAACATGTGGTGTTTGGTTTATTGTCCTTGTGATAGTCGGCTGAGAATGATGGTTTCCAGCTGCATCCATGTCCCTACAAAGGACATGAACTCATCCTTTTTTATGGTTGCATAGTATTCCATGGTGTGTATGTGCCTCATTTTCTTAATCCAGTCTATCATTGATGGAGATTTGGGTTGGTTCCAAGTCTTTGCTATTGTGAGTAGTGCTGCAATAAACATACGTGTGCATGTGTCTTTATAGCAGCACGATTTATAATCCTTTGGGTATATACCCAGTAATGGGATGGCTGGGTCAAATGGTATTTCTAGTTCTAGATCCTTGAGGAATCACCACACTGTCTTCCGCAATGGTTGTACTAGTTTACAGTCCCACCAACAGTGTAAAATTGTTCCTATTTCTCCACATCCTCTCCAGCACCTGTTGTTTCCTGACTTTTTAATGATTGCCATTCTAACTGGTGTGAGATCATTGTGCTTTTGATTTGCATTTCTCTGATGGCCAGTGACGATGAGCATTTTTTCATGTGTCTTTTAGCTGCATAAATATCTTCTTTTGAGAAGTGTCTGTTCATATCCTTTGCCCACTTTTTGATGGGGTTGTTTGTTTTTTTCTTGTAAATTTGTTTGAGTTCTTTGTAGATCCTGGATATTAGCCCTTTGTCAGATGAGTAGATTGCAAAAATTTTCTCCCATTCTGTAGGTTGTCTGTTCACTCTGATGGTAGTTTCTTTTGCTGTGCAGAAGCTCTTTAGTTTAATTAGATCCCATTTGTCAATTTTGGCTTTTGTTGCCATTGCTTTTGGTGTTTTAGACATGAAGTCCTTGCCCATGCCTATGTCCTGAATGGTATTGCCTAGGTTTTTTCTAGGGCTTTTATGGTTTTAGGTCTAACATTTAAGTCTTTAATCCATTTTGAATTAATTTTTGTATATGGTGTAAGGAAGGGATCCAGTTTCAGCTTTCTACATATGGCTAGCTAGTTTTCCCAGCACCATTTATTAAATAGGGAATCCTTTACCCATTTCTTGTTTTTTTCAGGTTTGTCAAAGATCAGATGGTTGTAGATGTGTGGTATTATTTCTGAGGGCTCTGTTCTGTATCATTGGTCTATATCTCTGTTTTGGTACCAGTATCATGCTGTTTTGGTTAATGTAGCCTTGTAGTATAGTTGAAGTCAGGTAGCATGATGCCTCCAGCTTTGTTCTTTTGGCTTAGGATTGACTTGGCAACGCGGGCTCTTTTTTGGTTCCATATGAACTTTAAAGTAGTTTTTTCCAATTCTGTGAGGAAAGTAATTGGTAGCTTCATGGGGATGGCATTGAATCTATAAATTACCTTGGGCAGTATGGCCATTTTCACAATACTGATTCTTCCCATCCATGAGAATGGAATGTTCTTCCATTTGTTTGTGTCCTCTTTTATTTTGTTGAGCAGTGGTTTGTAGTTCTCCTTGAAGAGGTCCTTCACATGCCTTGTAAGTTGGATTCCTAGGTATTTTATTCTCTTTGAAGAAAACTGGCACAAGACAAGGATGCCCTCTCTCACCACTCCTATTCAACACTGTATTGGAAGTTCTGGCCAGGGCAATCAGGCGGGAGAAAGAAATAAAGGGTATTCAATTAGGAAAAGAGGAAGTCAAATTGTCCCTGTTTGCAGAAGACATGATTGTATATTTAGAAAACCCCATCGTCTCAGCCCAAAAATCTCCTTAAGCTGATACTTCAGCAAAGTCTCAGGATACAAAATCAATGTGCAAAAATTACAGGCATTCTTATACACCAATAACAGACAAACAGAGAGCCAGTTCATAGTTGCAATTTTTAAATAGGATGACATTTGAGGTGAGATCAATTCTACATGGTTGTCTACAGAAAAAACTTCTAAAGACTTTAAAGAAAAAAATTCCAAAGACTTACAATCTTAACATTTAGTTTTGACCAGGTGCAGTGGCTCATACCTGTAATCCTAACACTTTGGGAGGCTGAGGCAGGAGGATCACTTGAGTCTAAGAAGTCAAGCTCAGCCTGGGCAACATAATGGGACCCCATTTCTATGAACAAATTAAAAATTTTTTAATTTGCTTTTCACGCCTGTGGTCCCAGTTACTTGTGAGGCTGAGCTGGGAGAATCGCTTGAGCCCTGGAGGTCTAGGCTGACATGAGCCATGATGACACTACTGTACTCCAGCCTCGGTGACAAAGTGAGACCCTGTCTCAAATAAATAAATACATAAATAAATGAAAACCAAACATTTAGTTTTAATTCTAGCATGATGCTATAATTCTACTTCCTCAAAGACTTCATTTTAATAAGCAGGAAACTATAATGCTAGGTCAATATTAATAGGAATGACTACATTTTGAAAAGCAACATTGCCCTAAAGATATGTATCTTTCCTACAGAGTAATGGCTGTCATTAGTTAGAATCATAAAATATACAGGAAATGGCAGTTTTGTTATTTTATTTTTCAACACCTTGTCATGACCTTTATGCATTTGCGTTCCTATAAAAGTAGGAACCTTGCTGTGGTCATAAATTGAGAGAAGCAGTGGTGGAGGTGGGATGTAATCACCAATAAAGATTAGCTAAGTTTCTCTTGGCTATTTATGACTTTGTTAATTATAAATTTGTCTCAACACTTTTATTCTTTTTTAAAATTTTTTAAAATATGGAACACTTCAATTTGCATGTCATTGTTGTGCAGAGGCCATGCTAATCTTCCTTGTATTCTTCAATTTTAGTGTATGTGCTGCTGAAACAAGCTCTCAATACTTTTTTAAAAAACCTTGAGTATTATGTGTTGATAACTATTCTATTTCATGTGTGTTGGCTCATTAAATCTCTTTATTCAATGTCTCAACACTTTATTTATCCATTTATTAGCAAAAAGGTCTTGCTCTGTTGCCCTAGCTAGATCGTAGTGGCTTGATCATAGCTCACAGCAGCCTCAAACTCCTGGGCTCAAGCAATCCTTCTGCCTCAGCCTCCTAAGTAGCCGGGACCACAGGTGTGTGTCACCAGGCCTGGCTAATTACAAAAATAATTTTCTTTTTTAGATACGGGGTCTCATTATATTGCCCAGCTGGTCTTGAACTGCTGACCTCAATCTATCCTTCCGCCTCAATCCAAAGTGCTAGGATTACAGGCATGAGCCATTGCTCTGGCCTTTGTTTTGTTTTCAATGCCTGTAGGGAATTATGTCAGTTCTTTAATAACAAAGCAAAGCATTATATGATCAAATTTTGAAAAATGAGATTTTTTGTCAAAATGCCTAATGGGTCTTTTTCAGTCTTTATTACACTGTTATTTCCACAGTGACTTGTAATTAGGTGCTTAATATAGATTCTGAAAGGCTGTCAATACATTTAAATTTGTATATAGTATTTCAGTTTACAAAGCATCGCGATATATATCTCATTTATCTGGTTCAGAATATGTAGTTTGAATACACAATTATATTACAGCATATTTTTCCTTTCAGTTCTATTTTATTTATTTTTTTGAGATGGAGTCTTGCTCTGTCGCCCAGGCTGGAGTGCAGTGGTGCGATCTCAGCTTACTGCAACCTTCGCCTCCCGGGTTCAAGAGATTCTCCTGCCTCAGCCTCCCGAGCAGCTGGCATTACAGGCACCTGCCACCACACCCGGCTAATTTTTGCATTTTTAGTAGAGACAGGGTTTCACCATGTTGGCCGAGCTGGTCTTGAACTCCTGTCCTCAGGTGATCCACCCACCTCGGCCTCCCAGAGGGCTGGGATTACAGGCATGAGTCACCGTGCCCCGCCTCAGTTCTCTTTTAAAGGGAATCTGTATTTTCAAGAATTACACACATCATACTCAAATATAAATCTGACATTGACCGAAGTTTGAAGTAGTAATGGCCAAGATCTTTCAAGCAGCAGCAAACTAATCTTGTTTAAGAGGAGGTATTATAGAATCATAAGCACAGAGGTCCAATAATTAGACCACACAGTGCTTACAAAGGATAGCCTTAGAAAGGTTCAGGTGTTTAGGTAGAGCCCTTCTCCCCTTCTCAAACCATTAACAAAAATAAAAATAAACAAAACAAAACTTTTCCTTGCAGGAAAATTTCCATGAACCTGTGGTTTTGGGGGCAAGGATGAGAGCAAGAGGCAAAAACTAGTTCAGAACCTAGACAACTAGTGGGGTCTGCAAACAAATCAAAACCAAGATAGGCATGGTTGGTGAGCATGTAAATTGGTATAGCCATTATGGAAGGCAGTATGGAGGCTCCTCAAAAAATTAAAAATAGAACTACAGTATAAACCATCTAGTATATACCATATATATCATATATGCATATGTACCATACATACAATATATACGTATATACCATATATTCTGGGTATATATCCAAAGAAAATGAAATCAGTATGTCAAAGAGATATCTGCATCACCATGCTCATTGCAGCATTATTCATAATAGCCAAAGTATGGAATCACTTAAGAGTGAACTGATGGATAAAGAAAACGTGAAATATAAAAATGTGGTATATGTATGTATATTTATATATATAATGAATACTATGCAGCCTTTAAAAAGAAGAAAATCCTGTCATTTGTGACAACATGGGTGAATTTATGCTAAGGGAAATAAGCCAGGCACAGAAACACAAATACTTCATGATCCCAATTATATGTAGAGTCAAAAAAAGTGGAACTCATAGAATTAGAGAGCAGAATAATGGCGGGATCTTGGCTCACTGCAACCTCTGCCTCCCAGGCTCAAGTGATCCTCCCATCTCAGCCTCTCAAGTAGCTGGGACTACAGGTGCCACTGTGCCTGGCTAATTTTTTTATTTTTTTGTAGAGATGGGGTCTCACTATGTTGCCCAGGCTGGACTCCAACTCCTGGGCTCAAGGGATCTGCCCGCCTCGGCCTCCCAAAATGCTGGGATTACAGGCCTGAGCCACGACACCTGGCCGACCTTAAATATTCTTAGCACAAAATAAACATATGCACACAAGCACACAGGACTATGTGAGCTGATGGGTATGTTATCATTTCACAACATATACATCTATGAAAACATCACATGGTACACTGTAAATATATACAATTTTTATTTAAAGCTAGAAAAATTCTTTTAAAATAAACTAAAAAGGCAGTCCATAAGCTTCTGTTGAATGGATGAAAATCTCTACCATAAATATAAACATAATATGCAAAGGTATTAATAAGATTTGGAAGAAAACCTAAGAGAGTATTAACAGTAGTGACTACTGGGGATCACCGAGATACAAGGTATTAGGGATGGAAGGTTTACTTTTCTCTTTTTTTTTTTTGAGACGGAGTGTCGCTCTGTCGCCCAGGCTGGAGTGCAGTGGCACGATCTCGACTCACTACAACTTCTGCCTCCTGAGTTCAAGTGATTCTCCTGCCTCAGCCTCCTGAGTAGCTGGGACTACAGGCGCCCGCCACCACGCCTGGTGAATTTTCTGTATTTTTAGTAGAGACGGGGTTTCACCGTATTAGCCAGGATGGTCTCGATCTCCTGACCTCGTGATCCGCCCGCCTCGGCCTCCCAAAGTGCTGGGATTACAGGCGTGAGCCACCGCGCCCGGCCGGAAGGTTTACTTTTCAATGGATCTTTGGGAAGTTTCAAAACATACATGCTCAACCTTTAAAAATTTCTCTAGGGGAAATCCCTTCTCCACATCCTATAGGTGTGCTTCCTTCTTCCTCTCCACACACTTCACTATCAAAACCTACATTACTTCCAACAGTCGACCCTCGAGGGAATAAGTCCCTGGTCCCCACGATCGGGACCAGCCAGTCCACACTGCCGACCCCTGAAAGGCGGTCTCAGCTGCTCGGTCAGCGAGAAAAAAAGCCGGCGAGGTCCTCGTCCTGCAGGCTACAGCGAAGACAAAAACCTCTGGTTACTGGCCTCAGGTGCAAGGCTGCTCCGCATTGGCAGCGCGGTACCATTCCTATTATTATTACGTAGTCTTGTTTCTTTCTGGGAGAAAGCACCTAGGGACAGTTGGGCTGGCCCCGCAGGGCGCTCCGGGACACGCGTCCTCTGCAACGCCGCAGCCTGCGCCAGCGTTCGACCGGGACGACTCATCGAGGCCCGACTCGCATTTTTAGTTGTCAGATTCGCCACTTTTTGGTGTCAGAATTTAAAACAAAAATTCCAATTTCTCTATTTCAGAAGCTCTTTCTGTCCAGGAAAACACAAGCAGGAGAGACTTCAGGTTTTTGAATTATTCGTCTCTTCTGGCCTCCACGGTATCTACATCCAGTGAGCGGGGACCGTGAGTCGAAAGCGACGACGCGGATGCTCAGGCCACCGTTCCCGGCGCGCAGTCGCAGCTGACCCTCGCTCCCGCCCCCGCCTGGAGTCCGACGTGGAAGTTGCTGGCTGACTGGGCTTGCGAGGAAACCGCCTCGGAGCTGCAGCCGAAGGCCAAGGAATCACTGAAGATCGGCGAGGGAGGACAGGGGGTTCATCATGGGTGAGGGGTTCGAGAAGGGCACCTGGGCGCGCTCGAGGGAGCCGCGGCCGAGGGCTGGGGTGCAGAGGAGGAGAGGGGCCGGCCAGGATACCCTAGAGTAGCCAGCTCCTCAGGGGGCGGGTCGCGGAGGACTTGACATACTTTGGATCTTCATCTGTAGGGGTGGATCCGGCCTCTCGCGTTCTCCTCCGCCCTCTCTCGGTTCCGCTTCAATCCCGCGGAGTCCAGGGAGCCGGACAGCTTGGGGACGTCCGCAGAGCCTGGGTTCGAGTTCTTTACCCTTATCATGAAGTTTTCCCTCATCCCCAGCTCCACTTGCTGGGCAGAGTTGTTCTTGCGGAGGCTGGCAACGCGTCAGTCGCAGGTTCGCCGAGGTTTCTTGGTGAAAGATGAGCTGCGGCCCCAGAGTGGAAGCTTAATTATTCTCTTTACCAGGGGCGCTGGGACGGCGTCAGTTTGAAAAACCTGAGAGCAGGTGTTGCTTATGTTGTTTTATGGCCAGTTTGGCATTTGTCTGCTAATCTGCTGTAGCGTTTAATGTAATAATACGGGTATTTCTAGTCGGCGAATGAAATTTTATTCTCAGTTCTTGGCCCGCTGATTGAGGGAACTGCATTCTCACAAGCATCAGGTAACACCCTCGCCCCGCTAGAACCCAAGTGAGGGTGCACATTCTTTAACTCGTTTCTCACCCTCCAAATGAAGGTGCAGATTCTTTGGCTTGGTTAAATCCCTCCACAGTTTTCTGGGGAGCATACTTCTTGCTCCCAAGCATCACAGGCGCTGTCCTGTCTTCCATAACCGCCTTCAGTTTTGTTCCGCCTCTCTTCTACCTGTAAATGGTAGAAAGGACTTTGTCAAGTCACACCCATTCTGTTGAACTTTCCCAAGGTTCTCTAGCCCATGGTGTTGTTCATTTTTCAACTCGCAGCTCTTAGTTATGCCATGTCTTTGCCAAATAACAGTGTGGCGTCACTTCTGATGTTAACTATTTTTTTTGTATTAATGTAACTTGTTTTTAATCTTCTCTAATGGCTCTGGATGGGAAAAGGACTGTGCTTTTTATACTACACAATACTTGGTGTACAGGAAGCTTTCTGGGAATATTTTGTGATGCATTGGATAGAGCTTTATTATTTTTAAAAGTGGGTTTTTTGTCAAAAATAGTTACTGTTTTCAGCTTTTTTCTCAATTTCTTGTACTAGCTCTATTGCTTCGTGGAGAACTCTGATTGAAATTGGTTATAGTGGTACTGCTGCTGTACAGTACTTTTCCTGTGCGAGGATTACATTGTCCCACTCTCCTCCTTACTGGCCCCTTGGTTTTTAGGGGTAGTGAGGGGATCATGCTAAAATATTCCTATTCTGCCGATTAGAAAATGAGATTCCCAAAGGCCGCGGCCATATTTCTCTTATTATTTGGTTTATCTTCTGTGCCTGCATGACACAGTAGTAACATAACTAAGGACATAGTAACATAACTAATTACTTGTTTGATATTGAATAATATATTTCATTGGGAGGAAAAATATGCACCTACGCATCCAGGAAATTATAATATTTAATTTGGTATTTAGCTCTCAAAGGACAAGGTTAGATGTTTTGTATACCTAGTTCACAAAATGACATTGTGTATGTTTTTTCTTTTATTATTTTTTAGGTGGCTTTTTCTCAAGTATATTTTCCAGTCTGTTTGGAACTCGGGAAATGAGAATTTTAATTTTGGGATTAGATGGAGCAGGAAAAACCACAATTTTGTACAGATTACAAGTTGGAGAAGTTGTTACTACTATACCTAGTAAGTGTTGGTATGATGAGCTAATTGTAGGGACTTTCTGGTCTCCATCCAACATAACTCTATTTCTTTCTTTCTTTTTTGTTTGTTTTAGTAGAGATCAGGTATCATCACTATGTTGCCCAAGCTGGTCTTAGACTCTTGGCCTCAAGTGATCCTCCTGCCTTGGCCTCCCAAAGTGCTGGGATTACAGGCATGAGCCACTATGCCAGGCCTATTTCTGAATAAATTAATTCATATAATAAAGTATTTGATAAAGTTTGTAAACTGCTAGTATGAACATAACATTGATAACACTTTTTCCATCAACTAAGAGGCAGCTTAGTGTAATTTAAGGACCCTTGTTCTGGTTTACGGCCGGGTTGGGCTGTTTATAGGTTTAAGTTACTAAATCTTACTGAGAGCCAGTATCTTTACTAATAAAATACATAAGATAACAAATACCCACTGGTTTTCAGGGGAAAATAAACAAAGTAGGTAAAAGTACCTTTTAAATCTGTGTAAAGAATTATATAAATGTTAAGTGATGTTACATGTGAAGTGCCTTTTTTTCCTGTATTTGTTACTATTTTAATTAAGATTAGTTTATCTTAGGTAATTCTATTGATTACTTTTAAAGATCTGAGTTGCAGAGACTGAGTGTTGAAGTAATTTGGTACCTTAAAAATATCAAGAGAAGGCCGGGCATAGGAGCTCACGCCTGTAATGGCAGCACTTTGGGAGGCCAAGGCGGGTGGATCACCTGAGGTCGGGAGTTGGAGACCAGCCCAACCAACATGGAGAAACCCCATCTCTACTAAAAATACAAAATTAGCCAGGCGTGGTGGTGCATGCCTGTAATCCCAACTACTCGGAAGGCTGAGGCAGGAGAATCGCTTGAACCTGGGAGGCAGAGGTTGTGGCAAGCCAAGATTGCACCATTGCACTCCAGCCTGGGCAACAAGAGCAAAACTAGGTCTCAAAATATATATGTGTATATGTATATATTTATTAAGAGAAGAAATACCTCAATTTTAATCAATTATTACTGTCTTACAAAAATATTCTCCAGCAGTCTTACTGACTATATGAGAATACTGTTGTTATTTATACTTTTTTCATTTGTTGCCTTGAATTTACTTAGAGAAGAGTAGTACATTTAAATTAAAGAGTTCATACAGTTTGCTCAAGATTTTTTAAATTATGCCTCTAATGTTAGTCTGTCACTCAGGGTATTTCTATATTGTTACTGTTTAAATTTATGGACTAAAATGAAAGAGGCTAGCCTCTAAGAAAGAAGAGCGTTTTGAACCCTGTAATGTCTGTTATTCCTTTTTGCTACCTTCAGTAAATTTTAGTGCCCTTAGTTTTTGCTTCTCAAAATCACCCATCTCTATCTGGGCATCTCCTGCAGTGCACAGAGCAGCGCAGTGGATAGTTTGGAGTTTCAGTGAGTGCTGCTTTACACCACACTCTTTGTTGAGACAGTGTCTTGCTTTTTTGCCCAGGCTGGAGTGCAGTGGCACATTCATAGCTCACTGCAGCCTCTACCTCTACCTCTACCTCCTGGGCTCAAGCGATCTTCCCACCTCAGCCTCCCAAAGTGTTGGGATTACAGGCATGAGCCACTGCACCCAGTCTACACCATTCTCTTGTCTTGCATATATAAACGATGTTTTTTACTATTGGTGAACATTGTGATTACACTCCTACCTAATTCTAAGGGAGACATCATGAACTTGCATTTTAGTTTTTTGCTTAAATTTGTCATAGTATTGTTATTTTTTAATTGTAATAGACATACTTGCCAAATACTCAAAGGTATCACTTACCACTGCAGACTTAAATATAAAACAAAAGCTAATTGTCCAGTTATAGCTGGAAGTTATTTTTTATTTATTTATTTTTTTGAGACAGAGTCTCACTCTATTGCCCAGGCTGAAGTGCAGTGGCAAGATCTCGGCTCACTGCAACCTGTGCCTCCCAGGTTCAAGCGATTCTCATGTATCAGCCTCCAGAGTGGCTGGGATTACAGGCATGTGCCACCACACCCGGCTAATTTTTGTATTTTTAGAAGAGATGGGGTTTCACAGTGTTGGCTAGGCTGGTCTCGAACTCCTGACCTCAGGTGATCCACCCGCCTTGGCCTCCCAAAGTGCTGGGATTACAGGTGTGAGCCACCGCACCCAGCCATGGAAGTTATTTTTTACCTATTTTTCACCTAAGAAGGATGGCAGAGAAAAGGGATGGGACACCTGCCCTTTGACCACCCAGCCATGACCTTATTACAAGTGAGTTCTGGAGAATGTCTGCAGATGGGCTGTGAGATTGAAAGCTGCAGCCATGGCTGTGTCCATGCTGTAGTTTAGAACTGAAGTTTAGCTTTTTTTGCTTTTGGTCTGTTTATTTGCTGCCAGCCAAAATTCTGCTTTTTATAGTACATCCACAACTGTACTTTCTAAATACAGCTTTCCAACACTTTTAACTACTCTATTATGAGGGGAGTTTAATATAATAGGATTTCCATTGAGCTAAAAATTATGTTTTCCTTTTTATTTCTTTTTTAAATTCTTTTTTTAATTTATTTGAGCTAAAATTATATACTTTATTTGCAGAACTGCTGGCTTTTAAAAAATATCCTGAAGATGGTATTGATCTTGCTAATTGATGTTTTGTGCACACACCTGCACATGTGTGGGGGAGCAGAGCATACTATTTCGTCTTAAATGGTATAAAATCTCAACCAATAATGTGATTCAACAATTACCATTTCTTTTTCACTCGAATCCTAAGACAAATTATATATATATATTTTTTAAACTCTAATAACAGTTACCATTAATTGCTGTAACTCAATTAGATAGGATATTTTGAAGGTGGAATGTATTAGTCTACACATACCACTGATTTGATTTCTCTTCCAGCCATTGGATTTAACGTAGAGACGGTGACGTACAAAAACCTTAAATTCCAAGTCTGGGATTTAGGAGGACAGACAAGTATCAGGTATGGTACAAAGACCAGGTTATTTGGTAGTATTTGACATTTATTGATTCTTTTAAGGGTTAAAATCAGTAAACCCGAATATGTGTTCTATTGTAATTTAAATGGAGCCACCTAGTTTAAAATGAGGTAAAATTGGGAACTATTTCCTTAGAGCATCCATTGAGTTAAAACTTAAGGAAGCCCAGTTTTCCAGATACCTGTTTAATGAAAATCTTTTCACGAAAATCTCAAGACCTTATTACTTCAGCTATTCTCAACTAGAAAGGACCCTCCATTTAGTTCTTGTCAGTCTCTCCTCTCTGAAACACATTGTTTTAGAATTCATTAAAGTACCTTGCAGGCATACCATTTAGGGCTAATATAAAAATAAATGCCATTGGCCGGGCATGGTAGCTCACGCCTGTAATCCCAGCACTTTGGGAGGCCGAGGTGGGCGGATCATCAGGTCAGGAGTTGGAGACCAGCCTGACCAACATGGTGAAACCTCGTCTCTACTAAAAACACAAAAATTAGCTGGGCATGGTGGTGCGTGCCTATAATTCCAGCTACCTGGGAGGCTGAGGCAGAATTACTTGTACCGGGACTTGGGAGCTGGAGGTTGCAGTGAGCTGAGATCGCGCGACTGCACTCCAGCCTAGGCTACAGAGCGAGACTCTGTCTCAAAAAAAATAAATGAATAAATAAAAAATAAATGCCTTCTGAAGTTCAGGTCTTCTGCTTAGCATTTTGGGCTTGACATGGCAACAGTGAATGTTTGGTGACCGTCAGTAGTTGGTCACGATAGTACCATCTTAAAAGATTAGTAATGCATTCTCCAAACATTCTGACTTCTTTTAACTCATTTCTTGAATCACGTTTCTTTTTTTTTAAATTATGCAGCCTCCCAAGCCAGAGTAGGCTCAGAGAGACTCCATTGAATCACTTTTGAGTTTATTTATAATTTTAGCCATTTCTACTGCTTGATGTCAGTGATTAATTTCATGACTGTTAAATAAAATCACGTTTAAAAAGTTTATTCCTCTTAAGGGGTGCCTAGTTAAAGATTTGTTTAAGAAGATGTAATGATCAGGTCTGTGTACAACTTTTCTATCAGTATATTTAGTGATTTCATAGATTATAAATAAATTTTGTCAGCCTGAAGTCTGAATTCATTTGGAAACTCCCTGGTCCTGTGAGTCAATGTTTATCAACATTCTTTTTTTTTTTTTTTTTTTTTTTGAGACAGAGTTTCACTCTTGTTGCCCAGGCTGGAGTGCAATGGCACCACCTCAGCTCACTGGAACCTCTGCCTTCCTGGTTGAAGTGATTTTCCTGCCTCAGCCTCCCGAGTAGCTGGGATTACAGGCACCTGCCACCATGTCCAGCTAATTTTGTATTTTTAGTAGAGACGGGGTTTCTCCATGTTGGTCAGGCTGGTCTCGAACTCCCGACCTCAGTTGATCTGCCCGCCTCAGCCTCCCAAAATGCTGGGATTACAGATGTGAGCCACCGTGCCCAGCCAATGTTTATCAACATTCTTTTGACTCCATCACATCTGAGGGATATGGTACATATATCCACCAGAAACAGTGAATCATTAAGGCATTGATTCTAACATGTGTGGGACAGAATTGGCAATTGATATGTCAGTTTCTTCTTTAAAACAATAACAATATGTTCTCCCCTTTTAAATTTTCTCTAGGCCATACTGGAGATGTTACTATTCAAACACAGATGCAGTCATTTATGTAGTAGACAGTTGTGACCGAGACCGAATTGGCATTTCCAAATCAGAGTTAGTTGCCATGTTGGAGGTAAGAAAACGTAACCACTTTAAAATGTGGGGCAGTCATTTACATATTATTACATTGAAGAATAATTAAAAAGAATGCAGGGGTTGTTCCCTCCATCCTTTTAAAATTATTTTCTTTTATGGAAATGATTTTCTATTCCAAAAATACAGTTGAGGAGGGTTGGAGACAAAACAACAACAAAAATTAACCTCGTAACTTCCTCTTCAAGCCAGATTGCTTGATTTTCCAGGAGGTTCAGAGTTCACTTAAACAAAAGCATCTATTCTAAGTCACTTCTTTGATGTGACTTTTAAAATATGTCTTTTTATTTTTAGCTGGTTTAGAAGGATTCAAGTTCAGAGAAATATGTATTTCTGGGTTACTGGCACAATGCTGGCCTCACGTTTATCGTTTTTTTATCCTTCCCAGTATTTACAGTGCTTTTGACCTTCTTTCTGTTCTTCGGACACGAGCTTGCACACCTGGCTCGGGCCTTTTGCACTTGCTGATCCGTCTGCTTGGAATACTATTCTCCAGCATCTTTGCATGGCTGCTTTCCTGATGTGTTTCTTCCCACATCTCTTCCCCAGAAAGAAGTCTTATTTATTCTCTAATCCTTTACCCTTCTTTATTCTTTATACCTATATTGTTTCTTTTTTTTCTTTTTCTTTTTTTTTTGTAGAGACGGGGTCTACCTATGGTGCCCAGGCTGGTCCCAAACTCCTGTCCTCAAGTGATCCTCCTGCTTCGGCCTCCTAGTGTTGGGATTACAGGTGTGAGCCATTGCACCCCACTTACTGTTTTTTTACATTATTTTTAAATGTATTTGTTGGCTGGGCGTGGTGGCTCACGCCTGTAATCCCAGCACTTTGGGAGGCCGAGGCAGGCAGGTCACCAGAGATCATCAGGAGTTTGAGACCAGCCTGTCCAACATGGTGAAACCTCATCTCTACTGAAAATACAAGAAAATTAACTGGGCATGGTGGTGTGTGCCTGTAGTCCCAGCTACTTGGGAGGCTAAGGCAGGAGAGTCACTTGAACCCAGGAGGCAGAGGTTGCAGTGAGCCGAGATCGTGCCCCTGCACTACAGCCTGGGTGACAAGAGTGAGACTCCGTCTCAAAAAATAAAAATTAAAAAAAAGTATATTTGTTTACTTATGTATCTCTCCCTCTAAAATGTAAATTCTTTGAGTTTACCCTGATAGGAGGAACAATGTATAGTACTTAATTAAGAATTCAATACATCTTATTCACTGAAGTTAATAAGATCATATATTGGCTAACTGATCAAATTCAGAGGATGCATTAAATAATCCATTTTTTAAAAATGAAAAAATAATCAAATGTACTATGATAATAATAAAATTGCCCTTGCTCTGGAAAATTAGATGGATAAGTTTCTTTCTCTTGTCAAAAACTGGATTCTGAATTGTTTAATCAAGGGATGTTTAAATATAAGTTCTAGGCCAGTTGATACCTAGGTAAAAGCATCCTCAGACGAGGGGACTATGTACTTTTGAATTCTTTTTTTTTTTTTTTTTTAGACAGAGTCTTGCTCTGTCGCCCAGGCTGGAGTGCAGTGGCGTGATCTCCACTCACTACAATTTTCGCCTCCTGGGTTCAAGCGATTCTTCTGTTTCAGCCTTCTGAGTAGCTGGGACTATAGGCTTCTGCCACCACACCCGGCTTATTTTTGTATTTGTAGCAGAGATGGGGTTTCACCATGTTGGCCAGGCTGGTCTCGAACTCCTGACCTCAGCAGTTTGCCCGCCTCCTGATCTGCCAGCCTTGGCCTCCCAAAGTACTGGGATTACAGGCATGAGCCACCGCGCTCAGCCCAGGACTTTTGATTTCTTGAACTACTGACTTAATGGCTTCCAAGTTATAAATTGCAGACTTAATAGTTTTAAACATTTGGTTAATTTTTTTTTTTTTTACATCATAGCATTATATTTATTATAAGAGCTTCTTAGACCAAATTTAAATGTAAGGATAAGGTTTAATTGCCTTGGGTATAATAGGTTTTTTAAAGAACAGTTTTATTTAGGTATAAGTCATATGATATAGTGTATTTTTATCATATAAAGTATTGCTTAAAAGGAATGGATTATTGACTTCAGTTTACAATTCTTGAGTTGTGCAGGATTGTTGTTACTTGCAGTGTTAGGATTTGACTTATAAAGTCTTACAGAGAGAGAAGTAAAAATTGGATTCTTTCTTTAGGAAGTCACTTTTAATTCATCAATAAATATCATGTTATGTTAAGTATGGGCCAAGTACGAGTCAACTGTTAATGTTAAAACATACAGACACAGGCCAGGTGTGGTGGCTCATGCCTGTAATCCCAGCACTTTGGGAGGCCGAGGCAGGTGGATCACTTCAGGTCAGGAGTTTGAGACCAGCCTGGCCACCCATATCTACTAAAAATACAAAAATGAGCCGGGTGTAGTGGCGCACGCCTGTAATCCCAGCTACACGGGAGGCTGAGGCAGGAGAGTCACTTGAACCCAGGAGGCGGAGGTTGCAGTGAGCTGAGATAGTGCCACTGCACTCCAACCTGAGTGATGGAGTGAGACTCCATCTCAAAACAAACAAACAAAAAATATATAGTATAGACACAAAAGCAGTTTAGGTTTCAACTTTTTTTTTTTTTTTTGAGACGGAGTTTCACTATTGTTGCCCAGGCTGGAGTGCAGTGGTGCAATCTCAGCTCACTGCATCCTCCACCTGCCAGGTTCAAGCAATTCTCCTGCCTCAGCCTCCTGAGTAGCTGGGATTGCAAGCGCACACCACCACACCCGGCTAATTTTTGTAATTTTAGTAGAGACGGGGTTTCACCATGTTGGTCAGGCTGGTCTTGAACTCCTGACCTGGTGATCCACCCACCTCAGCCTCCCAAAGTGCTGGGATTACAGATGTGAGCCACCGCGCCTGGCCTTTCAACTTTCTTATACACAAAAATGAATTCTAAATGGGTAAATAATTAAATGTAAAAAATGAAAATTATAAGAACATATAAGGAATTCAAAAGATGAGATTTAATTATATTAATGTAAACAAAACTCCCCCAAAGCTCAGATATGGCAAATATAAACAAGATTAAGATAAGAAACCAGGCCTAACCAGAAGCCAATGACTAAGGATTAGTGATCTGAATCATAGCAAGATCTTTTGCAAAATGAGCAAAAGGCAATTCGTAGGGGAAAAACATTGCTAATAACATTTGCATTTGTTTTTAAAGAGACAGGGTCAGCAGGGCGCGGTGGCTTATGCCTGTAATCCCAGCACTTTGGGAGGCCGAGGCGGGTGGATCACGAGGTCAGGAGTTCGAGACCAGTCTGAGTGACCAACATGGTGAAACCTCATCTCTACTAAAAATACAAAAATTAGTTGGGCGTGGCAGTGGGCACCTGTAGTCCCAGCTACTCAGGAGGCTGAGGCAGGAGAATCACTTGAACCCAGGATGCAGAGGCTGCAGTGAGCCAAGACTGCACCACTGCAACTTCAGCCTGAGCAACTGAGCAAGACACTGTCTTAAAAAAAGAAAAAAAAAAAAGAGACAGGGTCTCCCTCTGTCCCCTAGGCTGGAGTGCAGTGGCACAACCAAAGCTTATTATAACCTTGAGCTCCTCTCTGCTTCCTTTTTTGTTTGTTTTTTAAAAAAATTTTTGTAGAGACCCCTGTGTTGCTCAGGCTGGTCTCAAACTCCTGGACTTAAGCGATCCTCCTGCCTCAGCCCATGTGCATTTCGAATACCCTAGTAATATATAATGAGATGCTATGTTTGGAAAAGTAAATAATTCCCAACTCTACAAAGGCTGCATTGAAGATGGAGACTTTTATACACTGTTGGTAGGGTAACCTTTCTGGAAAGCTGTTCATGCATGTATTCAGTTTATCAAAGCCTGAAAAAAACTGTTCATACTTTGACTCCATTTTTAGAATATTGTGTTAAGGAAACAGATTCAAACAGAAATTTTTGTATAAAGACCCTGTCACTTGGGTTTATCTAATAGTCTAGTGGAAAGACTCTAATAAGAGTCAGATACTAGAAAATAGTTAACACAGTTTATGGTGCATGCATCCATAGTGTAGAGCATATTTAGCCATTTTTTTATTTTGAAAAAGTTGTTGTAGTTTGGAGAAACGTGATTTTAATTTTTAGGCAGGGTATGGAACTATATATAAATGTGATCTTAAATGTGTAAATGTATTTACTAAATAAACTGTGAAGTATCTGCAAAACAAAGTACTAGTAGAAAACACCCAAAATGTTAACAGTGATCATATTTGGGAGGTAGGATTATGAGTGAAGCTTCTTTTCTTTATACTTCTCTATATAATTTCTATATAATTTCATAATGTGTAATATATTAATTATAAAATACACGTTTAAAATGTATTTTTGGACATTTTCTAAACTCGAGAGAGCACATTAGTTAAAAGAAATTAAATATTTTCAATTTCATTTAGGAAGAAGAGCTGAGAAAAGCCATTTTAGTGGTGTTTGCAAATAAACAGGACATGGAACAGGCCATGACTTCCTCAGAGATGGCAAATTCACTTGGGTTACCTGCCTTGAAGGACCGAAAATGGCAGATATTCAAAACGTCAGCAACCAAAGGCACCGGCCTTGATGAGGCAATGGAATGGCAAGTATCATGCTTCCAGAAGCCATCTGTGCATTTGTGTGTGCTTGCAGCTGTGCACGTCCACGTGTAATTTTTCTCCCGTGTTGAGGATGAAACTTTGATTTACTTAGCAGCTTATTTAATAAGTTCCTCAAGCGTTTTCTCTCACTGGTCTTCAGGTGCATCTGTCTTCTCAACCACACCTACCTGATTACAGTTACTTAGATAAGCAAATTCTTTGCCAATTTTTAGCCTTTTCCCTGCCTCACCTCACCCTCCAATTCCTTATCCTTCAGGAATTAGCTTAAGACTCTCTTCTGAAGAGCTTTTCCTAATGTATCTCTATTCCTACTGCCTAATCACTCACTTAAAGTTAGATGTTCTTGTCACAGATTAGTGACATAGTACTTGTTTTGCTGTCTTGTAAGTTTGATTTGTTCATCTACTCATTAGATAATCACCTCCTTGAGGATTGAGACTAGTTTCACCTCTGAGTCATCCATATGTAGCCCAGAAGTAGTAGTAGCCTGGAAAATAGGTATTTGGTCTTTTTTGAATTTTTCATTCAAATCATAGACAAATTCAAAGCTTAGCGGAACCTTATGGATATCTAGTGCATAACCTCATCTGTGTTAGCTGTCATCATTTTAAGTACTTTGGAATCCACCTCCAATACAAAGTTTATTATAGATGATCATGCTTTATACCTGAAAATTAATTTTATAAAACAGTTCATTTTCTCTTTACAGGTTAGTTGAAACATTAAAAAGCAGACAGTAATTCAGTCCATTCTTCTCCCCTGAAATGAAGACTACATCACCTCTCTCCCTTTGGAAACAGTCAAGTGTACTTCACACTACTAGATGTTAAAACTATATGATTATTGGCATATACTGACTGACTGCAATATTTGTAGTAAATAGGGAAAATAAGTATTTAGTTGGAGGGATAATTTGATCGAATCACCTGAATGTTCTATGTAATGTAAAATATTCTTTTCTTGCTTTCTTGTGTTAAGGTATATATTCTATTTGTATGGAATTCTTATTCAAATACAGTTCTATTAAAGAGTATACTCCTATTGGATGAAAAAAACCTATTTTTGAATAGTAGTTGCAGCTTGTTTGTATAAATACTAAAAAATACCTTAACAGATTTTTTTCCCCTTAAAATGAATTATCTTTCCAAAGATTAGACTTAGTATGAGAGTAGGTGAGGAACATAGTTTGTGTAATATAATCTTTATTTGCTTACCTGACCACTTTTTATTAAGCTGTTTTGTTTAAAAGCTTTTGGTTATAGGCATGAATATTGTTTTGATGGTTAACTTCACTGACTTATCTGTAAGTGTCATTTTATAGTACTTTACAGTTGTCAAAAAAAATCTTACATATATTGATCTAGTTGATCGGTAGAGGAAGCTTGTGAAGTAGGTAGGACAGGTTATGATGTCTTCACTGTATGGACGTGAACCCAGGGTTCTAATAGGTTGGCTTGCCCAAGGTCACCTGCTAGCTGGTAAGGTAGGAATAGGGCTCAAAGTAAAACTTTTGGTTCAGAAGCTTGACTCATAAACTATACTATATATTCCCAAAAATGTCAGTATTGACAACACAGTCTAACTCTTAAATAAAATTATGCTAATTAGTTACATTCAAAATAATGTTTATAAATTTATTTGTCTATACTAGTAGAAGTGATCAGTGACATACTATAAATAATCCTAAATGGTTATATTTGATGGAATTCATAACACATTAAAGAGAAAATTTCACATTAAAGGAAGGTTTAAAAATCTATTTTCAGATTATAAAAGGTGTCTTTACTGGTTTTCATTCCTTTTATCTACAGGTAATTGGACATGTAAACTTGTTTTTTTTTTGTTTTTTTTGTTTTTTTGAGACGGAGTCTCGCTCTGTCGCCCAGGCTGGAGTGCAGTGGCGCGATCTCGGCTCACTGCAAGCTCCGCCTCCCGGGTTCACGCCATTCTCCTGCCTCAGCCTCCCGAGTAGCTGGGACTACAGGCGCCCGCTACCACGCCCGGCTAATTTTTTGTATTTTTAGTAGAGACGGGGTTTCACCGTGTTAGCCAGGATGGTCTCGATCTCCTGACCTCGTGATCCGCCCGCCTCGGCCTCCCAAAGTGCTGGGATTACAGGCGTGAGCCACCGCGCCCGGCCTAAACTTGTTAAAAATCAAAATCTTACTGATTGTACAGGGAGAAATTAAGCATTCTGTTTTAAAAATTAGGCTTATTGCTACACTGTAAGTTTAAAAACAATTCATTTTCAAAGGAGCTTTTCAGATTACCCAGTCCACCACAGAATCAGCTAATGTGACAGAAGTAAATATAGTGCGTCATAATTGCTAAAAACAGGGTGAATTTCTTTCACTTAAGTTGGAAAACCAGCCTCTAAAAAATTAGGTGCTGGTAATGAGAGCTTAATACCATGGTTCCCCGCAGGTCTCAGAAACATTAGTAGTTCCTTTCTTGGCCCTCACTGTCCTTCCAGTGTTGGCCTCTGGCCTCTTCCCCTCACATTTATGTTCATTCTCTGGGCTTATATTCATTCTCTGCTGCTTTCTCCCTTCACCCGTGGGACTCTCACCCTTCTTGCTCATTCTCCAGCACCCATTCCTACTTTAGTCTCTTTGAAATCTTTTTTGGAGATTTTCCTTCAGCTACAAGTGTTCCAGTACAACCAATATTACTCCTGAGGGGCAAAGACTTTTTCATATTTATGTCCCTAGTATCTGATATGGCGCCTGGCATATGGCATTTCAGAATATGTTCATAGTTGAAACAGTGGGATAGATATTTGTCATCTTGACAAGTAGCCCTTTGCAATTTATACTTGAGTTCACTCCTGGTCAATGGCACATGGCTGGAAAATGCAGAAAGCAAGTTCACTTACGGCCTGAGGCTTATAAAGCTTGTACAGCTGCCTCCCGGCAGTTCAGGAAAACTGCAGAAAATGGGAAGTAAGGTCCTGGCAGGCAGACCTGGCATGTAGCCGCTGGCCATCTTGAATCCTAGGGCATGAAGTTTCCCCAAAGTTCAGCACTTGGTTAAGCCTGATTCCTCTGGTTTATCACAAAGAATAGGATGGGATAAAGAAAGTGGACACTTAAATAAGCTATAAATTATATGGTCCTTGTCTAGCAGGAGACAACTGCACAGGTATGCTACCAGCGTTTGGATATTGATATATACATGGCAAATCTGAATATTGTTTTATGAGAGGCCTGGCAATGGGTAAAACACCAAACTTGAAATCAGAACATAGGTGCAAATGGCCACTCCTGTAGTTTCTTTTCTGTAAAATGGGATCTGGACAAATGATACCAAACGTTTCTTTCTAACATTCTATTTTATAACTCTGGCCTATGATTGTGTTGTGTCTTGCATTAAAAAAAAAATTTTGAGAGTGGTAGAATTACTTCTGTTATCTGAAATACCTGAGATGCACTTTAAACTGTCGAAATGTAAGCTCTGAGGGCAGGGACCGTATCTTATTTACTGTTAGTATCCGTTGCATCTAGTGTGGTGCACCTGGCACACAGTAGGCACTCAATAAATATGTATTGATTAAAAACAAAGACGTCTTCAATATGCCAGATATATTTGTCCTTTCTGATCTTTGCCTTAGTACTTTATTTTTAAAAATTTTATGAAAGCAATACATGCATTTAAGTCACTTAGAATTAATTAAAATCAGTCTTCTAAGATGGCCTCCTTTTGATACATTACAAAGCCCTTAGAAGGGTGAGAATTCCCGTTTGAGATACACACTACATCAAAGCACAGATGCTGAAGTGAATGAACATTTGATTTCTGTGCCACATACTGTCATATTCTAAGCCCGTAATTACAAATTATAAAGCATGGACTTTTTTTTTTTTTTGAGATGGAGTCACACTGTCACCCAGGCTGGAGTGCAGTGGCACGATCTCGGCTCACTGTAACCTCTTTCTCCCAGGCGCAAGCGATTCTCCTGGCTCAGCCTCCCGAGTAGCTGGGACTACAGGTGCCGTGCCACCACGCCCGGCTAATTTTTGTATTTTTAGTAGAGACAGGGTTTCATCATGTTGGCCAGGCTGGTCTCGAACTCCTGACCTCAAGTGATCCACCTGCCTTGGCCTCCCAAAGTGCTGGGATTACAGGTGTGAGCCACCATGCTCAGCTCAAAGCATGGACTTTGAATCTTGATTGTAGCACCTACATCCTGTATCACCCTTAGGCAAGTTATTTACTCTGAGTCTCAGTTTCTTCATCTGTAAAATAGGAACCAATTGTAGAAATCTCTCAGGAATACTAGGATTAAACAAAATGTATCCAAAGTGCCTGGCACATAGGGTGGATTTCCCACCCCATATGTCCCCAAATATATGGGGCACTAAAGAATATTTCTTCCACATCAAGTATAGGGTGAGGCAAAAGATGCTATGTGGTTGAACAACAGAAACAACTTGAGCCACCTCTAAATAAGTGTGACTTATTACAGTTTTAGGTTTTTTTTTTTATTATTATACTTTAAGTTTTAGGGTATATGTGCACAACGTGCAGGTTAGTTACATATGTATACATGTGACATGCTGGTGCACTACACCCACTAACTCGTCATCTAGCATTAGGTATATCTCCTAATGCTATCCCTCCCCCCTCCCCCCACCTCACAACAGTCCCCAGAGTGTGATGTTCCCCTTCCTGAGTCCATGTGTTCTCATTGTTCAATTCCCACCTATGAGTGAGAATATGTGGTGTTTGGTTTTTTGTTCTAGGCGATAGTTTACTGATAATGATGATTTCCAATTTCATCCATGTCCCTACAAAGGACATGAACTCATCATTTTTTATGGCTGCATAGTATTCCATGGTGTATATGTGCCACATTTTCTTAATCCAGTCTATCATTGTTGGACATTTAGGTTGGTTCCAAGTCTTTGCTATTGTGAATAGTGCCGCAATAAACATATGTGTGCATGTGTCTTTATAGCAGCATGATTTATAGTCCTTTGGGTATATACCCAGTAATGGGATGGCTGGGTCAAATGGTATTTCTAGTTCTAGATCCCTGAGGAATCGCCACACTGACTTCCACAGTGGTTGAACTAGTTTACAGTCCCACCAACAGTGTAAAAGTGTTCCTATTTCTCCACATCCTCTCCAGCACCTGTTGTTTCCTGACTTTTTAATGATTGCCATTCTAACTGGTGTGAGATGGTATCTCATTGTGGTTTTGATTTGAATTTCTCTGATGGCCAGTGATGGTGAGCATTTTTTCATGTGTTTTTGGCTGCATAAATGCCTTCTTTTGAGAAGTGTCTGTTCATGTCCTTCGCCCACTTGTTGATGGGGTTGTTTTTTTTCTTGTGAATTTGTTTGAGTTCATTGTAGATTCTGGATATTAGCCCTTTGTCAGATGAGTAGGTTGCGAAAATTTTCTCCCGTTTTGTGGGTTGCCTGTTCACTCTGATGGTAGTTTCTTTTGCTGTGCAGAAGCTCTTTAGTTTAATTAGATCCCATTTGTCAATTTTGGCTTTTGATGCCATTGCTTTTGGTGTTTTAGACATGAAGTCCTTGCCCATGCCTATGTCCTGAATGGTATTGCCTAGGTTTTCTTCTAGGATTTTTATGGTTTTAGGTCTAACGTTTAAGTCTTTAATCCATCTTGAATTGATTTTTGTATAAGGTGTAAGGAAGGGATCCAGTTTCAGCTTTCTACATATGGCTAGCCAGTTTTCCCAGCACCATTTATTAAATAGGGAATCCTTTCCCCATTGCTTTTCTCAGGTTTGTCAAAGATCAGATAGTTGTAGATATGCGGCATTATTTCTGAGAGCGCTGTTCTGTTCCATTGATCTATGTCTCTGTTTTGGTACCAGTACCATGCTGTTTTGGTTACTGTAGCCTTGTGGTATAGTTTAAAGTTAGGTAGTGTGATGCCTCCAGCTTTGTTCTTTTGGCTTAGGATTGACTTGGCGATGCAGGCTCTTTTTTGGTTCCATATGAACTTTAAAGTAGTTTTTTCCAATTCTGTGAAGAAAGTCATTGGTAGCTTGATGGGGATGGCATTGAATCTATAAATTACCTTGGGCAGTATGGCCATTTTCACGATATTGATTCTTCCTACCCATTAGCATGGAATGTTCTTCCATTTGTTTGTATCCTCTTTTATTTCATTGAGCAGTGGTTTGTAGTTCTCCTTGAAGAGGTACTTCACGTCCCTTGTAAGTTGGATTCCTAGGTATTTTATTCTCTTTGAAGCAATTGTGAATGGGAGTTCACTCATGATTTGGCTCTCTGTTTGTCTGTTATTGGTGTATAAGAATGCTTGTGATTTTTGTACATTGATTTTGTATCCTGAGACTTTGCTGAAGTTGCTTATCAGCTTAAGGAGATTTTGGGCTGAAACAATGGGGTTTTCTAGATATACAATCATGTCGTCTGCAAACAGGGACAATTTGACTTCCTCTTTTCCTAATTGGATACCCTTTATTTCCTTCTCCTGCCTAATTGCCCTGGCCAGAACTTCCAACACTATGTTGAATAGGAGTGGTGAGAGAGGGCATCCCTGTCTTGTGCCAGTTTTCAAAGGGAATGCTTCCAGTTTTTGCCCATTCAGTATGATATTGGCTGTGGGTTTGTCATAGATAGCTCTTATTATTTTGAAATACGTCCCATCAATACCTAATTTATTGAGAGTTTTTAGCATGAAGGGTTGTTGAATTTTGTCAAAGGCCTTTTCTGCATCTATTGAGATAATCATGTGGTTTTTGTCTTTGGTTCTGTTTATATGCTGGATTACGTTTATTGATTTGCATATATTGAACCAGCCTTGCATCCCAGGGATGAAGCCCACTTGATCATGGTGGATAAGCTTTTTGATGTGCTGCTGGATTCGGTTTGCCAGTATTTTATTGAGGATTTTTGCATCAATGTTCATCAAGGATATTAGTCTAAAATTCTCTTTTTTTGGTTGTGTCTCTGCCAGGCTTTGGTATCAGGATGATGCTGGCCTCATAAAATGAGTTAGGGAGGATTCCCTCTTTTTCTGTTGATTGGAATAGTTTCAGAAGGAATGGTACCAGTTCCTCCTTGTACCTCTGGTAGAATTCGGCTGTGAATCCATCTGGTCCTGGACTCTTTTTGGTTGGTACGCTATTGATTATTGCCACAATTTTAGCTCCTGTTATTGGTCTGTTCAGAGATTCAACTTCTTCCTGGTTTAGTCTTGGGAGAGTGTATGTGTCGAGGAATTTATCCATTTCTTCTAGATTTTCTAGTTTATTTGCGTAGAGGTGTTTGTAGTATTCTCTGATGGTAGTTTGTATTTCTGTGGGATCGGTGGTGATATCCCCTTTATCATTTTTTATTGCGTCTATGTGATTCTTCTCTTTTTCTTTATTAGTCTTGCTAGCGGTCTATCAATTTTGTTGATCCTTTCAAAAAACCAGCTCCTGGATTCATGAATTTTTTGAAGGGTTTTTTATGTCTCTATTTCCTTCAGTTCTGCTCTGATTTTAGTTATTTCTTGCCTTCTGCTAGCTTTTGAATGTGTTTGCTCTTGCTTTTCTAGTTCTTTTAGTTGTGATGTTAGGGTGTCAATTTTGGATCTTTCCTGCTTTCTCTTGTGGGCATTTAGTGCTATAAATTTCCCTCTACACACTGCTTTGAATGTGTCCCAGAGATTCTGGTATGTTGTGTCTTTGTTCTCGTTGGTTTCAAAGAACATCTTTATTTCTGCCTTCATTTCGTTATGTACCCAGTAGTCATTCAGGAGCAGGTTGTTCAGTTTCCATGTAGTTGAGCAGTTTTGAGTGAGTTTCTTAATCCTGAGTTCTAGTTTGATTGCACTGTGGTCTGAGAGAGAGTTTGTTATAATTTGTGTTCTTTTACATTTGCTGAGGAGAGCTTTACTTCCAACTGTGTGGTCAATTTTGGAATAGGTGTGGTGTGGTGCTGAAAAAAATGAATATTCTGTTGATTTGGGGTGGAGAGTTCTGTAGATGTCTATTAGGTCCGCTTGGTGCAGAGCTGAATTCAATTCCTGGGTATGCTTGTTGACTTTCTGTCTCGTTGATCTGTCTAATGTTGACAGTGGGGTGTTAAAGTCTCCCATTATTAATGTGTGGGAGTCTAAGTCTCTTTGTAGGTCACTCAGGACTTGCTTTATGAATCTGGGTGCTCCTGTATTGAGTGCATGTATATTTAGGATAGTTAGCTCTTCTTGTTGAATTGATCCCTTTACCATTATGTAATGGCCTTCTTTGTCTTTTTTGATCTTTGTTGGTTTAAAGTCTGTTTAATCAGAGACTAGGATTGCAACCCCTGCCTTTTTTTGTTTTCCATTTGCTTAGCAGATCTTCCTCCATCCTTTTATTTTGAGCCTATGTGTGTCTCTGCATGTAAGGTGGGTTTCCTGAATACAACACACTGATGGGTCCTGACTCTTTATCCAATTTGCCTTCAAAGTAAAGTTTCAAAGAAACCACCTGTTTTCTTTGTACTAATAACTTTGTATTAATGTGGTTTTGGCCGAACGTTAGAAAATGTTATCAGGAAATATTTTATGTACAGAAAGTAATGTAATGAAGCATTATAAACTTGGAAATCTGGCACCAAATGTAAGACACTGAACATTATGAGGACAGTTTAAGTCCCCCAACCCCACCATGTTCTTCTCCCTTGATCCTATTCCTGCTCAGAAGTACCTTCTATCCTGAAAACTTTGAAATCGTTAATTTTTTTCTACAAATTTATATATGTACACAAAATTTTATTAGTGTTATTCAACTCTAATTTTTTCCCCCCACTCAACATTGTTTCTAGAATATCATCTATATATATATATATATATATAATTAGCTGATTTCCGCTACTTTATTTCAGTATATGAATAAACCATTTTATTTATTCTCTTGTGGAAGGACATTTGGATTGCTTCTAGTTCTTGACTTTTAGCAATGGTTCAAGAACATTCTTCAGATCCATGGTTCATGGTTTCTCTAGGAGTGGAATTTGGGATCAGAGAGTATACCTGTCTTCAGGTTTACAAGATAATGTCAAACTGCTTTCCAAAGTGGTTTATAAATTTCCTATGGCTCCACCATGCTTGCCAGCACTTGGTATTGTCAGCTTTATCCATCTGATGATTTCAAAATGGAATCTAATTCTGGTGATAACTGGCATTTTCCTAATTACTAATGAGGCTAAATACAGGAGTGACTCAAACAATTTAACAACTAGACATAGCTAGTACAGTAGGACTCCGACTAGTCCAGGTATTCTTTAACTTCTGGTGTGAGAAGGTATGTAATCTAAGAACCTCATGTAGCCAGGGTGGCACTTGGGGGTCTCAATGTAATGACTTACCAAGCGGTGCATAATACTTAAAGAAAAAAGTTACAGCCATATCAGCTAACAATGTTTAAGGACCATTTATGTTTCTCCTTTTGTGCAATGCTCATTTCTCTCTTTTGCCACTTTTTCCACTAGATTATCTGTGTTGATTCATCAGTATTCATTATATGTCCTGGTACTACTAATTGTTTAACAGTATGTGTTGTATGCCATGTCCCAGTTTGTGTTTTTTCCTAAGCAGAAGTTCTTAATGAAGTAGGATTTATTACACGTTCTCTCTATAGATAGTTTTTGTGTCTTACTTTTGATATCCAATAGGGCAAGCCCCTCATCCTGTTCTACTTTCGTGAGAGTGTCATGGTTATTCTTGGCTTAATATCATCTTCCATATACATTTTAGAATTAGCTTGTTGGGTTAACGTGAAGAACTCTTGGGATTTTGCTCAGATACACATTTAACCAAAGGATCAACTTGGGAAAAAGTAGCGTTTTATGATCCTGAATCTTCCTAGCCATGAACATGGTTATAGTTCCATTTGTGCAGATCTTTCTTACTGCCTTTTCCTAAAATTTTAGCAAGTACTATAGAGCAGTATTTGCAAATCTTTTGTTTGATTAATTGCTAACTTCTACATTTTTTCTTGCTATTTAAAAATGTATCCTTTTATTTACAAAGTATATTTTAAACTCTGACTAGTGTCACATGCTTTTTAGACAGTGAAGACCCAGCAGTAGTATAGTGTTTTATTTATTTAAAAAATATGAGCATGATTACATTAAACTATATATTATACAATCTATCCAAAGTTTAACTTAAATAATAAAACCTGGTTGAGCAGGGTGGCTCACACCTGTAATCCCAGCACTTTGGGAGGCCGAGGCAGGCGGATCAGTTGAGCCCAGGTGTTCGAGACCAGCCTGGCCAACATGGCGAAATCCTGTTTCTACAAAAAATACAAAATACAAAAAATTTGCCGGGCATAGTGGTGTGTGCCTAGGAGGCACAACTACTTGGGAGGCTGAGGTGAGAGGATCACTTGAACCCAAGGTTGAGGCTGCAGTGAGCTGTGATGTCATCACTGCACTCCACCTTGGGTGACAGAGTGAGACCTTGTCTCAAAAAAAAAAAAAAAAAAACGCCTCCCCCCTACCCCAGACGACCTGCTGTAATTTCAGACTAGCAGAATATTCCAGAAAGTTCATGCTTGTATCAGCACAGGGAGACATTACTCCACCATTGCTAAATCTTTCAGGCTATGGCTTTTTTGTCTCTTGGCCTTATATCCTGGACGCAGGAACTCTATCTTTCTCTTCTTTGCTTCACTTTTATTTTTGTGTTTCTTCATTTTTTTCTTGGCAGCAATATCAGGATTAGTTACAAACTGGAAAAGAGAATAGAAATTTTATATTACTTTTAAAGTAAATGTTAAACCAATAAGAATCAAATACAGAAATAAATGTAAAAAACACATGCTCATTAAAGAAAATCTGAAGTCCCAGCTATAAAGTCCCCAACCGCTCAAACCCTTGATCCTCCCTAAGTGTAAGTGTGACACAAACATGCACACTTAGTAGTTATCAAGTCCAGTGAACATGCCATATTTTCAAAGAGCAAACTTACCTCCAGGGCCTTCCTCTTTTTCCGGAGTGCCCTTTTCTCATTAGCCTGTTTCTGTACAGAGGCAAAGGCTAATGAGAAGCTCTCAAGCCCAACCAGCTTTTTGAGTAATTCTATGATTTCCTGGGATAGATTCTTCAGCAAAGGATCTAATCACACACAAAGAGTAATGATCAGAGACAGGTAGGAAAGGACACATTTGAACATCAACAAAATCAACAATATGTACAACATTTATATCCAGCTACTGATCTGGCAAGAAACCCCAAATAAAACAAAAAAAAATTTCAACTCTTGCAGCATTATCACTGTTACTTCAACATTAAACACTGATATAAAACTAGCCTCTATGTTCCTGGGATGGAGAAACCAGCAATGCTAGACATAGCACTCCAGCCACCACCTCACCCAGGATGCAATAAGAAATCAGAGAACATGAGGCCCACTTCCCAGCGGAAACCTGGCCCTGAAGACATTAAAGTAACTTGGGACCTTGACAGAAACGTTTTGAATTACCTCTGTTTACCTGTTGAGCTCTTGCAGATGGGGGGAAAAGTAAGAGATTCCCTCTCTAATCCATGATGGGTCACAGAGGCTTAGCTCTGCCCACAGTAACTTTTTTTTTTTTTCGGCGGGGGAGTGTCAAAGCCTCCTTTGTGAAGTTGACAAAAAAGCCATTTCTCCCACCCTTCTCTGCCACTCACCCCTATATACAAATAACCCCCGATTTCAATTTCACAGGAGCTCAGGACATCTGTTCTAGATCACAAGCTTCTTGAAAACTTTCCTGCTGTTGAATCCCTAGTGCCTGGCAGATATTAGATGCTCATTAAATGTTGACTGGGTTGAACCAAAGCACACCTGAACCTGCTTTTGTCAGCAGCCTCAACCTTTACCATTGCTTTTTCCTTTGTAAGAGTGAGGAAACTTTCTCCCAAGGTTGTAGGAATGTAAAAGCTCTTGCTTTGACATTTGCTTCATTTGTTTTATTTTCAAACTCTGAACATTCACTTTACCTCCTTTCCTTCCTGCCCCCAGTTCCCTCTTTACCTGTTATTACCAACAATTAGAATAAGTGAGGGAAATGTATCAGGCAAGGAAAAAGAAGAAATGTTAAAATGATATTTTAAAACTATTTCATATAAAAATGATAATACTTATATTTTTGCCATATAATCTTTCTTTTGAGACAGTGTCTCACTCTGTTGCCCAAGCAGGAGTGCAGTGGTGCAATCACGGCTCACTGAAGCCTCGACCTCACAGCCTCAAGAGATGCCCCCACCTCAGCCTCCTAAGTAGCTGCAATTATAGGTGTGCACCACCACACCCAGCTAATTTTTGTATCTTTTGTAGAGATGGGGTTTTGCCATGTTGCCCAGGCTGGTCTTGAACTTCTGGGCTCAAGTGATCCTCCCAACTTGGCTTCCCAAAGTGTGGGATTACAGGCGTGAGCCACTACGCCCAGCCTATAATTTTTAAGATGAGAATGTAATGACATTTTATTGTTCATTATTATTCATTGTGCTATGAGGTTTAAAACTACCCTGAACCATAGTTTTCTTTGACTATTTAATCTATGTTGAGGATAAAGCATCATCTTTTATGTGAGAAACATTCTTTCTGGGACAGCAGAAAGCATACAGAAGAGGGCAATCAAATATAATACAAATATGCCTATTTGTTAATTATCTTGATATAAGTGTTCTTTTTAAAAATAAACTCTGGCTGGGTACAGTAGCTCACTTCTATAGTCTCAACACTTTGGGAGGCTGAGGTTGGAAGACTGCTTGAAGCCAGGAGTTTGAGACCAAGACCAGCCTGGCATAACATAGACCACTATTCGTCTCTCTCTTTTTTTTAAATGTATGTGTGTGTGTGTGTGTGTATATATATATAAATATAAACATATATAAGTATATAATATATAATTAAAATATATATATAAATAAAAATAAATCTCAGGCAGGGAGGGAGGACAGAAAGGAAGAAGGAAACATTCAGGAGAGAAGTTAGAAATCCTCATGTGCAAAAGGCAGGAGAACAGACGAGGCAGGGTTACCTTGCTCTGAATAGGTGCTGTTGAGTTCTCGAAACAAAGGAGCTATGATCATTGGGAGATACGGCTTTACCTTGTCTATCCCAAGATCCATTGCTACGGCACCGAGGAACTTAAAGATGCATGTTCTCTGAAAGTACAGATCATTTTTTTCATTTGAAAGACTTCTCTTTAGCACTCAATCATAGACACAGCATTAATTGAGAAAACAGGGCTCAGTCTATTTTGGGACGGATGTTATTGCTGCAGTTTGGGGTTCAAAGATAAAGTTTCTAGGGACTTAGGACGATCACTAATATCATTAAAATACTTTTTAAAGAGAAATGACTACTCTCAGTCATTCTGTGCATTCATCGCACCTTTAAGGGGTTTCTCGGCGAATAAGCAGCTTCCAGTTTTGCAATCCGGGACAGCTTCTGGATCAACCACAGCAGCGTGGCCGGCCTGCCGAGCTCTTCCTTCACCTCTTCCTTCTCTTCTCTGTCAGACTCCGCCTTCTCATCTGCACAGGCCACACCATCTTCTAAAGCTTCTTGTTCTTCCAGGTCTTCTTTTATCTTACTTTGCTTATCCTCACAATAAAGTTCCAGTAAATACAAGACTTTGGCTGCGAACAACAAATTCTTAACAACCTTTAAAAAAAAACGGGGTGGGGGAAGAAATTGGACATTGATTTTGAAATAAATAAGGCTTAGTAGAGCATAAGCTAAAATAGGTATTCTACAATTAGAAAACAAAAACAAACTAGGTATTACAACTGTTTAACAACTATTAAATGATGAAGGCTCCATTTTTAGATATTCCTTTTTTTTTTTTTTTTAAAGACAGAGCCTCACTCTGTTACCCAGGCTGAGGGCAGTGGTGCAATCTCGGCTCACTGTGACATCCCCCTCCCAGGTTTAAATGATTCTCATGCCTCAGCCTCCTGAGAAGCTGGGATTACAGGCGTGCACCACCATGCCTGGCTAATTTTTATACTTTTAGTAGAGACGGGGTTTCGCCATGTTGGCCAGGCTGGTCTCAAACTCCTGACCTCAGGTGATCTGCCTGCTTCAGCTTCCCAAAGTGCTGTGATTACAGGTGTGAGCCACCGTGCCTGGCCTAGATCATTCTTAAGTTCTTCCTCATAGGGCATCCAAACCCATTTCCATGTGATTTTGATCTATCTGGACTAGTTCTACCCTTTAAAGTCACACAGAATAAGGAAACAATTTCCTTCTAGGCCCTCCATTTACATTTTTTGTTTTGTTTTGTTTTTTGGGTATTTTTTGAGACAGAGTCTCACTTTGTTACCCAGGCTGGAGTGCAGTGGTGCGATCTCGGCTCAGTGAAACCTCTGCCTCTGGGTTCAAGCAATTCTCATGCCTCAGCCACCCTAGCAACTGGGACTACAGGCTACCGTGCTCAGCTAATTTTTGTATTTTTAGTAGAGACAGGGTTTCGCCATGTTGGCCAGGCTGGTCTTGAACTCCTGGCCTCGAGAGATCTGCTCATCTCGGCCTCCTGAAGTGCTGATGTTACAGGTGAGAGTCACCACACCAGCCCCATTTTACATTTTTAACAACAGCTTTCATCTCTACCTCCATTAAATTCCTTCCGCCATTCTACATAGAAATAACTATTTCTCTCTCTCTTTTTTTTTTTTTTTGATACAGAGTCTAGCTCTGTTGCCCAGGCTGGAATGCAGTGTGGTGATTTCGGCTTAGTGCAACCTCTGCCTCCCCAGTTCAAGTGAGTCTCTTGCCTCAGCCTCTTGTGTAGCTGGGACTACAGGCATGCGCCACCATGCCCAGCTAATTTTTGTCTTTTTAGTAGAGATGAAGTTTCACCATATTGGCCAAGATGGTCTTGAACTCCTGGCCTCAAGTGATGCACCTGCCTCGGCCTCCCAAAGTGCTGGGATTATAGGCGTCAGTCACCGCACCCAGACCCTTATTGGGAATTTTAAATGGAGCAAAGAGTAATCCCAATACGGACCCAGCGTTGACAAGACATATGTGTATTTGAACATATATTTGAGTGTATGTCTGTATTTCATCTAATCCCCCAAGCATTAAGATAGGTTCAAAACAAAACAAAATAACAAATGTAAGCTTAGACTGTTGATAGAATAGGCCCCTTCTTTATTTCTGAGACGGAGTCTCGCTCTGTCACCTAGGATGGAGTGCAGTGGCGTGATTTTGGCTTACTGCATCCTCCGCCTCCCACGTTCAAGCAATTCTCCCTGCCTCAGCCTCCCGAGTAGCTCAGATTACAGGCACCCGCAACCATGCCCTGCTAATTTTTTTGTATTTTTAGTAGAGATGGGGTTTCGCCATGTTGGCCAGGCTCATCTCGAACTCCTGACCTCGGGGTGATCTGGCCGCCTCGGCCTCTCAAAGTGCTGGGATTACAGGCGCGAGCCACCATGCCCAGCCGGCCCCTTCTTTTAAACTGGGAGAACTACAATTCTTACCTGTTCTCCTAGAGACTGATCCAAGAATTTGGAATGCAATTGATGGCAAGAGGCGAGAGAGATACTTTTCATCTGTGAAAAGAAAATGGACATTGGTAGACAAAACACAGGACATTTCTGATTGTTTTTAAAAAGCTAAACATAACAACTGTAATACAACTAACGTACTGGATTTTGCTCTGAATGACCACCTGTATAGATATGGAGAGGAAAGGTTCATGACCAGAAGTGGTGTACTGCTCCCTTCTACCTGCCCTAAGCATTTCATCCCAAATAAATGGGATACTTTCACATTTTGGGGAGAAACAGGTAATAATCCTCTACATTTTTTTCTTTTTCTTTTTTTTTTTTAAGACAGAGTCTCACTCTGTGGCCCGGGCTGGACTGCAGTGGAGTGATCTCGGCTCACTGCAACCTCTGCTTCCTGGGGTCAAGCAATTCTCCTGCCTTAGCCTCCCAAGTAGCTGGGATTACAGGCACCTACCACCACACACAGCTAATTTTTTGTATTTTTAGTAGTGATGGGGTTTCGCCATGTTGGCCAGGCTGGTCTCGAACTCCTGACCTCAGGTGATCCACCCACCTCGGCCTCCCAATGTGATGGGATTACAGGCATGAGCCACCGCGCCCGGCCAATTCTCTACATTACTAGTAGAGCACTTTACTACAGTCCAATATTTTTTTCTTCCTCTTTTCTTCCCTTCTACCCTCCACTCATTCAATATTTATGGGGTTCCACTATGAGTGAGACATTGTGCTAGGACCTAGGAAACCAGAGACACATATATCATGGTCCCTAACATTTTCTTTTCTTTTCTTTCTTTCTTTTTCTTTTTTTGAGATAAGATCTCGGTCTTGCCCAGACTGGAGTGCAGTGGCATGATCACAGCCCACTGTAACCTTGACCTCCCCAGGCTCAGGTGATCCCCCTATGTAAGTCTCCCAAGTAGCTAGGACTACAGGTGTACACCACCATGCCCAGCTAATTTCTGTATTTTTTGTAGAGATAGGTTTTCGCCATGTTGCCCAGGCTAGTCTCGAACTCCTGAGCTCAAGTGATCTGCTTGCCTCAGCCTCCTAAAGTGCTGGGATGACAGATGTGAATCACCATGCCTGGCCTGGACCCTGACATTTTCATGAACGTGATCTCATTTACATCATCAACAAGGTTATTAGGAGGCAAGACAGACAGTATTTATCTTATTTTCCAATGCCGATAAAGAACTTATTAGCTGGGCGTGGTGGCGTGTGCCTGTAATCCCAGGTACCCGGGAGGCTGAGGCAGAAGAATCCCTTGAATTCGGGAGGCAGAGGTTGCAGTGACCCGAGATCACACCACTGCACGCCAGCCTGGGTGACAGAGTGAGACTCCATCTCAGAAAAGACAAAAAAAAACTTAAACATATAATGGAAGATGGGCATGCTAAATAAGCAAATTAAAAGTCTGACTACACTAATGGTCTAAAAATTATCTTTGAAAAAACCCTGGCCTTGAGAGTGACCCCTCTCCAGTGACTAATATTCCTATTGATTCACCTGTACAACAAATTGTTGGTTGGAAGAGTTTCTCCCAAGGGCTGGCCCGAAGATAGTTACATGAACCAGAAGGAACATCTTACAGTCATGAGGGAAGGAAAAGGTTTGAGAGAAACCTTACCTTTTGGTCAAGGTCACTGGCTAGGAACTTGATTGCTACAGGTTCTGGGAGGTGTTTTTTGGTCTTTTTGGTATTCCATTTTTGAATAAGCTCCTCTGGCTGGCAAGAGGCAAAGAGTAATCCAAAAATCTGGGCTGCTGTGAGCCACACCCAGTTGTGTGGATGTCTCAGGTGAGAATGCACATGACCTAAGGGAACCAAAAAGCATTCGTGGATGTCACATGGCCTTCCTGATTAGAGGTAAATATGACTAAGTTAAGCATTTACAGAGTATTATGTGTTTGGAGTGGGGAACCAAAGATGAACAAAATAAGCCAATGGCTGGGAAGTGGGGGCAGGGGATGAAAAGAGATTGGTTAATGTGTACAAAAATAGAATTAGACAGAAGGAATAAGTTTAGTGTTGGACAGCACAGTAGGGTGACTATAGTTAACACTGATGTACTGTACATTTCAAAATAGCTGGAAGATTTGAAATGTTCCCAACACAAAGAGAGAATAAATGTTCAAGGGGAAGGATATTCTCATTACCCCAATTGGATCATTGGACATTGTATGCATGTATCAAAATATCATAGATACCCCATAAGTAGGCATAATTATGTATCAATTTAGAAAAAGACAAATAGTCCTTGCTTCTTAGAAGCTCACAGGAGCTAGAGAGAAGTGAGGTGGGAGAGGTACTGGAAACGACTAGAAAACCAACTCCTAGAGTGGTTAAATGACTCTAATGGGGTATAAACAGCCCTCAAACAGACCAGTTCCATAAGAACTAGTTTCAGATTCAAGGGAGATAAGGTGACATTAACAGTTACATTTTCTTTTTTTTCTTTTTTTCTTTTTTTCTTTTTTTTTTTTTTTTTTTGCGACAGGGTTTCATTCCCATTGCCCAGGCTGGAGTGCAGTGGTGTACTCTCGGCTCACTACAACCTCTGCCTCCTGGGTTCAAGCAATCCCCCTGCCTCAGCCTCCTGAGTAACTGTTACTACAGGTACTCACCACCACACCCAGCTAATTTTTGTATTTTTAGTAGAGACAGGGTTTCATCATGTTGGCCAGGCTGGTCTCAAACTCCTTAAGTGATCCACTTGCCTCAGCCTTCCAAAGTGCTGAGATTACAGGTGTGAGCCACTGCGCCTGGCCAACAGTTACATTTTCTAAAGTGAGTAATGTAAGTATGTATATAGGTACAGGCTTGTTTCTAATCAGCAGAATTGGTGGCTCCAAGTAGCTGCCTGTAAAGCTATCATTTACTTACTGAAGGTTTTCTATATGCCAGGGACAGGGCTAATTGTGTTACATGTATTATCTCATTTAGACCTCATAACAATTCTGTGACATTGGAATTATAATTTCCATCTTACAGATGAAGAAACAAGTGTTCCAGAAAGGCTGTGTGACATGCTAAGCTATAACAGGCAGAGCCAGGCCTGGGCCCTAGCTTGATCTGACCTTCAAACTCTTAATTCTTCAACATTTGGCTACGTGGCCATTCTCCATACACCACACTCAGAAAGTTACTTTTTATAGAGATGGGGTTTCACCATGTTGCCCACGCTGGTCTTGAACTCCTGAGCTTAAGCAATCTGCAAGCCTCAGCCTCCCAAAGTGCTGGGATGACAGGCATGAGCCTCCATGCCCAGCTGAGACCCTAACATTTTCATGAATATGATCATATTTAACCATCAACAAAGTTCTTAGGAGGCAGCACAGACAGTATTAATCTTATTTCCCAATGCTGGTAAAGGACTTAAACATATAATGGAAGATGGGCATGCTAAATACGCAAATTAAAAGTCTGACTACACTAATGGTCTAAAAATCATCTTTGAAGAAAACTTGGCGTTGAGTGTGACCCCTCTCCAGTGACCACCACTCCATTGAGACCCAAACTTCCCCTTCCCTGCTGTATCTCCCCTCTGTGTAAAGGAAAAAAAAGAAAAAAAAGTTTTAGGCTGGGTGCAGTGCCTCATGCCTGTAATCCCAGCACTTTGGGAGGCCGAGGCAGGTGGATCACGAGGTCAAGAGATGGAGACCATCCTGGCCAACATGGTGAAAACCTGTCTCTACTAAAAAATACAAAAATTAGCTGGGCATGGTGGCACGTGCCTGTAGTCCCAGCTACTCAGGAGGCTAAGGCAGAAGAATCACTTGAACCCGGGAGGCAAAGGTTGCAGTGAGCTGAGATCACACAACTGCACTCCAGCCTGGCGACAGAGTGAGACTCCATCTCAAAAAAAAAAAGTTTTATAATGTGGGTTTTGGGGAACAGGATGGATTAACCATGTCATATCTCAGTTTTAGTCTTTGCTGCTATATTTCATAGACATGTTTTTACTTTTGATCTACATGAATCTTTGTAATAATCTGGCCATGTTGCAATGAAGCCACACCTGAGAAGGTCATACAGTAACCTTGTTATTTCTCACAAATCTGAGTTCTGGCTCTTAAACCAGGTGAATACTTTATTTCAGTTAACAACAGACCACATAAGACGTGGTCCCTGCTGGGCACAGTGGCTCATGCCTGTAATCCCAGCACTTTGGGAGGCTGAGGCAGGTGGATCACCTGAGGTCAGGAGTTCAAGACCAGCCTGGCTAACATGGTGAAACCCATCTCTACAGAAATACAAAAATTAGCCGGGTGTGATGGCTCACACCTGTAATCCCAGCACTTTGGGAGGTCGAGGCGGGTAGATCACCTGAGGTCAGGAGTTCAAGACCAGCCTGGCCATCATGGTGAAACCCCATCTCTACAAAAATACAAAAATTAGCCAGTATGGTAGCATGTGCCTGTAATCCCAGCTACTTGGGAGGCTGAGGCGGAAGAATCACTTGAGTCCGGAAGGCGGAGGAGGTTGCAGTGCGCTGAGATCATGCCATTGCACTCCAGTCTGGGTGACAGAGCGAGACACTGTCTCAAAAACAAACAAACAAACAAAAAAAGTGGTTCCATAAGATTATAAAACAGTTTGGCACTACTCATTAAAAAAAAATACACACTGTATTTTTACTGTACCCTTTCTATTTTTGGCTGTGTTTAGATTCACAATGACCCTGTTACGAATGCCTACAGTGTTCAGTACAGTACATGCTGTAAAGGTTTTTAGCAACAGGCTGGACCATATAGTCTAGGGGTGTAATAGGCTATACCATCTAGATTTGTCTAAGTATACTGTTATGAAGTTCAAACAACAAAATCGCATAACAATATATTTCTCAGAATGTATCTCTATTGTTAGGTGATGCGCAACTGTGTGACAACTTGTGAAATCATTTAGTAAATAATGGCATATGTACATAATGGACTACTATATAGCTATTTAAAAGGATATCTACTAGGTGTCTTATAGATAGTAATATGCTTACTTAGGTACAAACAGGATATCAAAGTTTATATGGAACTAAGCAACCTCTCAAAAAAACCCTATGCCTACTGAATAAAAAGAAAGACTGGATGGAAATACAGACCACAAGTACATACATCAAAATAATACATTGTACACCATAAATATATACAGTTTTTACTTGTCAGTTGTACCTGAGGGAAAATAAATAAATAGGAAAAAAAGAGACACATATCTGAAATTATTAAGTACCAAACAGGACTTTGAAAGGTATTACTTATGAAATCATAGATACTTTTTTTTTCAGAAGGGAACATTTTCACTGTGATCACTCTGATAGAACCTTTTAAGTTTTTTCTCATGGACTCTTTTCCTGACATTGTATACTTTCTGAAGTATTCATATTCAAATTTCTCAAATCTACTTTCAGTAATTCTTGACAACAAATGTGTTTGATTTAAATAAAAAAGGAAATACTTACTCCAGATTTTACTCAAAGTCTCAGCGGGTTTGGTAAACTGAATAATATTACATTCCTTGATAAGTTTAGTTATCAGTGTAAGAAAACTAAACAGAAGGCGATCTGCAGCTTTTTCTTCAGTTTCTTCCATGATCTAAAAACAAGGCGGATGTAAATCAATGAAAACAACAATCTGAAAGTATCTGATGGACAATTTTACTCCAGCACGTCAATCCACCCGTTTCTGAACCTCCCTCGGCACTCCTGACATTGTGGGCCAGATGATCCTTTCCTGTGGGGGCTGCCATGTGCACTGTAGGATGTTACCAGCATCCCTGCTTCTCTATGCTCTAGATCCCAGTAGCACCTCCACCCTCCAGTTGTGACAATCAAAAATGTTTCCAGACATTGCCAAATGTCACCTGGGGGGGTAAAATCGCCTGAGTTGAGAACCTTTGATCTTCATATACCATGAAGATACTTTAACTTTAATCCCCCAACCCCCCATTTTTTTTTGAGTCAGGGTCTTGCTCTGTTAGCCAGGCTGGAGTACACTGGCACGGTCCCCCTGCCTCAGCCTCCTGAAAAGGTGGAAATACAGGCATGCGCTACCATGCCTGGCTATAATGCTCATTTTAAAAAGTTCCAATTACACTGAATTTTTGCTTTTATGATAAAGGACACTATTTGAACACAAATATTTAATTGATTAGCTATAAATAGCTATAGCTATAAATGTAAATATTTAACCTATAAGCTGATATCTAATCTGTTAGCTACATCACCTCAAGTAAAACTATAAGTTAGAAAAGTTTTATTCCCTAGCAAATTACTTACATCTTTAAAGTTTTCAGGATCAATTTCCTTTTCAATCACAGGAAGGACAGTTCCAAGTCTTTTCTCAAAATCAACTCCTTCACTTTCCACAAACAAGCCACAGATCAGGGCAGCAAGTTGTCTATTTAAGCGCTACCAAAAATAAACCACAAGACAATGTCAAGAGAACTTGGGAGGCCTTTACTGAAACTGTAAAATAAAGGTGGGCGTTATTTTGTCCTCAACATTCAGAGAAAATAAACATTTCTTTCTGATGCCAGAAATCAGTAAATTATGGAGCTTTGATGGCCAATATACAAAATGTGGGGAAATTTTTACACTCAAGAATAACATTTTAAAAAGAGGCATTATTATTATCCAGTGAATACTTTAATTTTTTTTTCCATTTTTAATTAAAAGGAAATGGAAAGAAGTCTCATGCCCACCCCACATTAAGTGGGTATGCAACAAGTTACTCATTAACACAGGGCACATGTTGTTTATGTTTCACAAAGATGGGCCAACAATGATGGTGGCAGAGGTAACAAGTGGATAAAAGGATAAAAATTACATTTCAGTAATCAAATATGCAAAACTGGAAACAAAGGTATTCATCATTAGGAGCTGGTTAAGTAAATTATGTTACATTCATGTAGTGGAATACTTTCCTAACAATAACGTAGTAGGAATACGGGTGATTTTTATATTACTTTCTATAACTTCTTACACTTTGGGAAACTTTAAGAATATACTATTTGCATAATCAGACAAAAATAACACTATTTGGGAAAAAAACCAATTCAACAGTGTATGACATACATTCTTACTTAAACTATGATCCCAAAGCTAGGACTTGTCACTGAACTGTGACTAAAAGCAATGCATACCTTTTTTGCTCCAAACCAAGTGGTAACCATATCAAACAGCCAATCTTTTTTCTCGAGGCTGATTTTACCAAGTAGGGACTTGATTGTCATGGATGCCATCTTTTTGCACGTGGCAGAGTCATCATTGATCGTCATTAGACAAAGAGGGATAAAGAACATTCCACAGTTCTCATGGAGCAGCCCCTAAAAGAAAAGAGGCACGTGCGAGCACTCAGAATGGAATTCCTACAGATGCTCTAGCAAAGGGGGACTGAGGACTTCCAGGAGTCGTGGGGCTTATCTCTGGGGTCACAGTACCTGAGGGAACGTGTCAAAGAGATAGGCGATCATTTCCAAGGTGGACTCTCTCCCGGTCTCATGTTCGTAACTAGGGGAAAGACATTAGGTGGATTTGTTAGTATCTTCTAAATTTACAAATAATTATTTTAAAAATGAAAATATTGTATCAAGGTGTCAGTTTACTTCTTTAAAAAATGGAAAATGCTCTGTTTTCCTAATTTTAATGCTTGTATGTATCCATTAAGCTATCATTGTACAGTTTTAAATGTAAGTGTGTCAGATTTCAACATTCTCCTAAGTGGACTCTTATGACAATCAACGGTTAAACTAGATTGAAAAGCAACTCAGAGAACGGCTATATGAAGCCAAGCACAATGTCTGATTATCAAGTCAATGAGTCATATAACAGTATGCTCAGAGAATGTACCATTATACTTAGGCCCCATCCTTTTTAAGACAGCCGCCATGTTAAAGGGAAGGAAGAAACTACCCTCCGCCCCTGTGTAGTTAACAGCTTAAGCTTACTTCAGTTGAGCGAGCATGAATTCCAAGTTTGGTCTCAATTTGTCACCCAGGGGATAGTCAAGAATATATTTCAGAAAAACCTAGGAACAAAAGTCACACAGATGATTATTTGGATCTCAGCTCTAGTACTGCTGTTTCCTAAGCTGCTTTCTGGAACTCACTGGTAGGTTATAAAAACTTTACAGAATGGCAATCAATCAGGCTTTCCAATGCACTCCAGCTAAATCTGCCTATGAAGTCAATAGCAACTGTGACCCTTCATTTCTCCCACCATTTATCTGGTCCTGCCCTATGTGCCTGACAGAGGCAAGCCCTGGCCTGCCACTGGCACTGGTTTAAGACTTCAAATCTAAGCCCACAGGTTGGAAGCTGATCTCTCTGTGACAGGTGGTGACAGGTGTACCACAGTATGGACTGTGGTCCAATCTGGTATCTCCCCTTCAACAAGAATAACAACATAGTGATAATATCAATACTGATAATAATAACTAATGCATTTACTAAAAACCCTCTATGTGCCAAGCACTGCGTTAAGTGTTTCTCAGTTAAATCTCATCATTCCCTTAAGAAGTTCGTGATAATAGCCCATTTTCTAGTTGAAGGGAATGAAGTTGGCCGAGACAATAAGAAACTTGTTCATGTGACACTGCCAGAATTCCATGCCTAGTCTGTGTCCAAAGGCTGCACTTTCAAACCACTATGGTATCTAGCCTCCTTTATTAATAAACTGTGAGAACTAAGCGACATCATTCAAGTTTCCAAGGCCTGCCTTTCCCTCGCGGTAAAATGGGGATACCGTTTCTTCTGAAGGGTACCTGTAAACAGAGGTCATGCATTTAAAGTGCTAGGCACACAGCTAGTGCTTAATAGCAGCTGACCCTTCTTCTTCCTAATAGTGGCCAAGCAATTATTTCCAGAGACATGCATCTTCCCTTCCACCCTGGCCTCCTCAGCAGCCCAAACCCACCTGCAACCCTGAGTTCCTATTTCCAATTTAGACCTTTCCACCTCTTTGGGCACAGTATGTGCTCATAAAATTAGAGATTGACAGATGTATAGATATAAACCTGATCCTGTCACTCCTCTCCCTAAGGATTTAAAAGCTCCTTGCTATTCTTAGAACAAAGCCCCACCAGGCACCATGGCTCATGCCTGTAATCCCAGCACTTTGGGAGGCCAAGGTGGGTGGATCACGAGGTCAAGAGATCAAGACCATCCTGGCCAACATGGTGAAACCTCATCTCTACTAAAAATACAAAAATTAGCTGGGCGTGGTGGTGCATGCCTGTAGTCCCAGCTACTCAGGAGGCTGAGGCAGGAGAATCACTTGAACCTGGGAGGTGGAGGTGGCAGTGAGCCGAGATCACGCCACTGCACTCCAGCCTGGCGACAGAGTGAGACTAAGTCTCAAAAAAAAAAAAAAGAACAAAGCCCCAAATCTTTAACAAGACCACAAGGTCCTGCCCAACCTGGCTCCCCACCCCTCAATTCACTTACCTGTGTTGAGCTCCTCAACCAAGCTAAGCTCTCACTCACCTCAAGCCTCTACTGCCCCCTCACCTTGAAAGCTAAGCCTTTTTCTTCCTTCAAATTTTGGCCTGCCTGTCAGTCCCCAGAAAAGCCTCCCCTGACCACCTGCACCAGGACGCACAAGTCTCAGCATAAAGCAACAATACGACACAAGGTAGTCTTCAGAATTCAGCCAATGTTGACACCTCTGCCACAAAGATGCGGCAGGGCCCAGCCCTTGCTATGGGGATAAGTGCTCTCTACAAACCTGTCTGCACTGGACCCTGGCAGGTTCACTTTGTGCAGAGACTGCCAACTTGGATACTTTCCGCATGACGTCATCGATTTCTGGGACCAACAGCTTTCTTGATAAAATTGCCTAAGATACAAAAGGAAAAGACATTCTCATTTCATGTGTTTTGCTGCAGATGCGTGGAAGCAGATTTGATGCTAAAGCAACCACAGGACATTTTCAAACACAAGAAAGTATCTTCAAAAGAAAAAGGATACACGCTTAAGCACAAAGAACACACAACACTTAAACATACACTTCAAATGGGTAAAAATGGTGAATTTTTTAAAATGGTGAGTTTTATGTTATGTACATTTTACTACACTAAGAAGAAAAACATATAAATAAAAACAGAATACCTGTATTTGTACAGAATTCCCCGGAAATGTTAATACAGAGCTCACATTTAAACATTTTTCATAAGCAAATGTTCGCCTGTAATTGACCCACCAAAATCATAATAATCTTTACAAATTACTCAATTTCAGAAGTCTACGGCTAGTCAAAACACTATGATCTATGTGTTCAAAATATCTGCTGTGAAACTCATAAACCGTAACAGTCAACATTCTGGTGACACCATACCTTCAGAAGACCAAAGGCAGTGGCTTGTCTTGAAGTATCATAAATGTCCTCCTCAGCATAGGCCAGTAGAACTTGGAGCTGTTTTTCAGTTATCTGGTAAGACTTGACTTTCTTGACAAGTATGGTCACACACTGCAAGTTACAATAGTGATGTTAACAGCCAGCACATCCCACAGTTGGGATCCAGTGAAATGACAAGGACTTAACACAACACACAAGTATGCTTTTCCACACAGGGTGCCAGCCCTCTAGCCTTGGCAAATTACTCCGGAAAAAATTTTGGCCATAACCACAAAGGGCAATGGGGAAAACTAACTTTGATGTTAATCCTGGTTCTAGCTTTTTATGAGTCAGGGTCTCGCTCTGTCACCCAGGCTGGAGTGCAGTGATGTGATCATAGCTCACTGCAGCCTCTAACTCCCGTCAAGTGATCCTCCTGCCTCAGCATCCCAAGTAGCTGGGACTACAGGTACACATCACCATGCCCAGCTAATTTTTTTTTTTTTTTAATGTAGACACGGGGTCTCGTTATGCTGACCCAGCTGGTCTTGAACTCTTAGGCTCAAGTAATCCTTCCACCTCAGCCTCCCAAAGTGCTGGGATTATAGGTACAAGCCACTGCATCCGGCTCCATCCTGGCTTTTTCCAAGTGCAAGTGAAGACATCTCACCTTGAAACAATTGACCACAAGGTGGAAGTTCTGGCCCCTGGCGGCCCCGAGCTTTGCATAGTCCTTCAGCAGAAGGAAGAGGTGTTTTGTCAGCTGCTCTGCTTTTGTTTCTATGGAAGGTAGCGGGAACCTCAAGACCCAGATGAGGCACTGTAAAGCACCTGTGATCACCTGAAAAAAACAAAACAAAACACCACCAACTTGTGATGTGACCGAATCCAACTATGCAGCACCTGAGGCTATGCAGACTCTTTAAATGATTGTGCTGAATAAATAAGATGCTAAGCGCAGCCCACTCTGGAAGAACTGTGCCCAAAATATAAGAAGATAAAGACATTTACAATTCCTGGTTGTAGAAGAATTTATTGCTTATCCGTAACAATGGATCCTTATGATGGTAGATCATGAGGAAATAACAAAAGGCACCATATTCTTTTTACAATTTAATCTTTGTTTAAACATTTTTGGGCTGGTCTTGAACTCCTGGGCTCAAGCAATCCCCCTGCCTCAGCCTCCCAAGTGCTGGGGTCATAGGCCTGAGCCACCATGCCCGGCCATATTTTTAACCTACTTATAGGGGTTTATGGAGGTTATATGATTTGGATAGGTTGGTCAATTTTACAATTTTTTTGGAAAAATACATCTTAAATGACTTTTCTGTTTTCTAGAATGGTACTTTAATGTAATCTACTCTTACTAAGCTTGAATTAGGTATACAAGGCACTCTACTGGGTATTATAAATACAAAGATAAAAAGGATACCATCTCTGCATTTATGCAGCAGACAGTTAACTCAGAAATTAGGCACGGGAACAATTGACTATCATTTAATATAGTTAAGTGCTATGGCAAAAGATATGGGAAAAGTGTGCTGAGATCCCTGAACCTCTAAGGCCAAACCTTTGAAAGCACCGGGATCAGCTAGTTCAGCTCCATCTAATAACACCCGTGCTGCTCTGGCTGCTGAGAGCTCTTCAGTGGGCTGGATTAAGACACAGAAGAGCGAGCTTGGGAGTCGGAAAGACCTTGGCTTACATCCCAGCTCTGCAACTGATTACCTGTTTGACTCTAGAGATGTTACTTAACCTCTCGGCACCTAGGTTCATAGCCTAGATCTGTACCTAGGCCCTCGCCCTAATTTTCTCATTTATAAAACATAAATAGTAAGAATATATGCCTCAGGGTTTGTTGTGAGGATCAGAAATAATGTTCTTGGGATTCATAGCACGGAGCAGTAATAGTGACAAAGGTGATGATGATGATTGGTAAGGGGACAAAATCATTCACCCTCATGAAGTTGTGAGGATCCAGTGAAATACTTAAGGTACCTAGGAGGGCTTTTAGAACTGTTAAAGGCTATCCAAATTTATAGAATTAGTAAATTGAGAAGCGATTTAATGTAGCAAATAGTGGTGGTTCACGATGTCATAAATCTCTTTAAAAACTCAATAATCTCGGCCGGGCACGGTGGCTCATGCCCGTAATCCCAGCATTTTAGGAGGCCAAGGAGGGCGGATCATCTGAGGTCAGGGGTTCGAGACCAGTCTGGCCAACAAGATGAAACCCCGTGTCTACTAAAAATACAAAAGTTAGCCGGGCGTGGTGGTGTGCATCTGTAGTCCCCGCTACTTGGGAGGCTGAGGCAAGACTGAGGCAGGAGAATCCTTTGAACCTAGGAGGTGGAGGTTGCAATGAGTCAAGATTGCACCACTGCACTCCAGCCTAGGTGACAAAGCGACACTCTGTCTCAAAAAAAAAAAAAAACCCAAAAACCCCAAAAAACCCAAAAAATCCACCAACCAAACAAAAAAACCTCAATCATCTCATAAAGCTTGAGCCCAAATACAACCATTAGGTATTCTGCAAAACATAGATCTTCTGAAGAAATAAATGCTCCAATGCAGAGTGCAAACCGATGCTTACCTTTACATCCATGGAGCCCAGGCAGTCTATGAGGAGAGACACAAAAGGATCCAGCATTTCCAGGACATGTTCACCTGAAGACTTGATCTTGGAAGCCTTCAGACTCAGATGCAGCAGCTAAGAGAGTTCAAACAGGTATTTCACATTAGTTGCCCATTAGACCAGATGAGTTAGGTAAATGTGAAATGATGTTTAGAGAAAAGCAAGAAATATTAAGATACTTCTATTAAAAATGATAAAAAATTTTTAAGGAATGACAAACTGCCTGGGAGGGTCTCAGTAAGTCAAAGTGAGAGCTCGCTGTGCAGCTGAGATGCTACCACTGTTTACCAGTCAATTTTCTCAGCATCTACTGTGATTCCAGGCACTGGCTCAGTACGCAGGATATGGCAATAACCAGGATGGACATGGTCTCTGTCTTGATGGATCTTAGCCAGACTCTAAGGAAATGATGATGTGTACAGGTAGGGTGCTTTGAGAGTTCTGTGGGAATCTTTGTAGAGCAAAGAGTGGGCGGTGAGTTCCTAGGGCAGGAAAGAGTATGGTGACTTTCTAGATGGGAAGGGAAGCCAGGGTGGCTGGAACGTGTGTTAGAAAAATGCGAGTCAATGAAGGGTTTTAAAAAGGAAATGATTAGATTTATGCTTTTAAAAGCTCACCATCTTTTATTTTATTTATTTATTTTTTTTTAGAGACAGGGTCTCACCATATTGTCCATATTGGAGTGCAGTGGTGCGTTAATAGCTCACTGCAGCCTCAAACTCCTGGGCTCAAGTGATTCTCCCACCTTAGCCTCCTGAGTAACTAGGACTACAGGTACGTGCCATCATGCCTGGCTAATTAAAAAATATTTTTTTTTTTGTAGAGATAGAGTCTTGCTATGTTGCCCAGGCTGGTTTCAGACTCCTCTCCTCAAGTGATCCTCCTGCCTTAGCCTCCCAAAGTGCTGGGATTATGGGTGTGAGCTACCATGTCTGGCCACTCACCATCTCTTAAAAAAATTCAAAGTAGTTCAGAGGGACTCATGGGCAAAGCATCAGTAAGACCTTAATACATATTAGAGCAGAATCATTAATTCTGGGACAGTTACATCTTCAAATGTAAGTGCTGCAAGAGATAAATAGTAAATGGACCAATGCACCTGTAAAAAAAAAAAATCTAAAATGTATTTACAGTAAGGCATTTCCAATGGAAGTGAGCAGTACTAGAAATTCAACAGAAGATTAAAAGGTACAGACTCCCTGAAAGTAGCAAGTCTCATTTTAAGGTTAATTCTTACCCGAAGCCCGGACTCAATAAATATGTGCATGTTGGTTTTCCTGCTCACAACAGCTTTCTGTCCACCTCGAACTGGAGTTGGGGGAAGCAGAAGGCAGCTCTGGGGTGGTAGACGTGGATCTGGTGCTGGGGCTACTGGATTTCTGTCAATCACGTGGCATGAGAAGAGGGTAAAGAACACTGTCAGCTGCATTCCAAGAAGTTAGAGTGGCCCTTCTAAAGTGACGAGAGCCCAGCACTAAATAATGTGCCATTTGCTTGGGTTCTGCCCCTCCCCGAACCCCCAAACCATGAGACACAGAAGAGATTATTAGGCTGTTGACTAAGGTTACTAGGACAACATATTTATATTAGGATCAACAGCAGGATACTCCCTTGTTTGATTTCTGAAAATAAATGCCAACGAGTCTCTCTTAGACCATAGAAGCAAGACCAAAATGAAGTTTACTAATATATAAGATTTTGTTTTTTGAGACCGTCTCGCTCTGTTGCCCAGCCTGGAGTACAGTGGCGCGATCTCGGCTCACTCCAACCTCCGCCTCCCGGGTTCAAGTGATTATCCTGCCTCAGCCTCCTGTGTAGCTGGGATTACAGGTGCCCAGCACCATGCCTGGCTAATTTTTGTGTTTTTAGTAGAGAACGGGGTTTCACCAAGTTGGCCAGGCTGGTCTTAAACTCCTGACCTCAGGTGATCTGCCCTCCTCAGCCTCCGAAAGTGCTGTGGGATTACAGGCATGAGCCACTGTGCCCAGCCTATAAGATATTTTAAAATCTTTTAAGGTCTCAATCTCTGTTTAATCAGAATACAAGATACAGATTTAAAATCTATCCTATCTTTGAATCAATAAATCTTTTTAAAAAATGGTATCAGGGAAATGCCAAAATAATTGGCTGTTGTCACTGCTACCTCATTTACGAGAAAATCTCATGTTGAAATGTATCACACCATAAAGTACCATCTGAGAACTCAGGTGGATATAATTTTATTTTTTACTAAAGCAAATTATTAAAACAACCCACAGAATGGCTTATCAGACGCAGAGACCTAAATGACAGTTTGTTTTTTTTCCAACTTACTTTTCTTTCTCTGTTAACAGGGGAAGATTTTCACTGATCAAACCATAACTGAGTAATAGAATGGATTCAGCTGTCATTTCCTGATTTACAATTAATCCCACTGTGATTCGGCGTAAAGTTTCATGAACCTTCCGGGCCAGTTTCAAACTCGTGGTATTTTGTAAGATCTAAAGGCAAAACATAAATGTCATGCTGAGATGACACAGAAATGCATTTTGATTTGTCATAATGGCAGTTTTCTTTTCTATATTAGCTTTCTAATATACATTTGGCTTTCTCCTAATTAAAAAGCATTCTTAATATAATTTCAAACACAGATATAACATATAAGGTGAAAGTTAACTATAATCTCAATCCCAGGAAGAACCACTGTGCAGGCTTGTGAGCCTCGGGGTTTCCTCCACTCCCTCCCTGTTCTCTGCTGGTGAGGCCTCAGGGCACAATGCCAGAGATATGAGACTTCTAAGTTAACATCAACTCTCCTGGTACATTAACAGGGGTGACTTAGAGGCAAACACACACACACACACAACACACACACACACAATCAACAAAATGTGTTCACTCCTCATAGAAAACCACGAGAATGAAGTGCTACTATGGCCAAGCCTCAGGGTCTGATATCAATTATTGGGCCAAATCAGAGGAACCTAATAGGAACCAGGATCAGCAACCTCAGGAAATACTTGGTGCTTCAGAGCTATTATCTTGCATGAGACATGGTATTAACTCTCAATACCTTGGAGGGACTTTGTAATATACATCACGGATATATGTGCTCTGTTGACTCTTTTTCATCCTGAAAATGCATCTAACATTCTAAGATAAGGCTCAGATAAAACTAAATGCATTCTAGGAGTAATTATGGAGTTCATCTAGCACCAGAACATTTAGACCTAATGTAATTCATGTCAACAGATAGTGCTCTTTGCTCTAGTTTTAATACACAAAACTAATAAATTAATAACATTTACTGGATGTTCACCTCTGCAACAGGCACAGAAATCAATAGGAAGGTGGGTAAATTACATTCCCTGATCTTCAGGAGGCAGAATGAAACCATGGTAGGAATGTGAACTTGGATCAGAAAGATCTGGAACTAAACCCTAAACCCTGACTTTTCTCTTTAACCATGTTCCTTTCTACCTTTCCAAGCCTGAATTTTCTTATTTGTAAAATGGAAGTACCATCAATCTCACAGGGTGTGCAGATTAGGAGAGATAATGTAGCAGTGCTTAGAATATAGTATGTCAATAAATGCCAGTTTTCTTCCTCTTGGCAACCTGGAAGTGGCAATTTGTCCAAAGGCTTTCTAATATGTATTTACTCCTAACTAAAATGAATTTTTTTGTAAATGTAAATATACATTTTTAAATAGAGACAGGGTCTTGCTATGTTACCCAGGCTGGTCTCAAACTCCTGGGCTCAAGCAATTCCTCCCGCCTTGGCTTTCCAAATTGCTGGAATTACAGGTGTGAGCCACCATGCTTGGCCTAAAACAAATTCTTAATAAAATTTCAAACATGGACATAACATATAAGGAAATGTTACTCACAACCTCAACCTCAAAGATAAGCACTATGCGGCTTGTGTGCCTCTGGATTTCTTCATGTTCTTAGCTGCTGACTTGACCCAGCTATAATATTCACCTGCACTCAATTCTTGTTGCCTTTCTTTCTCATCTCATGGTTTACATAGGGGACTATGATTTTTGAATCAAAGCATTCACTCACTGGCCATATGGTCCTGGGGCCCTATCACCAAAGGAAATCATGGGTGATCAAGAACAGTGTTTCAGTTTGCCCCGCATGGTTCCTTTTAGGAACTCATGAGACTGTAAAGCTGTGATCTCCTGAATTGCATTTACGTCCTTACCTCTTTTAATGGAAGGATGAGTTTTGTAACCTGATCTTTTCCTACAAACTTGCCGAGGATTTCATAAGAGTCGTAACTTTTGCTTCTTCGTGCTTCCATGACTTTGGAGAGGATCTGCTTTACTTCCTTCTCTTCAGCAACAGCACCAAACAACTCATGGTTAAAAATCTTTGGAAGAAAAAGGACAAATGGCAATTATATGCACTCAGCAAGATATGCCAACATAAGCAGTCACTGAAAAAAGGCCCTGGTATGTCCAAATCAAAGAAATGCAAGTTGGACTGGACTCAAATTAGATGGAAGAAATTTCTTTTAGAATGCACTTGTTTTCAATGCAATTTAGGGACCAATTACTAAAAAAACAAACACATAAGAAACACTTAAAGGTGATACTAACGGGAAACAAAGAAAAATCCTTCACAGATGTACATATATAATTGTATGACTTTACAGACAGTTACTTCTTTTTTGATGTACCAAAGAGTAGCTTAATTTCCCTTCAAGAAGTTCTCAGAATATTTGCAATCTAATTAATTATTTACATTCTAATTATAAACTACAAATATTTGCAATCTAATTATTAGTCTAATTAATTACCTTATTTTTTGAGACAGAGTCCCACTCTGGCACCCAGGCTGGAGTGCAGTGGCATGATCTCAGCTCATTGCAACCTCCAGCTCCTGGGTTCAAGCAATTCTTGTGTCTCAGCCTCCTAAGTAGCTGGGATCACAGGCATGTGCCACCCCACCTGACTAACTTTTGTATTTTTAGCAGAGACGGGGTTTCACCATGTAGCACAGGCTGGTCTCAAACTCCTGGTCTCAAGTCATCCACCCACTTCAGCATCCCAAAGTGCTGGGATTACAGGTGTGAGCCATTGTGCCTGGCCTAATGTAAATATTTAAATTGAGATTCAAAATGTTAGTGTCTACATTTTAAAACAAATGAACAAAAGGTTATGTAGCAAATTTATTATCTTCACAATGGTAGCCTCCAAATTAACACACTATCCAATTTTGTTTTGTTTTGTTTTGTTTTTTTGAGACAGAGTCTCACTCTGTTGCCCAGGCTGAAGTGCAGTGGCGCGGTCTGTGCTCACTGCAACCTCCACAGCCCAGGTTCAGGGGATTCTCCTGCTTCAGCCTCCTGGGTAGCTGGGATTACAGGTGCACACCACCATGCCTGGCTAGTTTTTGTATTTTTGTTAGAGACGGGGTTTCACCATGTTGGCCAGGCTGGTTTCAAACTCCTGGACTCAAGTGATCTGCCCACCTCAGCCTCCCAAAGTGCTGGGTTTACAGGCATGAGCCACAGTGCCCGGCCCAATTTTAAAAGTTATTATTAATTTCCGACTGTATTATAAATAAAGCTCCTGTGAACATAACTTCTTTCTTAAAAATAGATTCTTAGATGTGACTGAAAATCTTTTCTCATTTCAAAAGCTCTTGATACAAAATGGCAACTTACTTTCCGGAAAGATCATATCAATTTATGACCTCCTTGCAGTGACAGAGTGCCCATCTCGCTTTAGTCTTAGCTCTTTAAACCTCTGCTAATCTAAAAGATGAGGTGTTACATTATTTTCATTTTTATGGGCTATTATTATTTCTTATTTGGTGAATTGATTTTTTTGTGTCGTTGGCCCACTTAAAAAAAAATTAGAATTCGTTTCTGTAAGTCTTACCTCAATCATTATATCTAAACAAGAGTCCAAATCTCCGACCTGCAGCTTATTGGTGAGGCCTTGCAGCAGCATGTGAACGGTGAAAGTCAGCACATGGACCTAACATGAGACACACAGCAACAACATGAATATTAACAATGTCACACTAGGAAAACATAAGATCTAGGAAGCACTGCAAAGAGAACACCCAGAGTTTATAAGTCTTTTATTGCCAGGAGAAGCTTCGACAAATGACACATAGTTATTTCACTATCTAAAATCTTGTAACCAAATGATCACTTTGTACCAAAGGTGTTCAGAAACCCACTACCATTCTTAGGATCTATTGTTGTGACTAAACCAGGCCAGTGATTTATAAAGAAAGGCACAAGAGTCTTGAACTTTATTTTTATTTATTTATTTATTTATTTATTTATTTTTGAGACAGAGTGTTGCTCTTGTAGCCCAGGCTGGAGTGCAATGGTGCGATCTTGGCTCACTGCAACCTTCGTCTCCCGAGTTTAAGAGATTCTTCTGTCTCAGCCTCCCGAGTAGCTAGGATTACAGTCACCCGGCACCATGCCTGGCTAATTTTTTTGTATTTTTAGTAAAGATGGGGTTTCATCATGTTGGCCAGGCTGATCTCGAACTCCTGACCACAGGTGATTTGCCTGCCTCAGCCTCCCTAAGTGCAGCGATTACAGGAGTGAGCCACCATGCCTGGCCAAGAGTCCTGAACTTTAAAGAAAGAAGACCAACCTGTGAATTAAGGAGCTTGCCCATGTTGAATGTAATCAAAGCTTGTAAATAAAATATTATGAAGGAAACAAGTTTTTGCACCCAACAAAAATCAAGCTGATGTTTTCTGAGAGCTTACTACAAGGTAGGTACTATATTAATACCTTACATGTATTAAATCATTTAAGCCTCACTCATCCAATCTATGGAGTAGGTACTACATCATCAGCAGTTTTTAGATGAGGAAGCTGAGGCACAAAGAGGTCATAGGTAGGAACTGGTGGAGTGAAGATTAGAAACCAGAGTCCCAGGCTCCACAACAGGTTATCCTGCCTCTCAAGCTTTTTGAATTCTTTATGCTGCTTCTAGTGCTGTGAAATTAACAAGGTAAATATCAGATAATGGTTATAGGCTAAGGAAACATTTAGTTGTCAAAACGTAGACTGGGTCTTAAACGCATAGTTTCTTATGTACCTTCTTGTGATCTTTTATTTTTTTTGGAGGCAGAGTCTTGTTCTGTCACCCAGGCTGGAGTGCAGTGGTGCGATCTCAGCTCACTGCAACCTCTGCCTCCCGGGTTCAAGAAATTCTTATGCCTCAGCCTTCCGAGTAGCTGGGATTACAGGCATGTGCCACCATGCCAATTTTTATATACAGATATTTTTTAGTAGAGACAGGGTTTCGGCATGTTGGCCAGGCTGGTCTTGAACTCCTGACCTCAAGTGATCTGCCCACCTCAGCTTTCCAAAGTGCTAGGATTACAGGTGTGAGCCACAGCATTCGGCCCCTACTTGTGATCTTTAAGTACTTTTATATATAGACGGTTCCTGACTTACAATGTTTTGATCTATGATTTTTCAACTTTATGATGGATTTATTGGGACACTGTCTCATCATAAAAGTCAAAAAGCACCTGTATTTGAAATGTTTGCTGTGAAATTAACATACATATTTTGAGACAGGGTCTTGCTATGTTATCATGCTGGTTTTGAACACCCTGGGCTCAAGGTGTTCACCTCCCACTTCGGCCACCTGAGTTGCTGGCACTAAAGGTACACACCACTGTGCCCAACTTTCCTGTAACTGTAAAAAATCCTTTTGGTGGAGGTGAGGATGACGAGTGATGCTCGAAGAGAACAATTTTGGTACAGTCTACATGATTAACACTAAAGCTGAAATCAGTTGTTCTCTCAACTCTAATTTAGTTATTTTAACTAATAATGGGATAGACTTGAAGAACAGATGGTTAGAGAAAAAAAGGGCTACTCATTTAAACGCCTCAGGTGTTCCTTAAAAATGTGTGCATGAATCCTCAAGAACAGAGATGTATTCCTCCTTGTATGTCCAGTTCTCAATATACCATGTCTCGCAATGCTGTGGTGGTGGCAGTGGCCTTGAAACAGGGAAGGGCAGGAGCTACAACTCTGGGAGGGGAAGCTTCCTCTCCATTCATTGGAACTACAGTTCTGAGAGGGTTGGCCTAGTCTAGTTGCTTTTCTCTTTCTGTGCTGCCATTGCTTGGCCCCTGACATGGGCACAGCTGCAGGAGGCACATGGCAGAGTGGGAAAAATAAAGCCCCAGTTTTCTAGCTGAAAGACTGAAACAAATGCAAAAATTAAGTGTCAGCAAAGAAACAGAAGATCTAAAGAAAAAAATAAATGAAAATTTTAGAACTGAAAAACCCAAAAACTGAAATAAGAAACTCATTGGATGAGCTCAACTGCAGAAAGATATGAAAGAGGGAAGAGTCAGTGAAGCTGCAGATAGACTGAAAGAAATTATCAACCTAAACAGAGTGGAAGAAGAGCAATATATATATATATATATATATATATACACACACACACACACACACACACACACACACACACACACACATACACACACACACACACACAGCCTCAGGAACCAGTGGGAGAAAAATAAACATTCATTTCACTGGAGTCCCAGGAGAGAAGAAAGAGTGCACTGCAGGAAATTTACTTTAAAAAATACTGGGGCTGGGTGCAGTCGCTCACGCCTGTAATCCCAGCATTTTGGGAGGCCAAGGCAGGCAGATCTCTTGAGGCCAGGAATTTGAGACCAGCCTGGGTAACACGGTGAAACCCCATCTCTACTAAAAATACAAAAAAATTAGCTGGGCATGGTGGCTCATGCCTGTAATCCCAGCTACTTCGGAGGCTGAGGCATGAGAACTGCTTGAACCCGAGAAGTGGAGGTTGCAGTAAGCCAAGATCGCAGTGCACTCCAGCCTGAGCAACAGAGCAGGACTCTGTCTCCAGAAACAAAAGACAACAAAACAAAAAAACAAAGAAATACTGGCCGAAGTCTTCAAATTTGGTCAAGAAGCTCAGAAAATGCCAACCAGAGTAAACCAAAGAAATCCACACTTAGACACATCATGATCAAACTGCTGAAAAATAACGATAAAGTCTTTAAAGCAGCCTGAGAAAAACAGCACATTAGTAAGAGGGGGACAACAAATTAAATAACTCATCAGAAAGGTAGGAAGGGATGCTTCATAATCTATAAGTGTGATGGTTGGGTTTCTGTGTTTATGTGTGAGATATGTCTCCCTCAACCTTGTTACAACAGTTGGGCATTATCTGCCTGATGTGGGAAAAAAAAGAAAAGAAAACAAAGGCTGGAAGGAAATAGAACAATATTTTTAAAGGAAAGAACTAAACAGCTAAAAAGAAAGAACTGTTAAAGTGAAATTATATATCCAGCAACAATATGTTTCAGGAATGAAGGTAAAAGGAAGACATTCATAGAAGAAAGAAAACTAACAGAATCTGTTCCCATCATGCCTGCTCCACCGCATTGCTAAAGGACACCCTCTAGACTACGGCAAAATGATATTAGAAAGAAGTGTGGAAATTCAGAAATGAAGGAAGAACAGCAGAAATAGTAAATATCTAGGTAGAACAGACTACTCTCCTCTTGAGTGCTTAAAACTTGTTTGACAATTATAAGCAAAAATTATAACATTGCCTAATGAAGTTTTCAATGTACGGAGACGTTAATACATAAAGAGCTAAAATACAAAGGGTGAAGGGCAAAGGGCCATACAGGGTGATATGGTTTCTACATTCCACTTGAATTGGTAAAATACTGATTCTCAGTAGACTATTGAAATATATGGTAATCGATAGAGCAACTACTAAAAATCTATACAAAGAAAGATAGTCTAAATGAATATGACATTTCTTAGTGTGTTAGACTTACAGTCTGTAGACTAGGAACCTTACCCATCAACAAACTAGGATGTACAAAGTAAAGCTAACTACCAGGAGTCTTAATCATGTAGACTGTACCAAAATTGTTTTCTTTGAGCATCATTCTTCATCCCCACCCCAACAAGTAACATGGCTGCTTACTTGAAAAGAAGCTGCAGCGTTCCTCAAACTTTAAATCACCCAGGGATCATATGAAAATGCAGTTTCTGTAGGGTCAGGTGTAGGACCTTTAAATCCTACATTTCTCACAACCCCCCAGATGCTGCTGATACTGTCTGTCCAGGTGCCATGCTTGGAGCAGCGAGGGGCTAGATACCACATAACTACTTGGAGTGCTGTATATTCCACTTGGCGCTCTTATTTTATTTTTTGAGACAGGGTTTCACTCTGCAGCCCAGGCTGGAGTTCTGTGGCACGATCACAGCTCACTGCAGCCTTGACCTTCCAGGCTCAAGCAATCCTCCCACCTCAGCCTCCTGAGTAGCTGGGACCACAAACGTGTGCCACCAAACTTGGCTATTTTTATTATTAGTTTTTGTAGGGAAAAGGTCTCACTATGTTAACCAGGCTGGTCTTGAACTCCTGGCCTAAAGTGATCCTCCCGTCTTGGCCTCCTAAAGTGCTGGGTATACAGGCATAAGCCACTGCACCCAGCCCCTTATTTTGTAATTTACATTTTATATTCCAACTCTTAAACAGATGTGTATGTTCTTTATCATTCACACCAGTGATAATAGTCAATACACATCCCAAAAGAATTATATTAAGAACTCCGAGAATATAAAACTTGATATGAAGTAATTTGAGAGAAAAAGATAGGTCATGTAACCCAGGCCTATAAGCATCTTTTAAAAATCAGATATAGGAACTATTTAAACAACAGATTTCCTTAATACTAAGTGGAAACTTTTGAATATTACTGCTCAGTGTTTCAGTGGATCAAATTTATTAAAGACAGGCCCGAAGTTCCATAACTTACAATGTTCAAGCTGCAAATATTTTAACTCCAATACAACTTGAATATAAAGCACAAGATGCAATTTACCTGGTATCCACGGACAAGAGTAGTCTGTAATTCTTTTAAAACATATTGGAGGAAGTGCACACCAAGATCCTCTATTATTTTCGCAAGAGTGCTGCGTGCAATGTCTCTGATTTCTTGGGCTCTGTTCTTGAGTAGGGCACACACTTTCAGCAAAATACTAGAAAATGAGAAGTTGAAAAATGACTAATCAAATAAACAGAAGCAATTAAACATACACATATCCTTTAGTCTCTTAATTACTCGTAACTCAAATTTTCCTGTTAAGATTCGAAACCACAGCAAGTTATGACAGTACTTTTTCCTCTTCCTGACAAAAGAGACTCAAAAGTAAGGAAGAAAAGAACCAATTTTTGAGTTTCACTAAACTTCTAATTTGTTAAAAAACATACCTTGGCAGATTAGCTTCCATAACTTCTTGTGGAAGGGACTGCATTAGTTTAACCATGGCAAAAGCTAATGGAACTCGAACGACTTCCTCATCATTCACAACCTTTGACTTGACAAGCTTGTGTTCTTCTTCCCTTTTAGTCTGTAAGAAAAATTTAGGTTAAGCTAAAATGAAAATAAATGGATCAGTGATCTACCAACACTGCAACTTTGTATTTGAAAGGCAAGTTTTTCTAGAAGGATGGATGATCATAAAAAGAAGAAAGAAAAGGCTGGGTGCGGCGGCTCATGCCTGTAATCCCAGCACTTTGGGAAGCCGAGGTGGGCGGATCACCTGAGATCGGGAGTTTGAGACCATCCTGACCAACCTGGAGAAACCCCGTCTCTACTAAAAATACAAAATTAGCCGGGCATGGCGGTGCATGCCTGTAATCCCAGCTACTTGGGAGGCTGAGGCAGAAGAATTGCTTGAACCTGGGAGGCGGAGGTTGTGGTGAGCCGAGATCGTGCCACTGCACTCCAGCCTGGGCAACAAGAGGGAAAGTCCATCTCAAAAAGAAAAAGAAAGAAAAGAAAAACAGCTCTTTCTATAGATCTTAAGCCCATTTCTAAGTTTATTTAAAAACAAACCAAATATCCAATTTGAGGATAACCCTCTAAAAATTATCAAAATAACAGGTGTAAGAATGTTCTACTTTTCGAAGAAGCCATGAGAAAAAAATAAAGCCAGATTTTCACCAATGTGGGTTAAGACTGCTGTCAAGTATAGGAAACTCATATAAAACGTGTGTCGGTGGGAACTGTCAACTGTGTGAGTGACACTGTTAGTATATAATAAATACAGGGCCTCAAATAAAGGTTTATTTACAAATATATAAATTTGTATTACAAATATACAAAATATAAATAAATATTTACAAATATACAAAATATAAATCAATATTTTATACCAGGAGTTAGCAAAATTTTTCTGAACAAGGCCATATAGTATTTGTGGCTTTATGGGCTCTGTTGAAGTTTCTCAACTCTGCTGTTGTGATGAAAAGGCAGTACTAAACACTACGTAAACAAGTGGATAACTGTGTTCCAATAAAGCCATATAAAAACAGGCCACAGGCTAGATTTAGTCCCTGAGCCATAGTTGGCCAACCCGTGTTTCACCCTGAGCAGGAAGGAAAGGCTCTGGCTTCATGAGAATGCACTGCTGAATGTTATCCCTGTTAACTAGGAAAGATGAATTTTGAATAGTGCAGAACTGACCAAAAAGTAGAAAATGGAAACATTCTAATTTTTAATAACCTTTTTGGGACATGGGAGTCTCTTAATAACTACTTTGGAGATGGAAAAGCATTTATCTACCCTATCAAAATCATAAAGAAGGAGCGTTACTGCTTAGTTGCAGCAGGATAAGCCTGAAGCTGAAGAGATAAGAGTAGAGGGGTGAATTGTGAAGTGTTGAGATAAAAGGAAATCTAAAAGCTGAAATCAATCAGTAATCACCAAGAGCCTCAGTGTGACAGGGCCCCACCAACACCAGAATTCACACAGACCTGCTGGACCCCGAATAAAGTTATTACCGTAGATGCAAGGCATTTATGTAGCCTGGGGAGAATATCCCCGGTTATGGTTCCTTGGATATTTTTAATTGTTCTCTCTATTTCTTCCTTGTTTTGAGGAAGGAAAGAGACAGGCTTTGTGATACACTCGGATTCTTTAGCTGATGTTCCTCCAGAGTCAGCTGGATCAGGGGTTCCCGGTTGTCCGCTGTCTGACAAACTCTTGCATGTATATTCCTTCTCTTCCTCATCCACACGCTCTAATTCCATGGCCTCAGGTTCTGGTAACTCAATTGCTTCAATTGTATCTATGTTTAATAAACAACAAAAGTCACCTTAAAGCAAATAATGAAACCACACAGTTGTGGTAAGCAGTTTTTCCCACCAACATCCAACTTCCGATAAAAAATATCTAATCAGCAACTGTGGGCAGGCAAGGTAAGTGCTGAGGAAAGAGCAGTAAATGAGAGGGCCATGGGTTTTGCTTTCTCACAGTTTAGAGTTTAAAGAGAGACAAATAAACTGCCGATTATAAAAGAACACAGAACTGCAAGTACAGGGTAATTGGGGAACACACTGGGAGGCTTGCGGGGCAGGAACATCTTAACCAAATAAAGCACCTCCCTTCATGAGCATGAAAATCCTAATGACAGCCAACTGCCCAGAGTCTTTGTCAGTTTCTGGTATGCGATTACAACAATTTTACAAGTTAGTGGGAATTCCTCTTTTCCAATCATCTGAAATAGCTGGTATAGGCTGAAATGATCTACCCCTTGAATGTTTGGTAAAACTTAGCCATAAAACAATCTGTGCCTGGTGTTTTCATCAGACGACTAACTGCAGATTGAATTTCTTTTTCTTTTCTTTTTTTTTTAGACAGAGTCTTGCTGTGTCACCCAGGCTGGAGTACAGTAGTGACATCTCAGCTTACCGCAACATCTGCCTCCTGGGTTCAAGCAGTTCTCATGCCTTAGCCTCCTGAGCAGTTGAGATTACAAGTGTGCACCACCATATCCAGCTAATTTTTTGTATATTTAGTAGAGACAGGGTTTCACTATGTTGACCAGGCTAGTCTCGACCTCCTGGCCTCAAGTGATCCACCTGCGTAGGCCTCCCAAAAGTGCTGGGATTACAGGTGTGAGCCACCGTGCCCCAACCTAACTGTGCATTCAATTCCTTTAATGGTTAGAAATCTATCTGGATTTTCTATTTTCTTCTAAAGTCAGTTTTTGTATTATATTTTTCTAAGAATTTGTACATCTCAGCCAAGTATTCACATTTATAAATACAAAGATACCTTTTCACTTAATTGTGACCCTTTTTAATTCCTAGTAATGTTTATTACATCTTCTATTTTTACAGATCAATCTTGTCAGGCATTTGCCAATTTATAATCTTTAAAAAATTTATTTTCTTTTTTTTTTTTAGACATAGGGTCTCACTCTGTCACCCAAGCTAGAAGGCAGTGGTGCTATGGTGATCATAGCTCACTGCAGCCAGCTCCTGGGCTCCACTGATCCTTCTGCCTTAGCCTTCCAAGTCGCTGGGATTACAGTTGTGAGCCACTGTCCCTGGCCCAATTTATAATCTTTTCAAATACTTACTTATTTTTAGCTTTGTTGATCTTTTCTATTGTATCCAGTTTATTTTTCACCAATTGCTGCTTTAATTTTTAATTACTTATTTTCTTACACTTTCTTTCCATTCATTGCGTACTGCTCTTTTCACAAAAGAAAGTGATAAAATGGCCGGGCGCGGTGGCTCACGCCTGTAATCCTAGCACTTTGGGAGGCCGAGACGGGCGGATCACGAGGTCAGGAGATCGAGACCATCTTGGCTAACACGGTGAAACCCCGTTTCTACTAAAAATACAAAAAATTAGCCGGGCGTGTTGGCGGGCGCCTGTAGTCCCAGCTACTTGGGAGGCTGAGGCAGGAGAATGGTGTGAACCTGGGAGGCGGAGCTTGCAGTGAGCCGAGATCGCGCCACTGCACTCCAACCTGGGAGACACAGCGAGACTCCGTCTCAAAAAAAAAAAAAAAAAAAAAAAAGTGATAAAATTGGATTTCTATATAAATAATCTACAGCTAACATTTTTTCACTAATACAATTTAGACTAGCCTTCTCTTTTGTTAAATAAAGTTTTCCAAGAATACTTAAACCATTTATTTTAGCCTCCCTCCTGACTCATTAACTGTCCATTGCTAGTAAGAGCAGACAAAGGGAATAAGTTGAACATCACCATCTTTAATTCATTATCATACACTATCCAAGAATAAGATGAAAAACTTGTTTAAGAAAGTTTAAGAAACTTACTTTCTTCGTTCTCAATTTTTCCCATTTGTTCTTCAAGAGTTTTGTGGTCAAAGTGGAATGCTTCTAACACTATCACTAGCAAACTGTTAAAAAAAAAAGTACACAGAGATGTTCATTTGATTATTAATATCACTGGATTATAAAAGGAGAGGAAATTTAAACACTAATAAACATTAAAATTATTTTTATTAGTATTTTTAATTTTAACAAGTATTAGCATAACCTTATTAATACAAGATAAAAGTAAATTGAGATTACAGAAAGACTAATTCAGAAAATATTTTTAAAATTACATTTAAAAAACAAAACAAAAATAAGAAGTTTGACCACACCTGACACCCAGTTTTTGATTGATCTGTCCCGTTTGTAAGACATGAATGAAATGTTTCAAGTAATACATATACGCTGACCAAGAGAGATGTTTGCAAATGGCTCCAATAATCTCTGTGGCAGCAGTGGTTATATTTTCATGCTGTAAAATAAATCAAGAACATCAATGCAGAACAAGTATTTGCTAATAAAATGCAAGGCTAACTCAGTATATTGAAAAAGTTAATAAGTTCTCAGTAATTACAGAAGAGAAAGAATGTCCAAACTATACTAATTTTTTCCCTCTAACCCTAGGAAAATATGCTATAGATTTAAAGGAATGACATCATTCTTTAAAGGCTATTAACATATTTTGGACTCTTTTCCACTCAGACCTCCCTGATAGGTTCAAGACTACAGAAAGCGAATGAAATAAATTCAATGTAGAAAAATCGACAAATGACAAAAACTATATATTGTGCTACTCAGCCCTCAAAAGTACATTGTGGGTGGTGGGGGTCGAGGGGAGGGAGATCATCGGAAAAATAGCTAATGCATGCTGGGCTTAATACCTAGGTGATGGGTTAGTAGGTACAGCAAACCACCACGGCACATGTTTACCTATGTAATAAACCTGCACATCCTGCACATGTACCCTGCAACTTTTATCAAAAAAAAAAAAAAGTACACTGCCTCAGAGACATCTCTTTCAGGCCATGATGAAAAACAGAGAGTGGATTTACCTTTAGACCTTAAACTAGAAAAGCAGGCAAAATACATGAAACGGACCAGGCGCGGTGGCACACGCCTGTAATCCCAGCACTTTGGGCGGCCGAGGCTGGTGGATCACGAGGTCAGGAGTTCAAGACCAGCCTGACCAACATGGTGAAACCCCATCTCTACTAAAAATACAAAAATTAGCTGGGCATGGTGGTGTGCACCTGTAATCCCAGCTACTCAGGAGGCTGTGGCAGGAGGATCACTTGATCCCGGGAGGCAGAGGTTGCAGTGAGCCAAGATTGTGCCACTGCACCCCACCCTAGGCGACAGAGTGAGACTGCGTCTCGGAAAAAAAAAAAAAAAAAAAAAAAATACATGAAACAACAGTTTCCAAATCTTGGATATCAACCACTACAGGCCAGTGATCTCTGAGAGAGAAAAGAAATAAATAAAGTGAGGCTTATAATTACCCCAATTTACTGTGTGGAGAGAACTGTTAAGTTGCAGCACAGGAAGAGAAACCCAAAAAGAGCCCAGTGGTCTTCCTGAGTTAGGAGACAGGGTTGAGGCTACGGTAGCTAGAGTCCACGGGGCACAGCACCAGAGAGGAGAGCTGCACAGAGGGAAGCTGCACAGAGCAAGCCCCCGGAGTCTTCGGCTGAGTACTGAGCAGTAAGCGTGAGTAAGGAAGACACGGGAAAAGAACCACAGAAGGGAACAGGCAAAACAATCATCAAAGACCATATAAGGTTGAGGCTAGTTCACAGTCCTATCAGCCAGAGTGAAATGCCTCATGCTACACAGGGCATTGGGCATTTAGGTACTTAGAATGGTAGTGTCTCAGTACCAGGGCCATATTAGTCATAAACTAAAGGCTGCTCCTGCCCTAAGAGAGCTTGAAAGCAAGACTCTAAAGAATTAGACTATTCACAAGTAACCTAACTGCACCTGAGAATAATTCTCAGGAATACTTAAAGACATCCAAATGTACCCAACACCCAGTAAGGTAAAATTCATAATGTCTGGCACCTAATAAGAAATTACAGCTGGGCATGGTGGTGCTTGCCTGTAGTCCCAGCTACTCGGGAGGCCAATGTGGGAGGATCACTTGAGAGTAGCCTGGGCAACAAAGTGAGAACCCCATCTCTACAAAAAAATAAATTAAAAATTAGCCAGGTGCAGTGGTGTACACCTGGAGTCCCAGGTACTTGGGAGGCAGAGGTAGGAGGATCATTTGAGTCCAGGAGTTTGAAGCTGCAGTGAGCTATGATCATACCACTGCACTTCAGCCTGGGAGACAGAGCGAGACACTGTGCAAGTTTTCTAACAGCCTTGGCAATAATTTATAAAATTCTCATATGGTTATAAGCAGTTGAAACATTAATATTTAGAAAAATAAAAGAAGTGAGAGAAAAATATGAGCATGTTAAGGAGAGACATGAAAGATATTTTAAAAAGATGAAATTGAACTTCTAGAGATAAAAAAGACAATTCTGAGAGGGAAGATATACTGGATGGGATTTACAGCAGATTAGACAATGCAGAAGAAAAGATTAGTGAACCTGAAGACAGAGCAACAGAAAAATGAAACAAAATGAAACCGAGAAAAAAAAAAGATGAAAAAAAAAAGCAAAACAATATAAAAGCCTCTGAGTTATGGAACAACTTCAAGTGACCTAATAATGTACACTGGAGTCTCCAAAGGCAAGAAGGGGACCCAAAAATATTAAAAGAAATAATATTTGAAAATTTCCAAGTTTGGCTGGGAACAGTGGCTCAACCCTGTAATCTCAACACTTTGGGAGGCCATGGTGGGTGGATCACTTGAGGTCAGGAGTTCGAGACCAGCCTGGAAAACATAATGAAACCCTGTCTCTACCAAAAATATAATAAAATCAGCCAAGAGTCAAGGTGTATAGCTGTAGTCCCAGTTACCAGAGAGGCTGAGGTAGGAGAATCACTTGAACCTGAGAGACAGAGGTTGCAGTAAGCAGAGATTGTGCCACTGCAGCCTGGGTGACAGAGTGACATTCTCACTCCAGCCTGGGTGACAGAGTGAGATTCTGTCTCAAAAAAAAAAAAAAAAAAAAAAAAAAGAAAAAGAAAATTTTCAAGTTTGATGCAAACTACATATCTACATATTCAAGGTCAATGAACCCCAAGCACAAGAATCATAAAAGAAATGACACTAAGGCACTCATAATCAAATGGCTTAAAACCAAAGGTAAAGAGATACATTTTTAAAAGCAGTTAAGAAAAAACTATGAAAAAAAATCCAGAAACTGTCTACAAGGGCCAGGCCATACAATAACAACAACAAACAAAAAACAAAACAAAACAAAAACAAAAAAACCCCAAACACATTACATTTGGGGGAACAAAGTTAAGAATAACTTCTCATTGGAAATAATACAAGCCAGAATACAGTTGAGCACCATCTTTAAAGTACTGGAAGGAAAAAACAAAAACAAAAAAAACAATAAACCTGTCAATCTAGAATTCTATACCCAGCAACATTACCTTGCAAAAACAAAGACAAGAAAAGACAAACAAAAGCTGCAAGAATCAATCACTAGCAGACCTGTACTAAAACTTAAGGGAAGTCCTCTTGTCAGAAATAAAATGAAGTCCAGGCACAGTGGCTCATGCCTGTAATCTCAGTACTTTGGAGGCTAGGGTGGGAGGGTTGCTTGAGGCCAGGTGTTTAAGACCAGCCTGAGCAACAAAGGAGACCCTGTCTCTCCAAAAAAAAACCCAAAAACTCACATACACACACAAAAAAACAAACAACAACAAAAAAATCCTCCTTTGTTTCCTGCCACAACAAATAAATAAGAAATTTTAAAAATATAATTTAAAGAAGAAAAATGATACCAGATCAATATTTGGATCTCCACAAAGAAACAAAGAGCACCAGAAACTACAAATATGTAAGCAAATATAAAAGACCTTTTCTTTATTTTCAAAGAGCTCCTTAAAAGATAATTGACTACTTAAAGTGAAAATGACAACAATGTACTGTGTGGTTTAAAATGAATGGAGAGGCAAAAACCTATGGCAAAAATCCCTCAATAACTAATAAGCCAATGGAGATAAAATAAAATCTCAAAAAGTACAATTAATCCAATAGAAAAAAGACAAAGAGAAAAAAAGAAAAAAATTGGGTCAAATGGAAAATAACAAGACTCAGATCTAAACACAACCTTATAAATAATCATATTAAATGTGAATGGTCTAAATACCAGTTAAAAGGTTGTTGGACTGGATAAAAAACAAGACCCAGTTAAAAGCTACCAATAAGAAACCAACTTTAAATGTAAACTCATAATTAGGTTAAAAATATAAGGCTAGAAAAGGATATACCAGCCGGGCGTGGTGGCTCACGCCTGTAATCCCAGCACCTTGGGAGGCTGAGGTGGGCAGATCACCTAAGGTCAGGAGTTAGAGACCAGCCTGGAGAATATGGCAAAACCCCATCTTTACTAAAACTACAAAAATTAGCTGGGCGTGGTGGCGGGCGCCTGTAATCCCAGCTACTCAGGAGGCTGAGGCAGGAGAATCACTGGAACCTGGGAGGTGGAGGTTGCAGTGAGCTGAGATCACGCTACTGCACTCCAGCCTAGGTGACAGAGTGAGATTCCATCTCAAAAAAAGGAGATACCATGTGAACATCAACCAAAGCTAAGTATACTTTATTTTTTTCCTGTCTACATACCATTCATATTTCAATGGCATCAAACAGTTAGGTTGTGCTTACTAGCTTTTAAACTAGAATATAAGGGAGCTATCTTTTAACTACTTAGGTAATTCTTTTAAACATTTTGAATATCCTGAAACAACAGAGGAAATCTATTATTGTATAAGGCCATGTAATCAACAGTATAAATTTAAGTCACAAATCCTGACATTACTACAGTTAGATTTGAATTTCTATGATCATTTAATACCACCTTTCATTAATCTTTTTTTTTTTCAAATAGTCTCGCTCTGTCACCCAGGCTGGAGTGTAGTGGCATGATCTCGGCTCACTGCAGCCTCTGCCTCCTGGGTTCAAATGATCCTCCTGCCTCAGCCTCCCGAGTAGCTGGGATTACAGGCATGCACCACCAGGCATGGCTAATTTTTATATTTTTGGTACACATGGGTTTTTGCCATGTTGGCCAGGCTGGTCTCAAACTCCTGACCTCAAGTGATCCACCTGCCTCGGCCTCCTAAAGTGCTGAGATTACAGGTGTGAGCCACTGCACTTGACCTCATTCATCTTTTTAATCAATAATTACTTATCTAGTCTTTACTATGTGCCAGGCACCATTCTAGGCACTGTGTAATATAAAGGTTAAAACAGCCCTAAGTTGGAATACCAGTTCCGACTCTGGGTGTCTCTGAGAAAGTTATACAACCTCACTTCTTCTCAGATTACTATCCTGTAAAATAGTAGTTGAAGAATAGTCCCTACCCTACTCCAGGGGGTTGAGTTGTTGTGAGAATGAAGCACTTGAAATAGTGCCTGGTATCTGGTATGGTGTTAATGATAACATACTATTTCATTTCATTTCTTGTAAATCATTTGCAAAAATAATGACTGCTGACTAGGGGAGTTAACCAGATTTAAGTCCTATGACACAAAAATAAAAGTATGCAATTTTAATAATGGGATAATTTCTAGGAGGAAGAATATTTTGCCCTCGGCTTTTGTGAGCTAATAATAGCAAAAACACAAATAATAGTCACCATTTATATAGCATTTACTATGTGTCAGGCACAGTTCTAAGAACTTTAGAACTATTCTAAACCTCTATGGTGATGACATCAACACAAACACCACCAACTCCATGTTTATTTTGGCAAAGTGTGTCATGGTATGGGAAGAGGGTCCTTGGTTTCTAGATCTAATGACCTACCTTGAGCATTTTCTCATCAAAAATTGGAGTCATGGCATAAGGCATGATGTAATTCTGAAGAGATTTAGAAGACAGAACAACTTTGCCTTCCATTAGTTGTTTTGCAAGTTTCTTCAAGGCTCTTGCTCTTCTGTGGATCTATGAGTAAGATAAAATATGAATTAGTTACCAAATAATCTCACCTACAACCAGCTCCATTTTAGTATCATATTCTCTTTTCATGAAAAGATTAAAGGAGTGGCCAGGTGCGGTGGCTCATGCCTGTAATCCCAGCACTTGGGAGGCCGAGATGGGCAGATCACCTGAGGTCGGGAGTTCAAGACCAGCCTGACCAACATGGAGAAAACCCCGTCTCTACTAAAACTACAAAATTAGGTGGGTGTGGTGGTGCATGCCTGTAATCCCAGCTACTCAGGAGGCTGAGGCAGGAGAATCACTTGAACCCTGGAGGCGGAGGTTACAGTGAGCAGAGTGCGCCATTGCACTCCAGCCTGGGCAACAAGAGCGAAGCTCCATCTCAAAAAAAAAAAAAAAAAAAGACAAAGATTAAGGAAGTGAAACACAGTCCATGTGTTACAAGAGCAAACACCTGTGCCTTGATTTGCTTTCAGAGATATAATCCATAGCATTTGTTTAACAATGGACCCAAAGCATTTACACTTCTTAGGAAAAGGCAGAGAAAAGCGACACTATTATTAACTGTGGTTTGTGATACCACCAAAGAAATTAGAATCCAGGAAATGATCATCTTAATACAAATTTCAATGATGATCATAAAGACCAAGGAAAGAGAAGCTTAAACCTTTTTGGAAAGTTAAAACATGTCTTTCCAAATGAGGTAGAACTGTTTGAAATATGTATGCTTATGTCGTAGGTAGGAAAAAGCAGAATTGTCTTCTACCTGAATGTGCTTCATGTTCTCAAAGAAGTCCATTTCTGGGTCATGGTAATGAGTAAGTTGTACCAAGTCTTTGAATTCCAGTTGGTTTGGAAAGGTTTGAATTAAACAGGAAAGTATCGTGGTATAATCCTGCTGAATACTCTGTAAATATGAAGTGGAGAAAAAACATTTTATTTTAAAAAGAATTTGTTTCTGAGATAATATGAGGAAACAGAAAAAAACATAAAATTTTAAAAAGTAAAATATTTCCACTGTTAAAAAAAAAAATCAAGATTGCTTGAGCCCAGGAGTTTGAGGACAGCCTGGACAACATGGTGAAATCCTGTCTCTACAAAAAATACAAAAATCAGCCAGGTGTGGTGGTGTACTCCAGCCTAGGCAACAAAGTGAGTCCCTGTCTCAAAAAAAACAAAAAAAACCTGACAGCTATATTAGATCCAAAGTGACTGGTGGCCAGGCATGGTGGCTCATGCCTGTAATCCCAGCAATTTGGGAGGCTGAGGCAGGTGGATCACTTGAGGTCAGGAGTTCGGGACCAGCTTGGCCAACATGGTGAAACCCCGTCTCTACTAAAAATACAAAAATTAGCTGGGCGTGGTGGCATGTGCCTGTAATCCTGGCTACTCTGGAGGCTGAGGCAGGAGAATCACTTGAACCCGGGAGGCGGAGGCTGCAGTGAGCCAAGATCACGCCACTGCAGTCCAGCCTGGGCAACAGAGCTAGACTCCGTCTCAAAAACAAAAAACAAAAAAAACAAAAAAAAGTGCTCTCCTTTCTAGACCCACTCCCATTAAAAGTCTGGTGACTATTTACTCAACCAAGTATTCTCATTAAATGCACTAAGCCTGACTACTTTTCTATACAACAGTAGCAAACATGGGAAAACAAAACAAAACACAGCCTCAGACAGTAGTGCCTAAAACACAAAGTTATATACCTCTGTCTGGCTCTTCAGACCTTTTCTCAATTTCTCCAGGAGTGAACGGTGGATGATTTCTCTATAGTCTTTCTCTGTGACATTCAAGGCAGCTAGCTTTTTGATGATACTCATCAGGCACATGCTGGCATTATCACTTAAACTCATATCTCCTAACTGCAAAAAAGAGAAATAAAAAAGAAATTATTCTCTGTAATAACTACAATATGGAATATTACTTCCCAGTGCAAGCATCTACAAAATTCTGTCACTGTGCTTGTAAAAATGCCTACTAAGCAAGTTCCCACAAATATTTCAAACCTAAGGGAGAACCAAATGTTCTGTGAGGAATATAATACTGTAAATGGCTGAAAAACCACGCTTCCCAAGAAGTGTCATTTAATTTCAGGCAGCACTATGAAATGTCCTTGTTAATTAGTTTTACTTCCCAAAGCAGGCAGTCTAAAAGGTTCACTAAAGCCAGTTTTCAATAATCAGTATCAGGTCATTACTGAAAATGACAGAATTGGCTGCTCCAGAGTTTGTGGTTTGAAGAATGTCGAAGTGAGTGTAGGGAAGGTATCCTTGACTCAGCCAGCCAGGCAGCGACTTAGAATTTTTTGTGCTGAATTTTGGCATGATTATGAAGAATGAGTATAAAACGGGGAGATTATTTTTTCATATATTATGTAATCCTTAATATTAGATGAATAACTATAAAATGCCACAAAGAGATCACTGATGCCACTACATGATTAACAATAATCAAAGGTTTCATTTTCTGCATTTTTGGATTTTAATTTAGTTCAGCAACATAGCACTTAATATATTCCAAACACTTTTTAATTCTCTTATAACTTCAATAAAAAAGGGATAATTTTCAATTAGTATAGTTGCATGTTTAAAAATTGACATAATTGACACACCATAAAATTCACCCTTTTAAAAAATTTACTATTTGGCTGGGTGCGGTGGCCCACACCTATAATCCCAGCACTTTGGGAGGCCAAGATGGGCGGATCACCTGAGGTCAGAAGTTCGAGACTAGCCTGGCCAACATGGTGAAACCTCGTCTCTAATAAAATGCAAAAATTGGGTGGGTGTGGTGGCGTGCCCCTGTAATCCCAGCTACTATTCGGGAGACTGAGGTGGGAGAATTGGTTGAACCTGGCGGCAGAGGCTGCAGTGAACCAAGATCGCATCACTGCACTCTAGCCTGGGTGACAGAACGAGATCCTGTCTCCAAAAAAAAATTTACAATTCAGTGGTTTTAAGTATATTCATGAGGTTGTGTGATCATCACCACTAATTCCAGAACATTTTCATCACTCCCAAAAGAAACCCTATACCCATTAGAAATCATGCCCCATTCCTCCCTTTCTGCAGCCTTTAGTGACCTAATGTACTTCATCTCTATGGATTTCCCTATTCTAATACATAACTTCTTGATTTTTTTCAAAATGCTTTCATATGTATTATTTTATTCACAATATTTGCCTTTTAAATCATGAGAATAACTGTTTTGCCAGACATAAGATTCTTCATCTAAAAGAAATTTAATCCTAAAAACCTTTGTCCCCCCTCAAAAAACAAATTTAAAGATCAAGTCACTGTATTAGGCAGCCGTATTACCAAAATAATAAAAAATAATTTAAAAATTTTGCTATAATAACCTACCTCTAGATTATAGAAACAATTATGCATAACTGGAATTAGGTAGTTAACATCCACAATTTGCGTTTCTTTAATATAAGAGGTGATGGTCTGGAAAGTCTCAAAGCGAACGTCGAAGTTGATATCATCAAGATGTCTTTGATCGAAGGCGTTAAGCTATAAGAAATGCCATTGAAATTATATAAAAGAAGGCATATAAATCTTCAGTAAACAAAAATGATAATACTTTTGAAGCCAAAGAGAAACCCTTCTTTCTTACCTTGACAACATCAGTAATATATTTTAACCCACTCTCAAAATCAGAAAGAGTCTGAAAGGAAAGAAAACAGTGTATTTATCAGTGAATAAAACTTTAACTTTTCTGCCCTCCTCCCCTCAGCTACCTGTCCCCATTCAAATTCATATAAAAACATCACCCTGGCATGAAGAAAGCCCCTAATATGGTTTACAAGTCATAATTACATTTTTTTAAAAAGGGTGATTTGGAGTAAAAATGAATAGTACAGACCTCAAAAACCGTACAAAGCAATTTTCTTGACAATTTGTTCTTAATAACTGAGAAAAGTTTTGCTATAGGCTTGAGGAAGCTTGTAGGGTCCACACAATGCTTTAACAAGTTTTGTACTGTCACCAGAATATCAACCTCTGTATCCTTGAGAAGAAATAATCAGAGAAATCATATTTCAGTAAGTTATAAACTGGTCAACTTATACTTTAATATATTATAGCACAGAAAACAATTGTGAATAAGATGTAAAAGTAGTAATTGGAAAAATTATTTTATCGTCTTTTAAAAGTTTTTAGCATTTTAATTTAATGTAAAACCCATAAGAATGTGTGAACCAGTTTCTTCCGTTAATTCTAATAAGCAATATATGTAGTTTTGAAACATAATTTCTTCTATTGTCTAATCAAAAAAGATACAAGAAAATGAGCTTGCTGAAGTACAGTCGTCCCTCAGTATCCAAGGGGGACTGGTTCCAGGACCCCAAAAAATACCAAACTCCAAGGATGTTTAAGTCCCTTATATAAAATGGCATGGTATTTGCATATCACCCACACACACCCTTCTGTATATTTTAAGTCACCTCTAAATTACTTATAATACCCAATACAATGTAAATGCTATGTAAATAGTTGTTATACTGCATTTTTAAAATTTGTATTATTTTTATTTTTTATTTTTATTTTATTTATATATTTTTTGAGATGGAGTCTCACTCTGTTGTCCAGTCTGGAGTGCAGTGGCATGATCTCAGCTCACCACAACCTCCACCTCCTGGGTTCAAGCGATTCTCCTGCCTCAGCCTTCTGAGTAGCTGGGAATACAGACATACGCCACCACGCCAGGCTAATTTTTTTATTTTTAGTAGAAACAGGGTTTCACTATGTTGGCCACCCTGGTCTTGAACTCCTGACCTCGTGATCTGCCCGCCTCGGCCTCCCAAAGTGCGGGGATTACAGGCGTGAGCCACCGTGCCCTGCCAGTTAAAGTTTCTATCATTTTTATAATTATATTGTTATTTCTCCAAATATTTTCATCTATGATTGGTTGAATCCACATATGTGGAAATGTGAATACAGAGGGCCAACTGTATACATTTCTGGTTGTCTACAGATCTGTAGTCTTCTAAATTGAACAACTATGTGGGGAGAAATGTTTAGTATCACTACTGAGGTCTGACAAATGAGCTTGAGCCACTGGAGGACTCCTAATTAAGATTGAACTAGGGTTTGAAAATCGTATCAGGAACACTTAGCTGTGTCTGAATATTAAAAGTCTGATTTTTATTCTGTTTTGCCACTGTGATCTACAATTAAGATTATATAATGAGGCCGGGCGCGATGGCTCATGCCTGTAATCCCAGCACTTTGGGAGGCCGAGGCGGGCAGATCACCCGAGGTCAGGAGTTTCAGGCCAGCCTGGCCAACACGGTGAAACCCCATCCCTACTAAAAATACAAAAAAATTAGCTGGGCGTGGTGGCAGGCACCTGTAGTCCCAGCTACTTGGGAGGCTGAGGCAGGAGAATTGCTTGAACCCAGGAGGTGGAGGTTGCAGTGAGCCGAGATTGTGCCACTGCACTCCAGCCTGGAGGACAAGAGTGAAACTCCATCTCAAAAAAAAAAAAAAAAAAAGATTACACAATGCACTTCTTGGGTTCCAGGCTTGTTAGAGAAAGAAAAACCCCTGAAATGAATCAGAAGCTAAACAAGGGAAATAAAGGGGCTAGTACTTTGTTGTTGTAGATGACGATGTCTCTGCTTTCTTGCCTGCCCCCATTCCTAGTGTCTGTCCCAATCTTTTCCCTCTATTTCTAATTTTTTTTATGTCTATATAAAGTATTTTAAGTTCCTTGGGACAAATGCATCACAAAATCTAGCCAGTAAAATTGCTGCTCACAAGTAAACCTAGTGATAAAGTGCCACTCTAGAGACAAAGTAAGTGTCCTATGAGTTTGTACCTCAGCAATATTGCCACGGTGGAGGAATGGAAGGAGAAGCGTAATGAGTACAGAACTTTGTTCTTTGTCTTTCATAAACTTGCTGATCCTAAAGAAGGAAAAAACGGATATGTAAGGAACATATACAAGGATATTTCTCTAAGAAGTTAAACTTTTTGTAGAAAAACAATGACTAAAGACAGTTTTAGCATTCCAATACGCAGCTAGCTTTTAAGTATGTGTGCATGTATAAAAAGTTTACCTCAGTTACTTAGCTGTGCTCACTCTTACTCCTCTCCAACATCAAGCTCATGGCCACTATTCTATTTCTTTTGCAATATCTGATTGTGTGGGTTAGAGTGAACAGGTGAATAGGTGGGTTAGCGTGAACTCCAGTCTGGTAATTAGTAATTGTTTTATTTCGAAAAGAAATAACATTTTTAAGTGCCAAGACTTAAGGGTTTATGTACAGTATTTCAATTTAACACCCACGATAGCCCTGCAATATAGGAATCATCAGCCTGATTTTGCCCGGAAAAAAACTGAGACTCAGAGAAACTGATGTCTCACAGCTAGAAGAAGTACAGCAGGTCTTTCAAACTCTGGTCTTTCTGGTTCCTAATCTCCTCTCATCATCTTTCTACTACTACATAGCCTGGGATGAAATTTAATGAGTGTATTAGTATGATTTCCCACTCTGCATAACTTAGAAATACAATAGTATTTTAAAATGCATTGCAAAGAAGTTTCTAGAGGATTCAAACATATCACTTTTTGTTGATATTGTTGTAAGTAACAGAAAAAATACATTTTCAACAACTAAGCCTTGTAATGGTCAACTTAAAATTAAGATAGAATTGTTTCTTGCACTCAGGTTTATTAACCTTTCCCTTTACCGAAATCACAATACACTCCTAGGTCTACTGCCAAACAGACTCTTTAACAACCCTTGTGAGATCTTGACTCAAAAAACCGAACAATCTGCTCTTTTAAGTTAATTATTTTTATCATTACACTGAAGAGTAAAAAACTGCAATTCCACAAAACTCAAAATACACAAAGGCTAAACAAACAAATCTATTAGTCTACTTTAGGATTTTGAAAAATCTGTCCCCTTTAATTTTATTAAATAAAGGCAGATGCTATGAACGGTTTCTAGTAAGTAATCCAGCAGAGAAAGGGAATTCTGCATTAACTTAAAAGTAAAGGGCATTCAAAAATACTAAAAAACTTTTTAGCTTCTTATTGCCAGATTCCAACACCTGAAAAACAAGATAATAATTTTTTTAAATTTATTTTATTTTATTTTATTTTTGAGATGGAGTCTCACTCTGTCGCCCAGGCTGGAGTGCAGTGGCGCGATCTTGGCTCACTGCAACCTCCGCTTCCTGGGTTCAAGCCATTCTCCTGCCTCAGTCTCCTGAGTAGCTGAGATTACAGGTGTCCACCACCACGCCCAGCTAACTTTTGTATTTTTAGTAGAGACAGGGTTTTGCCATGTTGGTCAGGCTGGTCTTGAACCCCTGACCTCAGGTGATCCACCCACCTCAGCCTCCCAAAGTGCTGGGATTACAGGTGTGAGCCACCACGCCTGGCCAAGATAATAATTTTTTAAAAAGTTAAAACCAAGGATGGTAATGTTATCTTTTAAGTATCAACATATCACTTACTTTGAAAGAATGCCAAGCTCTTTACTGACTTGTGCTCTATTCTTTTTCTTTTTCACCTTTTCTGCGCTTATTGTGGTTTTGCTGAGATACTGAAGAATTGCAGGTACATGAGGTAGAATTAATCTTCCTCCTATTGTGATAGACTCTGAAATAGATAGTGATTTGATTTGATTTTAATAAGCTCTCTTAAGGCATAATTGTACAAAATCTTCATGATAAGAAAAGCACTCAACCACTATGAACATTTAAGTTAAATTTCAATTCTAAATAAATTCTAAATTCTAAATAAACAACTTTCTTCTTATTCAAAATAGCTATATTACTAGCTAAATCAAGAACTTATTTAAGAGACCCCTGAGGCTTTATTTAAACCATTTTTTGGTAATAGTAAGGGAATTATTTGGGATAATATGGTAAGAAGAATGTAGAGACATGACAGTAGAAATCATTTTCATAATTTCCTGCAGCAGAGTTGAGACTTCTTGGAGAGTAAATAATCTATTCTTATAACTACAAAGAAAATTCAGTTTATATAAATTAGTATTAGTTCCCAGGGAAAAGAAACTTCTGAGCATATGCTCTCGAGTGAGTCAAATTATACTGATTTTTTTTCTCTTCTAAGGAAACAAATGCTACAGCAGAAGTCTAAGAATTATCTGCTTTGTCAGCATACATACCACCGATGTTTTCTGCTATGCCAGGGTATACACATCCAGTTACCAGCAAGTTCAAAACTGTTTCTGTAGGCTCGAAATCTGGAAGGTTAAGAAGGTCATCAACTATGTCCATTACAATACTGGCTGTGGCATCAGAAAGATTCTTCGCTGAGAGAATTGCAAAAACATTGGTCAGGATATCACATTCTGGGTGCCCAGGCTTCTGTTTAGCCAGCAAAGGGAAATATCTGGAAGAAAAAACATCGTGGTAATCATCTTATTCTCAATATGTTCACTTCTAAAAACATGTCCATATGAATGTTCACCATGAGTTTAACAAATATTCAACATTAATAAGATTATTCAAAGGGGAATTAGTTTAAATCTAAAATTTGATGGATAATAATTCTAAGTATTACCTTACAAACATATTACTTAGGAACTTTATATATATTTCTCATTTAATTCTCACAACGTTTCTATGTGGTCGTATCATTATCCCTACATTACAGATGAAAAAACAGATTTGTCCGAAGCCACTGAGCTAATAATAGAGCTGAGATTTGAATCACAATCTAATTCCAATGTCTAAGCTCTTTCTAAAAGAGACTTACTGAAAACAAACTACTTTTCAATTATAAGCTTTCAAGAATGTGAATGTTTATACACTCACATAAAACCCTATGTACTAGAACATAGGAGTTAGGAGTACAGACCAAACAAACGTTTATTGATTAGGATATGGAACATTCAATGTTGGGAGACAGGGATGAATCCATCCCCAATAATGAAAGACTCACATGAAAGTTATAAATATCCTTCCTGATGCAAATGCACCAACAAGGGCAGAGAGACAAAGGCTTTCCAGCCAAGGGTAAACCGGCAGTTGATTCCGTCAGAAATGCAATCCTAACAATTACTAGGAAGGTCAAACAGAAACAATTCAGATAGTTTGCCTTTTTCAATTTATCATCACTGGAAAAAAAACAAAAGAGCTTGAGCTCTTTAACATACTTAGCATTGACAAACTGACAGAAAAGTTCTAAGAGGTTATATTCATACATCTTTCAGTCCAACAAATACTGTGCATGGTACGGGTAGGCTCTACACAAGACACTATATTATATATTATCATCTCTATTATCAATGAAGTAGGTCTGTTATTATATCCATTTTACAGGTGATGAAACTGAGGCTCAGAGGCAAACTTGACCAAAAGAACGCACAGTGGTGCTAGGATTTGAAGCTAGGTTAGTGAGGCTTCAGAAACTGTGCTCTTAACCACTGTTGTTTTGTCGTCTTAAAATTTTTCTAGCAGAAAAGGGAAGGGAACTGCTTTCAACTGCGAGTAAAGTCCTAGCAAGAGCCCATTCAGATACAATGCAACTTCCCAGTGACCAAACCGTTTTCCCTTGACCAACGTAACTTGCTGCCACAGTACAATGAGCATGCTACATGCTAACGTGAATGGCTCAATCAGCAATTCCAATCACTCAGACAACATGCAATGATCATCAGCTACACATGGATGGAGATGTGTAACCCTCTGTGGAGTAATAAATGAGACATGGTCTTTGCCCTGAAGGAGCTGTGGATAATACGTTATGAAGATAGATGAATACAACAAAGGCAGTATGTGATGACAGGGCCTTACAGAGCTGGAAAGAGCATGCAGGAAGAAGAGACTGCTATGCTGGGGCTGTGGTGACTAGAACCAGAGCAGCTAAGAGAGGGGTCTGGGACAGTCCCAGCTTACATTGGCTGTTTTGACTTACTTACTACAACTCTTTTCAACCTCAGGAGTTTTTCAGTTTGGACAAAAAAGTACATGTTCACCCTAATTAGTAAGTTTTTGCTGTCCTGAGTTCAGCTATTTCTGAGAAAATTTAAACTTACTTATAAGCTAGTAAAATGCTAGACTTCTCTATAGATGAAAAATCTGTTTTAATTTCTGATTGACACTATGTAAACTGCAACTACACTTCAAAATCTAAATTTTTTAAATTAAAAAGTAACATTCCCATTGAAGGGGTTCTGAAATACTCATTCATTAATTCTTCCACACACAACTTCATATGCATATCTATTGTTATGTGGATTCCAAGGGAAGTCAACACTTTTATAGATTTCTTCAGGTGAGTGTTAAGTATAAAAGGGAAAAAAAGGTTCTGCTGCCTAACTCTTCCATTGCTATATGGCTTCTATTTACCCAACCAAAAAATGAGAAATTGCAGAAAAGAATGAAGTGGCATCCAACAATGTGGCTCAATACCTTCAATAAGGACCCAATGAATATAAAAATGAATCTCTATTGTAAAGTCTTCCTGGATGAAAGTCCTTCATGGCTTATTTGCATAGAAATGACAAAACTATACAGCATTTCTCAAGTAAGCCTATGAAGTGTCGCTTACAAATGTCCAATGATAAAGATATAAAATTGCTGTGTCAAATTGGGGAATAAATGTAGAGAACATACTATTAGTAAAATAAACAAGTTTTCCTGAGGAAGACAATGTCACGGTTTTTGGTTTGTTTCTGAAGACTAGTAACATGAAGAAATGTTCATGACATAAAGATACATGAAAAAAACAAAATCAAAAGCCAGTACAGTATGATTCCAATCTTGTAAAAACCAAGACTATGATTTTAACATCACTGAATCAATAATAAAACCTTTTCTGACCATGAGAGCTGAATGTACATTTAGATGGAGTTTCACAAAGAAGACAATGGTCTAGAAAATCTAGAAAGCTTGTGAAGTTTTCCTGATTTTCAGTGGGAACTGGGAGAAAGACACAGAATGCCAATTACAAGTCAGCATTTATTTTTAAGCAAGCATGCAGAAAATGATAATATTTATGTGATGATATAACTATCTGGTGTGTTTCACATTCTGTTTCTCCCTTTGCCAGGCCAAATCAAACTGCTGACATAATTATTACATATATTGGAAGAACATCTCTATCAATTCTAATACTTAAAATTTTCAAGTTTTAATCAAACTGTAAAAATTATTAAAAAGTATTAGTTTTAGCTGTAATACGTACTCTAAAATTTTCATTACTTTGCAAGATGTTATTTTACCTATTTTTCCTGTTTAATTATTATAAAAAATTCAAACAGTCCAAAGGATGTATTATGAAAAGTCTCCTCTCCCTGCTCTGGTCTACCCAAACCTCCACGTGCTATGGCCACATTGTTAACAGTTCTCATGTGTCCTTCTGGACAGTTTCTATTTCACTTCATATTTATACACATAGACACATACCTTCCTGGATCACACTATATATACTGTCTAGCAATTTATCTTTTTATCTTTTTTTTTTTTTTTGAGACAGGGTCTCGCTTTCACCCAGGCTAGAATGCAGTGGCATGATCATGGCTCATTGTAGCCTCAACTTTGTCGGCTCAAGCAATCCTCCCACCTCAGCCTCCAAGTAGCTGGAACTAAAGGCATGCGCCACAGGCCCAGCCAATTTTTTGATTTTCAGTAGAGACAAGCCCTCACTACGTTGTCCAGACTGGTCTCGAACTCCTGAGGTCAAGCAATCCTGCCTCTGCCTCCCAAAGTGCTGGGATTACAGGCGTGAGCCACTGTGCATGGCTACATTTTTCTTTAAACTATGTATTTTGAGATCTTTCCTTGCTTTTACTCAGCTGCCTCATTCTCTAACTGTACCAAAAGTAGTTCACTGTATGGAAAGACCATAAATTACACTATTAGTTTCCTGGACTGCTTTAACCAGATTCATCTAAAACACTGCCCTTTTTAAAGAAGGAAAAAAGAAAGGTTATACCTTGCGTTTCTGCTCCAGATACTGATCAGTTTCAGCAGAGGAGTAGGAGAATATTGACTCTCAGATCCAAGCCTGCTGATCTAGGAGACAAAGTAAAAAACAGAATACCAAATACATATACCAAATTATAGAAAAACCACAAATAACTAACAAGTACAGAAATCACAGCACAGGATGAAAAAGACAAGGGACAGAGATGAACATCCAAATGACACAATAAGAAAAAGTATAAAGAGATCCAAAAGAACATCTACATAGGAAAAATGGCAAAGGTGATGCATGGAAGTGCTAGACGCCTGAAAGGAAATGGTATTTTAGGTTTCAGAGTGTTGGAAATGACTGGGACCTCAAACACCTAGAAACATTTCCTAAAATCAAATCTCTCCTTCAGTCTATACCTATACCAGTTACCATCACCAAGGGGTTACAACCAGAGAAATCAAAATAGGAAGTATGTAATAAAAACACCTGAGTGTTTTCCCTCACACTTGTCCAAAGCCAGAGGCAACGCTATGTGAGGTGCTATAAAAGTCATGTTACAGGCCGGGCACAGTGGCTCACGCCTGTAATCCCAGCACTTTGGGAGGCCGAGGCAGGCGGATCACCTGAGGTCAGGAGTTCAAGACCAGCCTGGCCAACATGGCGAAACTCCATCTCGACTAAAAATACAAAAATTAGCTGGACATTGTGGTGCATGGCTGTAATCCCAGCTACTTGGGAGGCTGAGGCAGGAGAATCTCTTTCTTGAATCCAGGAGGCAGAGGTTGCAGTAAGCAAGACTCTATCTCAAAAAAACAGTTATGTTACAGTTGCTTAAGAGACACATTCATATTCAACCGAGCCTTAAGTGTAAATGCCATGGTATAGCAGAAACTAACTCTTGAGTTTTAGGTGGTAGTGAAGGCAAAGAAAAGTGTTCTAAAAACTTCCAGAAAGAAGGGCTCAATGTAAAAGGAAAGACCCAGGTAAGCATTCATGTCTGGGTGGTAGCTATGTTGGTGAGTTAGTAATAAAGGAAAAAGCAGAAGGTACATAGGCAGATGTAGAAATTGAGGTTTACCTGGGGCCAAACTGCACCATGAAACACAGCATCAATTTCTTCTGTTCTAAACTGATACGATTCCCAGTCCAAAAAGATATCAGTTACCATTTTGATTCCAAGACGTCTTAAATTTTTCAATGGATTAATAAATCTCAGCTGTATCTGTAAAACAAAGATCTTCTGTTCAAAAAATACGTATGTATCATTTTTATCCCTGATTCCTCAGAGAGGCACTCTTGCTCAGGTGGCTAAGAATCAAACTGGAAATCCTGTTACTAAATCTGCTGACTTGATTTACATGGGAACACCAACCAAGCAAACTGTCTTACTTTTCTCATTGAACAAGAAAAGAAAGCAGAGTCTTAAAACAATATCACTGCCTAGTAGTCACACTAGTTATCCTTAAGAAAAAATATTACAACTGGAATAGTTGTTTTGTATTCTGTATTGTTTTACTTTTTCATTCAAGTAAAATCCTGATTTCTTCCCATGAACAGAACATTCTAAACAAAGCAAAACTTTTTTTTTAAATTTTTTTCCCAACATAATGCCTTATATTAGGGGGAAAAAAATTAAATCTTCATTTCAAATAAAAGCCATTTTTCTATTTATTTCCATACTTAATATTTTACTTTTTTAAGACTAGAAGTTATAAATTATTCTTGTTAAAATTAGTCTAGGGGACTAGTTAAGGAATTTATGATTTTTCCATACAGTGAAATACTTTGTACAGCAAGAGGATGATGTGACTGAGTCAAGGGATAGGAAGATCTCAACATACATAGTTCAAAGAAAAATGCAATTTAGAAAGAAATACGATTTGTCTGTTTAGAGGCATAGAGGCTGGAATGAGTGTGAAATAAAAGCAAACCTTTAAAATAACAAATATTGCTACTTCCACTGGCATCTCCTTCGCTGTGAGTTATAAAATCACAAATACGCAGCCAATTTGTTCAGGCTCAGAGTAGGACAATTTATTGAGTCCCTACTAATGGCTCCAGTGGCATGCCATTAGTATGAATTGAGGTCCTGACCTCAATTCAACTGAAAATCTTATTAAAGGCAAATTTATTGAATGTATGTGAGAGACTGAAAATGCGAAAGACATTTCTTTTTTTTCTTTTTGAGATGGAGCTTCGCTCTTGTTGCCCAGGTTGGAGTGCAATGGCACAATCTGGGCTCACCGCAACCTCCACCTCCTGGGTTCAAGTGATTCTCCTGCCTCAGCCTCCCGAGTAGCTGGGATTACAGGCATGCACCACCACGCCCCGTTCATTTTGTATTTTCAGTAGAGACGGGGTTTCTCCATGTTGGTCAGGCTGGTCTCGAACTCCCCATCTCAGGTGATCTGCCCGCCTCGGACTCCCAAAGTGCTGGGATTGCAGGTGTGAGCCACCGCACCCAGCCCAAAGATATTTCAGTAGGAGGAATTACTACAAATTTCAGGATAGAGCTTCATGGAATAGGCAGATTTCTACTGGGTATTAAAGAATGAAGAGCTTTAGGCCAAGCAGAGGAAAGACAAGGGCCTCAAAGGGATTTTTCCCTAGCACAGAATGTTAAAAAAAAACAAAACAAATGGGAGAAGATTCAACCCCTAATTGTTTTCCCACTTGATTAGTAAACTGTGGGCTCTAGACATACAAGTGATAATTTATTTTTATATATCACCTTAATTACCTACATTAAAACCTAAAAGCCACCTTGCAATTTATAAAGACAACACAAATGCTCTCATATAGTGAATATCAAGTCTTATGGCCAAGATAACATGAAGAAAACTAATAGGAAAATTACTTATCATGAAAATCTGATAATCTGACAGACAGAGGTATTTGAATCTGATACAGCACATTTTAAATTCAAGTAAATATGAACAAGGATGTCACTAGTTTGGTGAGCAAGCCTCAGGAATCACGGTATCTCACATATGGTCTACTTTCAGCTTATTATCTTATACAAGTTACAAAGGAAATGACAGGTAAGCAAGCACAAGGTGATGTAGTTACAAGTCATTCTGCTCTGCTTCAATTCTACTAGCAATATTTTCATCAGCTACATCAAGTTTAGTGAAAGATAAAAATTATCCCTGATATTTGAAAAAACATAGTATCTGGAGCAAATATGAAGCTCACAACTGCAAACATGGTATCAAATAGACACTCCCCATCCATCTCCCATTCCCACCAACCACCCTTCCCATTGGGTACAATCTGCATGTTCTATTCATTTCTGTAACTAAAGTGCCAGCTGCCCAATTTACTCAATAATTGTTGAATAAACTAGAGAAAAATCCTGAAAATGAGCAATCATAGAATTTAATTCCTAGAGGAACAGTCAATATGACTGAGTTTGTGTATGTTTACAAGTTACACTGTTGCTTAAATGTACAAAAAAACCTCAAAACCAACAATTTTCAAGTATCTTTCAATGCCGATCAATGCCCTAAAGGAAAGACACAAAAAAGTAAATATATAACTGAGCTCAAGCACATAAATGTAGAACTTTAACTCACTTAAGCAAAACTACTGTGCAATAATTCACTTTAAGGAATTCCTTGGATGGGTCCAAGAATTTCAAAGGAAAATATAAGAAAGCTCCTATCTGTCAACAAGCTTAAAATCTCATTAACTAATGAACTGTGAAACTGCATAAATTATCCTTTGAGTTACTGATTATTGACTTGGGAGTGAGGCTGCATTACTAAGTAACTCCTAAGTTAACCAAAAATGTGAAGGCACTACACAGGCAAACCTTTCACAATTTAATATATTCATATACAGACAAAGTCACTATCACTTGCTACAAAGCATAAACAGGTTCTCACCTGATTCTTCCCATGGCCCTTATTACACTCTCATATAACAGAGAAAGAACTTTCTAAGACCTCTTTTCTGCTTCCATTCTTGGTCTCCTATAGTCCCTTTTCCAAAAAGCAACCAAAGCAATATTTTTAAAACACTACACAGTCCTTATCACTCACCTGCTTCGAGCTTCTCAGCAGTTTCCATTATCCTTAGAAGTAAATTCACCCCCTCATCATAGCCTACAAAGTCCTACAGAGCCCCTACGACCTACCTCTTCATCCTCACCTTACATGACTCTTCCTGCTCCTGGTGCTCTAGCCACCACAGCCTCATCTATTCTTACAACATGTCAAGACCATTCCCAACCAGGGATTTTGCACTAGTCATTTTCTTTGCCTGAAATGTTCTTCTCATGGTGAGGTGTAAGCTCAAAGATCACCTTTTTATAGAGGACCCTCACCATCCTAGTAAATGCAGCACCTATCCACCCCTACACTGATCACTTTCTATTATATTTCCTCGTCTTACATTAAATTTTGCACATCTTCCATGTCTCTCCTTAACATGCTCATGATTTCTTCTACTTTCTCTAATATATGGAGTGTTTTTATAATAACTATTTTAATGTCCCTTTTTTTTTCTTTCTTTTTTTTTTTTTTTAAGAGGCAGAGTCTCACTCTGTTGCCCATGCTGGAATGCAGTGGTGTGATCTTGGCCTACTACAGCCTCAATCTCCTGGGATCAAGTGATCCTCTCACTTTAGCCTCCTGAGTACAGGTGTGCACTACCGCACCTGGCTAATTTTTTACTTTTTTGCAAAAATGGGGTCTTGCTATGTTGTCCAGGCTGGTCTCAAACTCCTGGCCTCCAGTGATCCTCTCACCTTGGCCTCCCAAAGTGGTGGCATCAGCCTCCTTGTCTAATTCTATTATCTGTGTCATTTCTGGATCTGCTTTTATTGATTGCCTTTTCTCCTCATTATGGGTAAAATTTTCCTCCTTCTTTGTACACCTAGTAATGTTTGACTGCATGTCAGATATTGTGAAATTTATTTTCACTTAAATCATTTAAAATTTTGGGCTTTGTTCTGGGATCAAACTTGAAAAACGTTTGACCTTTTAAAGTGAGCCCATAGCAGCCTCTATTCTAGTGCTAATTTGGATCCATGACAGAGGCAACATCTTCCAAAGACTCTCCCCTGGTGCATTGTGTATTATGGGATTTCTACTGTGGCTGTTGGGGATGTAGGCTATTTCCAGTCCTGTGTTAGTCTGAGGACTGTTTTGCCTGCTCCTTTATAGTGGTTTTGCACTTCCAACCAAGACGGAGTAAAAGGGACTGGATTTACCCTCCTCTCTTAAGCAACTAAGGAAGTGAACGAAATATATAAACAATAATTTCCAGACATTGGACATCAGGCAGCAGAGAACAGTGATCCCTGAGAGGCGGAAAGCAATGGAAATGAGCCCTGTGATTTCCCTAGCTTACTGCCTGGAGAGTTTTCAGGCCTCAGTGCAGGGAGGAAGAGTCCAGGCAGAGTCCAGTGACCCTGAGATAAAGAGACAGAGCTGGGCAACTTGGGGAGGCAAAGGCAGCTAGAACTCACAGGGCAGAGTACTGGACAGGAGAGAGCTACACAGAGAATGAGCCTCAGGGACTTGCAGAAGGGTCTCCTCATTTTATTTTCCTCTCAGAATATACTTCCCTCTGACATTATTTTAATTATGTGTATTTATTTATTTATTCTTTTTCTCCCCATGTACTGAGTCCTCACATGTCTCACTCCCTACCCGGAACAATGTCTGGCATACAGTAGGTGCTCAATAAGTACTTAATGAACAAATAAATGAACATAAATGTCTGTGTGCTTTGTTGACTATTCCCAGTGCTTAGTACAGTGCCTGACACATGGTAGAGGCTCAATTAATATTTATTGAAGAAATGAATGAAAGAATGAGAAAAACAAAATGGTGCCTACCAAAATGGAAGAAGTGTTCTAAATCTCTGCATCTTGGTTATCAGAGAATATAATTTCATTACTAAAACAGATTCACATCCATGCATAGCCCAAATCAGCAGCCTAAAATTTTGGCAGTCAATTTTCACTTATCATGATCATATTTGACAGGCAGTTCACTGGGCATATCTAGAAATCAAATGAAATAAATTTTGGCCAAATTAAAACTGTGCCTATCTGGAATTAACTGAGAGTCAACAGCAGAAATCTGAGTCTGGAGCTCTACTTCCAGTTGCATTTTCTCCCAGAAGCCTTCAGTCCCTAAGATATTATGAGGCTGGGCGCAGTGACTCATGCCTGTAATCCCAGCACTTTTGGAGGCCGAGGCAGGTGGATCACCTGACGTCAGGAGTTCGAGACCAGCCTGGCCAATATGGTGAAACCCCGTCTCTACTAAAAATACAAAAATGAGCTGGGCGTGATGGTGGGCGCCTGTAGTCCCAGCTGAGGACTGCTCGGGAAGCTGGGGCAGGAGAATCACTTGAACCTGGGAGGCGGAGGTTCCAGTGAGCCGGGATCACGCCACTGCACTCCAGCCTAGGCAACAGAGCGAGACTCCATCTCAAAAAAAAAAAAAAAAAAGACATTATGGACTATTTCCCTAAACTCCAAAGAGTTCACTCATGTCCACAGATCTATTTCAACACAACACAAATAGTTTTGAAGACAATTAGAAAACACTTCCTGAGTACCTTTTGGCAGTTGGCCAGCTGCTTTGTCTTGCTCCATCTTGCTACTTACATTTATTCAAAACACTGCACTTATTGTAGGTAAGCATTTACTTTTTAAAGACTTCCAGGCAACTTTCAAAATAACAGGGCTGATGGTAACAATGGTCTATTCATTCTCCAGCCATTCTGGAGAAATGAGAGTTGGAAGATACCTTATACTTCTAGGCTCTTGGAATTAAAATCCAAGAAATATCAGCTCAAGCACTTGACTTGGATTCCTGAGAAACACAGAGAACTAACCCACTCACTACTAATCCATCTCTTTTTAAAATATACACTTGAAACAATTTGCATTTTCTGGTTATAAGTAAATATTTATAACAGCAAAGAGTCCCACTATGTGGAAGACTGTTTTAAGAAGATACTTTCAAAGGGTTGTATAAGGATTTAACTTGGGAGAGTGTTAGTAAACCAGGCCCAACCCAATGCCCAAGGACAACACAGACACCCATTAGCCCAAGAAGAAAGCATCTATAGTGAATCTCTAACCTTTTCTCGCTGGTCAAGGATGTGTGATACGGTTGCTGTCATACAGAGCAGTATCTGCAAAATCTTTGGCAGGTATGCGCTGATCAGATGACTAATGTTTTTCAGTACTATCTCAAGGCTGTTTAAGATACCGTGCTGACGACCTAAAGGAAGAACTTTAGACAAATCCAAGTCTTCTACTGCTTGAATGACTGCAGAATGGCACTCTCCTAGTGAAACAAAGAGGACGAGAGGTCATGTAAGGTAACATGTTAGTTTGTTACTATTTATAATTGTAGTTTTATTTCCATTTCCCTTAATAATACAGTATTTTCTACTGTCATGGTAATTTATAGATGACAATGCATTTTTCTTACATATTATCTCCTTTTGACTCTTACCAAATATTCAATGAGCGACATAAGACAGGTTTAACTACCCCCACTTTAGAGAAGAAGAAACTAAGGAAATAGAGGGTAAGAAATCTGCGACAGAACTAAGTCTCTAAGCCTAATTCTCATCCAATTTCTTTACACCATCCCTCAAAACCTGAGTTATGAATAGTTTCTTATTCCATCTGGTAATTTTTTTTTTTTTTTGAGACAGAGTCTCACTCTGTCGCCCAGGCTGGAGTGCACTGGCGCGATCTCGGCTCACTGCAATCTCTGCCTCCCGGGTCCAAGCGGTTCTCCTGCCTCAGCTTCCCAAGTAGCTGGGATTATAGGTGCCCACCACCACACCTGGCTGGTTTTTGTATTTTTAGTAGAGTTGGAGTTTCACCATGCTGGCCAGGCTGGTCTCGAACTACTGACCTCAGGTGATCCACCCACCTCAGCCTCCCAAAGTGTTGGGATTACTGGCCTGAGCCACTGCGCCTGGCCCTCCATCTGGTAACTTTCTATACACTTTTCTTACTTTCCGTTTCACTCAGCTGTACTGAGTTTGGCAGTTTCACTAGAAGTAACTTTCTGTATTACAAGTTCCTTGAAGGCTGAGAATCAAGTTTTATTTCTCTTGTAAATCCTAGTTAGTAAATAAAATCAGAGTCCCTTATAAACAGCTGCTGCCATATTAATTTCAAAATTTACTGAAAAGATATGAATTGTTATTGCTTGACCTTTATTTCAAACCATCTGATGTGAGGTCATGAGCTTATGGATTCATACTCCCAAACGGGCCATCCATAAGAGTATCATCTATACCTACCTCCTACACTGGGAGTTATACATTGAACAGAAACTTTTTTTGGCATTCATCAGAGCCAACCTCCTTTACAGGGCAATATTATACTGAATGAAAAACCTGTTAACAGCTGGACCTATTATCATAGAAAAAAATACAAAAACAAATGCAACAGAATACCCTATAAATAATTCTCTATGTTTGGCCTCAAGCAAAGCAATTTGGGGACTGGAACAGAGGTTTCATAACCAGAAAGGTCTGAGTTTGAATCCCAACTCTACCACTTTTCATCTGAGTTACGATGGGCGAAATACCTTTCTAAGCCTAAGTTTCCCCATGTGTAAAATGGGGATAATCAAGTAATGACAGCTCATGTGGTTGATTGTCTGAAGGACCAACTGAGTTATAAGTAAATGGGTCTGTCATAACATCTGGCATAAAGTAAGCACTCAATACATGTTAGTCATTACTGTTATTAATAATTACTGACACTGCATACCAAAGAACATACCACAGAGCACTCTAGCTCAATGTATACACGACACATTCATTTCATCTCAACTATCAGGTTGAGGGCAGAGATTGTACTTTTCTATTTTTAACTTAACAGAGTGTCCAGGGCACAGGAGGTATTCAATAAATCATTACTGAATAGATGAATGACTCAGGGAATGAATAAATGCCAAACAATTAAGATTAATTTGCAGTGTGCTTTGAATTTCTTAGAAGAAACCTATTCTTTGTATTATATGGGTAAGTAATAACCATTTTTCAAATGGCCTAAATATGCAATAAAAATACACATTTCTCATCAGGGGCTCTAACACAAGGGTGCCGATAATCCACAGGGCCAACAGTCAGTTTCACGCAATTTAATCGAAGTTTAAAATGAGCTGCACTTCAGCAAAAAGATTGCCATCAAGATTGGGAGGAACAACCCTGTTAGAAAGACGCCCAGGAGCATGGGAAATGTAGCCTGAGATGTGAGAAGTCCACCGCAGACAACAGGTATTAGAGTGAGAGGTAGCTGATAGTTACCATTCTTGAAATGCTTCACAGGTTCAAACAGCAGGTCTAAGAATATCTGGATCTCCTCAGGTTGGGTCCCGGCCAGGAACCGCAGGACAATGGCCATGCGGGTGCCTGAAGCAGATTTCCCCTGAGTTTTACTCCCAGTCTTATTCTTCATTCGCCCATACAAAATTCTGAAAAGGCAAAAGCACATTATTTGTTTGCACATTAATTCTAAAATATGAGTTGTTTTATTTGCCTAAAAGGCCAGAAGAGCAACTCAATAGATTTAAATGGATATATTATAAAACACAGAAACATGAAAACAGAAATTAGATATTTAACACAGACAATGAAAAAAGTCAACAACAAAATAAGGCTAAGAGAGCTGGGTGCAGTGCTACGTGCCTGTAGTCCCAGCTACCTGAGGGGCTGAGGCCAGAGGATCACTTGAGCTCAGGAGTTTAAAGCCAGCCTGGGCAACTTAGTGAGACCACGTCTCTATAAAAAAATTCAAAAATTCAAACAAAACACAACAAAAAACAAAGCTAAGGGAAGCAGGAAGGACAAAGGCCAGAAGGTGGTTTGTTATGGGAGAAAAAGTAGGCAAATCAAAGGTAAGTCTAATCAAGAAAAAATGAAAATAAGAATATATAGATTAAAAGGAAATAAAATAAGAGAATACAATTGTAAGTAAAATAAGGAAGCTGGAAACAGTTCAATGAAAAAGCTAATTTTCAGGAAAAAACACATAAATATAAATAAATAAAAGGAACTTGAGAAGAAAACCCACAGAGACCGATACTTATTGGAAAACACAAAGCTAATACAGTTTACAAGTGGGCTTTTTAAACTTTCAAGGAAAAAAAATAATTTCTATGCTATGAAGTTTCATAGCAGAGAGAAAGAGGGAAACAGTCTTTTCTCATTTATTAATGTGGCATAATTATGATATTGAGAAGGGTTAATGAAAATAAAACTACATGCCAATCTTGCTTACAAACATAAAATACAACATTTGTAACTATAGTATCCAGTGCTGCACTGAAATCAAATAAGGATTGCCCCAGGAAATGCAAGAAAGAGTCATTAGTAAAATCTACTAGATTAATACAGATTAATCGTTCCTGGTAAAAGTTAATATAATCATTTTAATATATGTTCAACAAACTTATGAACTCTGTTACACTAAAATCCATCTATCTTGCACTTTGAATGAATCTTTTACCCATACATGATACTATTACATGCATCAGTTACTCGGAAAATATTGGTTTACTAAGTTATGCAGAAATGTCAAATGTTGACACATTTCACTGCAAACCAAAAAAAGAAATTTGTTTATTAACATTTGTTAATATCACTAATCATCTCATCAGAAAAGTCTTTAAGCATTGGGAAGATGTCAGGTTCACAGTACCAGATAAAAGTTTTCTCCAATCCTAATTTCCACTTGAATGCTAGAATTTAGTTATTGGAAATAAATGCTGACAGTTGTTTTCCTTGAAGTGGCAGGCTCACTGCGTTCATGTTCAAGAAAATGCCTGTGAAAAGAATCCTAGCGTATATGTCTTACAAATAAGAAAAGTAGCTAGTTCAGCTTGTACATCAAATACTCACACGGGTGCCATTCATTGAGACAGCCCATGCACAGCAAAAGTATTTTATGCATTCTTCCCACTTTATCATACATGTACTCAGGGTCAAGATTCATCAAGTGTGTTTGTTTGTTAAATAACTCCAAGTATGTGGCAATGAAGAATGACTAGTAGAATTTGGTGCCACCGTCTTGATTCATGTGCTAGGGTACTAGGAGTTTTACCCACCATTGTTTTTGCCTTGTCAGTACAAATGTCAACACAGTGAAAAAAGATAATGTCTTAGTAGTAGTAGCATAAAAAACTTTTGGCCAGCAGCAGAGGCTCAAACTACTTGAAGAAGGCATCGCTGATAAGGACGCATTTGAGATGAGACCAAATGAATGAGATGTCAGCTGGCATGTCTTCTATGCAGGGGGATGAGCAAATGCAAAGAATTTAAAGTGGGTTCTGAGAGAGGTGGTAAACAGGAAGAAATATGGTTACAGATATCATTTGAAGCCACCATATCAAGCCCTGTAGGTAGCAGTAAGGACTTTCTATTATATTCTGAGTAAAATGAGATGTCAAAAGGTTTGTAAAGAGGGGACTAACATAATCTGTGACTGTTATTACCATTTATGATTTTTTTAATAGAGAAAATACAAGAAAACCCAATGAAAACTACTAAAACTAATAAAAGTTTTGTCATGTGGATGGCTAAATAACACAAAAATCAATAGCTTTTATATATAATTAGTTATGTAGCAAAAATAAGCTAGAAAATATAAAATGGAAAATTCCCTCTACAAGAACAAAACGTAGTTATAAAATGAAAACACTTTATTGAAAGACTACAAAAAAGGAATGATTTGAATAAATGAATATAAATACTGATGCAACTTCTCCTCAAATCAAAAGGGGAAATTACTTTGGGAAAATCAAAGTAAATGTTCATCTAGATTCTAGAAAAAAAACAAAATATTTTGGAAAGAAAGGACTAATGAGATTTGTGATTGTTATTATAAACAAACCAGTGCAGAATTGGAACAAGGCAGATTAATGTAAAACCAGCAAAAGCCAACTGAAGAGTCAATTATACATGGATATTTAGTGCATATTAAAAGTGGCACTCTGGCTGGACGTGGTGGCTCATGTGTGTAATCATAGCACTTTGCGAAGCCAAGGTGGGTGGACAGCCTGAGCTCAGGAGTTTTGAGACCAGCCGGGACAACATCTCTACAAAAAAATACAAAAATTTTCAGCCGGTGAAACTCCATTTCTACAAAAAAATACAAAAATTAACTGGGCGTTTTGGCACGTGCCTGTAGTCCCAGGTACTTGGGGAGCTGAGGCGGGGGGATCACTCGAGCCCAGGAGATCGAGGCTGCAGTGAGCTGTGCTGGCACCACTGCCTTCCAGCCTGGGTGACAGAGAGAGACCTCGTCTCTGAAATAAATAAATAAATGTGGCTCTCAAATCAGTAGAGAAAGTTTAGACTTTTTAAAAAAAATTATTATTTATTTATTTATTATTATTTTTTTTTTTTTTTTTTTTTTGAGACAGAGTCTCGCTCTGTCACCCAGGCTGGAGTACAGTGGCGCGATCTCGGCTCACTGCAACCTCCGCCTCCCGGGTTCAAGTGATTCTCCTGCCTCAGCCTCCCAAATAGCTGGGATTACAGGCACGCGCCACCACGCCCAGCTTATTTCGGTATTTTTAGTAGAGATGGGGTTTCACCATGTTGGTCAGGCTGGTCTCCAACTCCTGACCTCGAGATCCATCCACCTCCGCCTCCCAAAGAGCTGGGATTACATGCGTAAGCCACCAGGGGGCGTCCAGCTGAAAGTCTGGATTTTTTAAATGAAATGGTCTTGCGACAATTGGGTAACATTATTTGGAAAGAAATTAGGTTTAATCCTTACTTCATTTCATACATCAAAATAAATTCCAGATGAATAAAATAATCAAATTAAAACAAACAGAATGAGAAGAAAACAGAGAGGAATATTATTTACCTGGTTTTAGAAAATACAAGTTGTCAGACATTAAAAAAAAATTTCATGAGAAAATAAACACAAATGACCCATAATCTTTTAAAACAATTCATCTTCACTAGTAAATCTAAAATATGTGAAGTCATACAACATGATATCATTTATCACTGACAAATTAGCAAGAATTAAAACAATCAAAAAATAATAACAACAAACACCCTAGTGTTGGAATGGTGTGAAACAGGCATCCTACTGCTGGTAGGAATATAAAGTGGTTCAAACTTATGGTTGGAAAGAAGTAGTTCTGAACAACAATTTGGTAATATACACCAAAAAGTTTTAAAATTTTCATCAATTTTCCTATCAAGAATCTATTCTAATCCATCAATCGAATAAGATTTATAGGTATTCAATGTAAGATTTTCTATTTTGCAAAAAAACCAAAATAAACAACAAAAACTACAGACAGGCAAAATGCTCAACACAAGTAAATGACAGCTTGTCTATATGATGAAGAATCACATTTTGAAACATTTCATGATCTAAGAAAATTCTTGTAAAATATTAAGTGAAAAAAGGTTATAAAACATTTTATAAAATATCATCTCAATTTTCTTTCAAAAACTTGTATGGGTGTATTATTTAGATGTTTTTTGGTAGCTTGTATTCAACTACTCTGGACTTCATACAACCACATCTGCTTTTTACTCTTAGACATTTAAAATATACAAGTATTGCAGATGTTTCCTATTTACTATTGTTTTTGAGATTATAAAGTTGATAGTAGTTATTTTTGAGTGTTTGGATATAAGATGATTTCTGCTTTCTATTTTTATTGTTTCTGTAATCCACCAATAACTGTAATTTTGTATATTCACTTATTCACTCCCTCAAATATTTTTATGTCTATTATAGTAAAGTTCTTAAAGCTTGCTATAAATGGAATCTTAATGCTGGCTACAAATGGAACTAAACAGAGCCATTAGATAAGTGCTAGCAGAGTCCCTGAGCATATCTGAACCAGCTCCTATTAAGGAAACAGAAGCCCAGTGGATCTAAAAGACTTTCTCTATCTGATAGAACTACACAGTACAGGGCGGGACCAAAAGCAAACCTGTTAAATCCCAATCCCATGATCTTTCCAATTCTCATCATTCCAGAGCTGGTGAGATGAAAGATTTAAGCTTCATTTTTCTTTATACCCAGCAAATATAAACTTTGTATTATTTATGGATCATCTTTTTGCTCTACCATTTATAATTAAAGGAATAATAACATCATTAAATATCACATGATATTTGGACAACAGAGTGAAATATTTCTACTGTATCTCAACAGTAAAATTTAGGAAAATATTAAATTTAATTATATTATTATCACAATAATACTATGGTAAGATCTTCTTTATATTAGGGGCCAGGCGCGGTGGCTCACGCCTGTAATCCCAGCACTTTGGGAGGCAGAGGCGGGTGGATCGCCTGAGGTCAGGAGTTCGAGACCAGCCTGGCCAACATGGTGAAACTCTTTCTCTACTAAAAATACAAAAATTAGCCAGGCATGGTGGCACACGCTTGTGATCCCAGCTACTCAGGAGGCTGAGGCACAAGAATAGCTTGAACCTGGGAAGGCGGAGGTTGCAGTGAGCTGAGATCACACAACTGCACTCCAGCCTGGGTGACAGAGTGAGACTCCCTCTAAAAAAAAAAAATAAATAAAGATCTTTCTTTATGTTAGGAACAAAATTTAGTCTCTATAACAATTTGACTTCTCCCAAAGGTACAATTCAAAAAAAAAGCAGCTGGCGGTGATGGCTCACATTTGTAATCTTAGCACGTTGGGAGGCCAAGGTGGGAGCATCACTTGAGCCTGGGAGGTCTAGGCTGCAATGAGCTGTGATCATGCCACTGCACTCCAGCCTGGGTGACAGAGCAAGACCCCATCTCCAAAGAAAATGCAATCAAAAGAAAATAGAAAATGAAATTTTCTATTACAATTGTTGAAAGAACCATAATACTGTACTCACAATTGTGTTTGTTATTAACTTTTTAAAAATCAGTGTTTGAACAGCATAAATACCTCATCAGAATAGGAAATAGATCTGCTCGGTGGGCTGTTTTCACTACAGCATTATCTTCTGAAATGCTAAAATGCACTATCTCTTCCTTAAAACTTCTGTCTTCAAGCAACCTTTGTAAGTTTTCCCTTTAAAAACAGAGAACAGCACAAATCACCACTTTATCAACAGTGCTTTTGAATAATGAAAGAGTGAAATATGTACACAGAGTAATAACTAAAATAAGGTATATAGTACATATTATGGTTGATATCCATAAAGGAAAATCCTCAAAAAAATCTCCTAAAATGACAGATTTGTACATTTCAAAAGGTATAATGGATTAGAAAAGATTAGATTCTGTCCATAACTCAGCTGTTTAAAAAAGCATGATACAAAAAGCTTTCCTCAGTTCTTAGAGTGACTTTGATTCTCTAAGTAACCACCAAGATTCTATGGCATTATATTAATAAGAAGAGGAAAATGACATAATATTTACAACACAGTTTTAAAATTAACATTCTCTATTTTAGTATCATGGAGAACAACCCAACAAATATACTACTCGTTTTCATTTCTTGCTTGGAAATACGATGACCTCAGAAAAAAGGGAAACTTTCTAGGCCTTTAATAAATTATTCTAGAAGAGGCTCTTAGGCAGAAATATAAAAATCAGCTGAAGAAATAACAGTTCTTTAAGCTTCAAGTAACTTACCTGTAAGGGAGGACATGAGGATGTTTATATGTCATTATGCAATCCAAGGTTATTTTTTGCACCATTTGATCTTGGTGTAGCAACAACTAAGAACGGTATTTTACAGAATTAATGAAGTCATATATACATATACCATAGGATAGCAATTTACTTGTGGTTATTTGCTAAATGAGATTTGAAAAATTCTAAATTTTTACACAAGACCTAAACCTGATTGCTAACAACAGCTTCACATTTTCCTGGAAGTAAAAAAAGATGAACAGAATACGTGCAAAGTAAAAATGGAAACAAAACTCTCTGACACCTGCATCCCACAGTCATACCCTGGGGTCTACCAGCTTTTGGGTGAGGCCAATCCTCTCTCTCTCTTTTTTTTTTCTCAAACAGAGTCTTGCTCTGTTTTCCAGGCTGGAGGGCAGTGATACGATCTCGACTCACTGCAACCTCTGCCTCCTGGGTTCAAACGATTCTCCTGCCTCAGCCTCCCGAGAAGCTGGAACCACAGGCACCCACCACCACACCTAGCTAATTTTTTTGTTTTTGGTAGAGACGCAGTTTCACCATGTTACCCAGGCTGGTCTCGAACTCCTGAGCTCAGGTGATCTGCCCGCCTTGGCCTCCCAAAGTGCTGGGATTACAGGCGTGAGCTACTGTGTGCGGCCTGGTGAGGCCGATTCTCTATGTGAATCTGGATTTAAGCCAACTAGGCTGGTCATGTACTAAGGAAAATCTCTTATCCTATGAAGGTAACGATAGTCAATAAGATGCCAGAAGAAATTTCATTTTCCAAATGAAAAATGAAAATTTTGTTTCCCCAGATGGCTTAGAATGACATCCAATGTTTACTTCATTTCTGATATTAATTTTTTTCTGCAAGCTTATCTGAAATTCAGGGCCACGTAATTATGACTGCAATGGACTACAACAGATCCTGAAATCCCAGTCCTCTATGAAGTCTGACTAAACTAGAAGGGAAAAGTAGTCACTTGTTTTTTTGTATAAACCCTACTCCCTTCTAAAAGCTAATTTCCATGATATAATTCATGCTTTGCTATTCTCACTGTTAACACAGCCAATCAACGTTTAGTCACCCAAAATGCCTTCAAAATCAGCTGTTAGTACTAAAATTGTTTCTCAAGATAACAGAAAATATGTCTATTAATTAAAAAAAAAAAGGCTTTAATACTTAAAATGTAGACATGGGCCCTATTCAGCAATTATTGAAAATCTAAGCTACTCTGACAAAGAAAATGATAGAGAAAAGTTCACAAAGAATTATAATGCCAAGAGTTTATTTTACTGACCTGAAGATATAACTCATATAGTTTGGATTCCAGATATAAGGCCCGTGGATTTGAAAATTTAGAGAAAACTTGCAAATGAGCAATTAATTGCCTAAACAAAAACAAAACAGAGAGTGTTACAGAATTAAAGAATTGAGATCATTTTCTTAAACTGACATCTACAATTTTATTCCGACTAGAACTTCAAACACCCCGCCTATAGTTTCACTATTATATAAACAAGGCTTAGTTATTTACATTTAGGAAATTATTCTCCAGAAATCCCATATTTTGGGCAGATCTGTCCCTAAAATTCAGGTTCTCCACACCAAAAAATCATTCAGTGTGTGCTCAGAATGGTTTAAATTGAACAAAAATTAGAAAGTAACCAAACTAGTAAAATATTCCAAAATTGAACTCAGATGATTTTTGGAATTATTCCTTGTCTAGGTTCTATGTGGCAGACAGGAAAGTAGTAGAATATATTCTCCCTCACTTTCATATAATGTAAATACAGATGTCAGGCAACAGAGGTCCAGGTTAAGGCAACCAATGGCTGTTGCTCACCAAGAAGGAAGAAGAAATATATCTGAATATCTTCAGACTGTGGTTGAGCATGGGAAACTGAAATCGTGGGAAGTGAAACCATGGATAAGGGGAGAGTATTGTATAGTGACATGAAGGCTGGCCATAATCTTTCCTGCCCCTGTGCTTCATACACTACTTCTGTTAGTGGACAAGACTTTCTTGGTTCTAGCTGTCTGGCAAATTTTCATCTTTCAGCATCAGAGGGCCTTCCCTGGGTCTTTTTTTTTTTTTTTTTCAAGATGGAGTCTCAATCTGTGGCCCAGGCTGGAGTGCAGTGGCACAACCTCGGCTCACAACAACCTCTGCCTCCTGGGTTCAAGTGATTCTCTTACCTCAGCCTCCCAAGTAGCTGGGATTACAGGCGTGCACCACCATGCCTGACTAATTTTTATATTTTCAGTAGAGACAGTGTTTTACCATGTTGGCCAGGCTGGTCTCAAACTCCTAACCTCAAGTGATCCACCCACCTCAGCCTCCCAAAGTGCTGGGATTACAGGTGTGAGCCACCACGCCTGGAATTCCTTACTGTGCAGCAATAACTTCTTTAAAAATATTTCTCCTATAAAAATATTTCACCCAGGCAGGATTAACTATGACTCCTGCATTGCAGTGGCTCTGTACAATTCATCTCTGCACACCAGCACTTAGCAAAGGGTACTCAATACAGTTGTGGAATGGATGAACTAATAAATGGCTCAGGGGAAATATGCAAACAAGTGGGCATATCAGATTGAGATCTAAAGTGTTAAAATAACATTTGCACCAATCCAGTGGACCTGAGACACTCAATTCAGACAATCATCAAGTAAGCTGAAGTAACTTCTAAAAGCATGATCACTTCTTCTTTTAGGTTTCTAACAATTTAGGTAAATGAACAACTAAGAGAATAAGAAAGAGAGTATAACAACAGCATGAGAAAAAAGTAACCAGTAGAAGGCAAGTTAAAAGGCAGAGAAAAGTGCTAACAGGATGGTGGGGAAGGTGGGTGGAAGGAAAAAAAAAGTGCTAACATGCTTATTTTTAAGAAAAAGGATGTTCCATTACATGTTCCCCTAGCATGCAAACACAACACCCTCACGCTGGGAAAGTGCACGACAAAGGTCAAAAGAATATCCAAACACTCCAGGTCCCAAAGTTCTCATCTATAAAAAGGAGCTACAATTAGATGACTCTCAAAAGTCCCCCAATCTAACATTATGTAGCTAACCAAGAAAAAACTAATAAGTAATCAGCCAAAAAACTTGGAAGCCTGACAGTTTTAGGCTGTTAAAGAAAATCCCAGGAAGATGTAGTGCTTACGTAAATAATTATCTGAGTAGTTGATTTTGTATAAAGCCGTAAGAGACCTCTTCCTGTTCCTCCCAGAACTGTGGATCTGTGATCTTTCAGCAATGGTGAACTTACTTTGCTGCAGCTCTCCTCGTCTTTTTCTTCTGTGAGGATTCATCTTGGGGCACTGCCTCTTCCTCCAACTCTTCATCATCTCCTGCGGCAGGTTCCTCTTCGATTTCCTCTGCCACCATCCCTTTGCCTTTTCTCCGTAGATCCTGGGTTGGAGCAACTTGCAGATCTGCTGGGTAATACTCATTGCTACCGTGGAAAGAAAGTCACAGGATACTGATGAAGAACGCACACCAATCTGAAAGGTGCTGATTCTGTTCATGAGAGATGTCCACAGTTCACAGAATCACACACTGAAGAGACATAGTGGCACCTTAGTCAAGCTTCCGCAATATTACTCTTTTCTAACTTGGTCCTTCTTTAGTATGCTATTTGACAAGCGAATCACTAACTGTAGAAGATAGCCCATTCCACTGTTATACTGTTGAAAATATTTGAAATGTCTATTTTGGACTAAGTGGAAATCAGCCTCCCTATCTCTGGAACCACCACTGGGGGATGAGGGGTTAGGGATGGATGATATTAAATGATTAAAGTATAGCATTAGGACTGTGCTGGTCACTTTCCATCAGATACATTCTACTTTGCCAAAGTTCTCTTGAAAATATAGTACCACCACAAAATTTAGTCCTCCAGGTATGGATTGATAAGACACATGGAACTACCATCTCCAGAACTTTTTTGAGAAGCCACAACATGACAAAGATTGAAACTGAATGTCCATGTAATGAAAATCAGTGAGTCTTTATGTTTTATCTCTCTAAACTAAGCTTGTGCAGCTAAGCTTAATACAGTATTCACTTTGTTCTTATTAAATTTCATCCTTTATTTTTAGTCCAATGTTGCAATTAATGAATATTATCTTGAAGTCTGTCATTTAATGCATTAGTTTATGTCACTTTCATTCACTCACCCAAACAATTAACCTTTTGTTGTCTATTGAATGCAGGGCACTGGGCTAAAGATGCTAGGAAACTGATTGGATGGCCTTTCAAGTCCTCACTCAAAAACACACTGATAAAATAACATGTTTGAGGACAGCACCCTACCAACCCTCCTAAAAGAAACTCTAGCTTAGCCCAAGTTAACCTCCAGATCAATAACACTAAACTACAATCTGAGGGCTGGGACACTGTGGTACTTGGTATTTTCATCTGGCAGAATCTAGCACTTAATAAATCAAAAAATGGATGAATGAAACAAGTAAAGTTTCTATAAGTTACAAACTGCACCATCATCCACTTAATATCATACCTATTATACTTACAACATTCAATTAACCACACATTACATACTGTAACCTTTATCTCCGTGAACAGCATGTTCACTCATTCATTTATTAAATAAAACAATTCACACAAAGCATCCATAAGAGTGTCCAGCACACAGTGAGTACTCACTAAATGTCACCTTTTATTGGGATGCTGTTGCCATTGTTAGTCATTCGTTCTTGTTCCTGGTTTGGTTCGTCTCAGAGAATGTTTACAAGGGATTCACAAATTAGTTCTAATACCAAATTAATTGAAACATATTTAGAAATATAAATTGCTAGCCAAAAAATAAAAAGCCTGTAATATACTTCAAAGTCAGAATTAAAGGTGACATTTGGGTTTTCCATTAGTTCGGATCATCTATAAATGTATTATTTATAGGTAATCCATGCCAATCAGTATTAAACATTCCTTAGAATTGTGTATCTTTAGTATCTAAATCTTTCTAAACTCAGAGACCCACTCCCTGTTACAGGCTCCTGTTTCTACCTCTACCCCACAGAATCTTGTACCATTAGACTAAGATCTTATCCTTAAGCCGTGGGGTAAACTAATTCTTTAGGGAAAAACTTGGAAAATTAACATGGTATGAAGTTTATATGCTACTAACACCATAAATGCCAGCTGGCATATGTACAGCCCTTGCAGTTCAAAAAACTGATAAATGTTATTTTATATAACCCTCAAAACAAAGCAAAAAAAGCTAAACATCATTCTCATTCCATAAATTTATGCCCAAAGAATTATTTGAAAAAGAGAAAATCATTGCTTTTCTGCCACTATATCTACTGACCTGCTACATCTTTGCTTGTGCCTTGCCAGAATGAATTATCCATGCAAACCTTTGAATTTATGTACTGTGTCCATCTCCTCTTACCTATTTGAAGACATGGTTCTAGCCTTTTTTTTTTTTTTTTAGGCGGAATCTCGCTCTGTCACCCAGGCTGGAGTGCAGTGGCACAATCTCAGCTCGTTGCAACCTCTGCCTCCCGGGTTCAAGCGATTCTTCCGCCTCAGCCTCCTGAGTAGCTGGGACTACAGGTGCATGCCACCAGGCCCGGCTAATTTTTGTATTTTTGGTAGAGACAGGGTTTCACCATATTGGCCAGGCTGATCTTGAACCCCTGATCTCATGATCTGCCCACCTCGGCCTCCCAAAGTGCTGGGATTACAGGCGTGAGCCACCGTGCCTGGCAGGTTCTAGCCATTTTATCCTTTCTTGCATTACCAATTTTCCCCTCCCGTCTGGATCACTTGCACTGGTGTCACATACACACACAGTTACGTCTTTTTTTGGGAGCAGAGACAAAGTCTCGTTCTGTCTGTTGCCCAGGTTGGAGTGCCATGGAACGATCTCGGCTCACTGCAACCTCTGCCTCCAGGTTCATGTGATTCTCCTGCCTCAGCCTCCCAAATAGCTGGGACTTACAGGCAGGCACCACCATGCCCAGCTAATTTTTGTATTTTTAGTAGAGACGGGATTTCACCAGGCTGGTCTCTAACTCCTGACCTCATGTGATCTGCCCACCTAGGCCTCTCAAAGTGCTGGGATTATAGGTGTGAGCCACTGTGCCCAGCCAACACTGTTAAGTCTTAACCCCAACAACAACAGCTCCCTCTCTGCCCCCGCATTTCCCTCCACCTACATCCCTATGTCTGTTTCTTTTTTACTACAAAAACTGTCCAAACTTGCTGTTTTCATTTTTCTTTTCCTCTTTCTTGAGTTTCTTTTTTTTTTTTTTGAGACAGAGTCTCGCTCTGTCGCCCAGGCTGGAGTGCAGTGACACAATTTTGGCTCACTGCAACCTCCACCTCCCGGGTTCATGCCATTCTCCTGCCTCAGCCTCCCGAGTAGCTGGGACTACAGGCGCCCACCACCATGCCCAGCTAATTTTTTGTATTTTTAGTACAGACAGGGTTTCACTGTGTTAGCCAGGATGGTCTCGATATCCTGACCTTGTGATCCACCAGCCTCGGCCTCCCAAAGTGCTGGGATTACAGGCATGAGCCACCGCACCCAGCCAAGCTTATTTTAATTAGGCTGTCATCCCTATCAGATTAATCAAAACAACTCGTTAAGGTCACCTTCATGTGGGTCACTCTGACTAAGGTCACTCCAAAGCCAATGGTCACTTTATTCACCTGATGGACTTTTCAGACACATCTGAGTCAACTGTTTACTGCCGCCTTTAGTCTCTTCACTTGGTTTCCAGGATAGCAAGTGGTCTTTCTTCTTTTATCACTCTTTCCTGGCTTCCTTTGCTGGTTCCTTATCTCCCAACTTCTAAATATTGGTATCAGTCCCTGAAAGTCTTTTCTCTCTACAGTCACACTCTAGATGACTTTATTCCCTATCTGATCATTTAAAATACCATCCATATATTGATAATTTCCAATTTGTTATCTCCAGATCAAACCTTTCCCTTGAGCTTTGAACTTCTAAATTAAATGCCTCTCTACATGACAACTCTACTTGGTTATTTATTCAGTGTCCTAAACTTAAAACATCTAAAAATGAACTTCTAATTCTCCCCCACAGACCTGCAACTCCTGCATTCCTCCTATCTCAGTAAATGAGAACTTTCTTCTAGTTGCTCAGGCCAAAGCCTTAGGGAACATCCTTGATTCTGTCCCTCCCCCATTCCTTCCCTCCCTCCTTCCTGTCCCACTCCCCACCACACACACCCGTCCCACATCTGATCTGCTGGCAAATCTCACAGGCTGATCTAGTTGCAACCTTTCATAAATGTTATCTTATCGAATTGAAATCATTCAAAAAATACCCATCTTCACTGCTATAACTTTGGTTAAGTCGCCATCACTTCTTGCTTGGACTTGCAATCTCCTCATGACTGGTCTCTCTACTCTCACCAATGTCATTCTACAGTCTATTCTCAACACAGCAGCCATAAAAATCCTTAAGAAAACTTAGGTCAGGTCAGCCTTCTGCTTAAACCTCCAAATGGCTTCTCATTTCACCAAAAGTAAGAGCCAAAGTCCTTCCTATCACTTAAAGGCCTACACACTTTCATCTCCTGCTGACTTTCTGCCCTCATCTCCAACCATGTCCTCCCTGGATCATTCTGCTAGAACCACTCAGACCTTGCTGTTCTTTGAACAAGCCAGGCATGTTGTGGTTTATGGCCTGCTTGACCTAACCCTACAGCATTTTCCCAGGAAACTACTATAGGAAAACATGCTTTTTATGTATTACTTAGTAATGTTCTGCACACCACACCCCTCATCTTTAGTTTTAATACAATCAGACTCTCACATAGCATACCCAGTTAAAACAAAACAATGCTCCAGAAAACTCTTGTTATTCCTCAGCATCATAGGCAGAAACATCAAGAGGCCCCAAGCAGTGTTGCTGTTGGGTCACTGGAAAATACCTTCAAGCCCCAGGCAGGCAATAAAATAATGAATAACAGGGCAAGAAATAATAAGGCCTTTCTACATGAATCAAACTCAGTATGGCCCTTCTTATACTGTAACCCGGAATTTTTTATTAATACCACTTGTGTGCTGGTTAAATTTTGATTTAGATCAAAATCAAATGGTGAACTAAACTAGTTTAGTTGTTATCTGATAGAGCCAGTGCTTTGTAGCTGTGCCAATGATTTGAAAACATGACAGATGTATAAAGAACTCAGCCTAGGCTGGGCGTGGTGGCTCACGCCTGTAATCCCAGCACTTTGGGAAGCCGAGGTGGGTGGATCACCTGAGGTCAGGAGTTCAAGAATAGCCTGACCAACATGGAGAAACCCCGTCTGTACTAAAAATACAAAATTAGCCAGGCGTGATGGCACATGCCTGTGCCCAGCTACTCTGGGAGACTGAGGCAGAAGAATCGCTTGAATCTGGGAGGTGAAGGTTGCAGTGAGCCGAGATCGCACCACTGCACCCCTGGGCAACAAGAGCAAAACTCTGTCTAAAAACAAACAAACAAACAAACAAACAAAAAATACCTCAGCCTAATGGATGATTAGAAGCAGAAAGAAAGAAGGCAAAAAACAAAGAACTCAGCCACTTTGGGAGGTTAATACTTCTCACATTCTCTTCTTCATGCCCCACCAGGGACATATTCTTAGAAGAGGAAACTTACTTGATAAATCTCAAGAAAAGCGGGGAAAGCTCCCTGGACCGTGGCTCTACTCTTTCTGGGAATTTGGTCAGAGCTCTCCAGAGCAGGAATCTGAAGTTGGTGTGGTCAAGTCTTTCCTGACAGTCAGTTTTCAATGCTAACTGCTCATGATAAAGAGCTCCAACATCTCCTTCCTGGGTCTGCTCCCAACTTTCATCTCCAACGGACTTCTCATCTGTCATATCATTCTGTAGTTCCTTTTCTGCAAGAAAGAAAGTTGTCATAACCACCAGACAAATATCAACATTTATCTTAAGTGTTTTCTCAAGAGAGGGCATTTCTTTCTCTATAATGTAAGGAAAGAATGTCACTCCCAAAAGTTATCATGATAATATATGTTTCATCTCTGTTTTCCAATTTCGTGAGTAATTAAGCAGTAAAAACAAAACAGTTAAACAACCACTTTTCTTCGCAGCTTCCTCACAACCCCTTTACATACCAGCATGCGTAGCTGCTTTTTCTAGATGCTCATAGTAGACTTTCCAAAATTGCTTATTTTCCATTTCGTGTGCATGAGAACTAAGGAAAAAAAAATCACAAAATAAAAAGTGTGGTATGGTCATTTTAAGATTGCTCATAGAAAAAAAAAAGAGTGAAAGGATATAACTAAAATGTTAATTAGGTTATCCCTCAATGTGGAGTTGTAAACACCTTTTGCATTTTTCTATATTTTTCAAAATGCCTGCACTGAGCACAAATTATTTTTATAGTCATAAAGCACTAAAGAGTATTTTTAAAAATATAAGTAGATCCTTAAGAGAAAATCATTTTTAAAGGCACACTGATGAAACTGGGGCATGGGGCATGAATAAGATCCATTAAGAGAAGAAGGGGCCCTCTGGAGAGAAAAGTCAGTTTGTTCAAAACTAACTTAAAAATAATGAGTTTCCCTCCACCAAATTTAAATATATTTATTAACACAAAGACAAAATAAACATTCACTAACTACATGAAACACACTTTTCAGAACTTAAAAGGAGACATTAGATGGATCACATAAAGTGCTTATGTAGTTTGATATCCTAGCAACAATACTCTCAAATATTCTGTCACTAATTTTCTAAGAATATGCATAAACTTTACACATGACATGTATTATATATGTTGGGAAATGACTCTACTCAGAAAACAAACCAACAGGTATGTTGTTGTTTCTATCCTTCCAAACAGAAAGAGATACCCAACAGGAAGACAGCCCAGCCACTAGGGAGAATGCCTCATGGCATTCAGTAATTAAAGAACCAACACTGTTGATAGTGTGCTACTGGTAACATGTATGTCAAATTCTCTCTTCTGAAAGTGTAATAAACAAAATAATGAAGCTAATGTTGGGAGAATCTTGCTTTTGGCACACTGGTTTTGATGGCTTTGAAAGGTAGTAAAAGGTAGACAAATTGTAGTAAAAGGTAGACAAGGGTAGTAAAGGTAGACAAATTAGTTTCAAATTGTAAAGGGATCTGTCTATAAATGTTAACTCTCTTATTCTGTCAAATAAGAACTAATAACTAATCGTTGGGGTTTTGAAAGGCCTCACATGACATATTTCCAATCTGATAAAAAAAAGTGAGTGTGTATTATCTGAAGACAAATGTCTGAAGACAGATTTCTACACATGAGCCATAACATGTTTTTTTTTTTTTTTTTTTTTTTTTGGGAGACAGAGTTTCACTCTTGTTTCCCAGGCTGGAGTGCAATGGTGCAATCTCGGCTCACCACAACCTCCACCTCCCAGGTTCAAGTGATTCTCCTGCCTCAGCCTCCCGAGTCGCTAGCATTACAGGAATGTGCCACCATGCCTGGCTAATTTTGTATTTTTAGTAGAAATGGTGTTTCTCCATGTTGGTCAGGCTGGTCTCGAACTCCCGACCTCAGGTGATCCACCTGCCTCAGCCGCCCAAAGTGCTGGGATTACAGGCATGAGTCACCGTGCCCGGCCTATAACATGTATTTTCTATGTGACCACTGAAGACATTTTGGGGCTAAAGGGATTTTGGATGCTAGACAGCAAGGTTTTGAAAAAGTCTTTATTTTTAAAGTATGGCTCAATGACTCAAAATATAGAAATAAAATTATGCAATTATTATACTTCCTTGCTGTAACAAATTTTAATAACACAAAAGTATCATAAAAAGCAAAAAGAGAAACTCCTTCAAAGTTATTTCAACACACAAAGAAACACACGTATAATATTGGAACTACTGAAGATGTGGCATCAGAGAGAATAATTCATGTTTATTTTTAATTCACCTTGTCTCACAAAGGATTTAAAGTACTGTAAATACCATATACACCCATTCATTTAAATCACACCCAGAAGGAGTATAATCTGGGCCCCATCATTCTGCAGTAGTTAAAGTATAATAGTTTCATCCCATTTAACCCATGTTTACCTTATGAGTTCAATAACAGGATCCCAGAGTGCACTGAAATTAATATATAGCATGCCTAACAAATAACGAAGCGGCACCTGCAATCACAAAAGACTAGTTTAGTATTGGGTAATGAAATACAGTATAGAACAGAAGTACTGAAATGCAAACATCCCAAGTTGGACAACCTGAGGTTTGGAAAGAAGCCTGTGCGATAAGAAAAAAAGTTGCAGGCACCAATCCAAAATTCAATGTATACTAATTTTCCTCTTCTCCCCAAAATGTGACTCACTATTTAAAATAGAAGAATCGCTACAGCAAACATAGTATTCAAATTCACTCCAGGTATTCATTCATTTAAATGAACAGATTTGACTAATGATTAAATTCCCTTCTAACAAATGTTGCTGTCACCAGATTAAGACAAAACTTCAACAGTAGTCAGAAATGCACACATGCCGAAGAACGCAAGGAAACATGCTGTGAATGACTGAGGCTTTGCAAGTTCAGTAAGAGGGTCTAAAGTTTCCCGGTCACCTTTTGGAATAAGGGTCATTATTACTAACATTCCCATGTGCTAGGGAGGCACCATCCAGACTGGTAGTTTTATTATTATTTAGGGATGGGGTGTTTGTATATATTCTAGCAGCAGTCTTTTTTCCAAATGAAACAGAAGTATATTTATATACCTAATTTATAAAACAGGTAAGAGAAGAACTGCTCTGACTGAAGGGAGAATGCCTCCTTTTGGCCTTACTCCCAAAGAGGTCTGTGATGTATCTTCAAGGGTCATGGAATGAAAACCCTGATATAAAACAAAGAGGGCTGGGCCGGGCGCAGTGGCTCATGTCTGTAATCCCAGCACTTTGGGAGGCCGAGGAGGGCGGATCACGAGGTCAGGAGATCAAGACCATCCTGGCTAACACGGTGAAACCCCATCTCTACTAAAAATACAAAAAAATTAGCCAGGTATGGTGGCATGCAACTGTAGTTCCAGCAACTCGGGAGGCTGAGGCAGGAGAATGGTGTGAACCCGGGAGGCAGAGCTTGCAGTGAGCAGAGATCGCGCCACTGCACTCCAGCCTGGGCGACAGAGCGAGACTCCATCTCCAAAAAAAAAAAAAAACATAGAGGGCTGATGTTCTGCAGCAGCAAACAAATCTAGTGAAGAAGAGCAAGCTTTAAACCTGACATTAAGTCCTGTTGCCACTACCTACCTACCTACCTGCGTCACTCAGGTTCAATGAGCCCCTGCTTACTCATTTCTAAAAAGGTACTAACGTGGCCAGGTACAGTGGCTCATGCCTGAAACAGAGAATACTAAATTATTCCTACTACTTAAAAAGCTGGTAGAGCTGTTTAACTCAAAGCATCTAAGAGAACTGGGGATTTCCCTTATCATTTTTAAATTATTATTATTATTATTATTTTGGTGACTACTTGGTGTGCTTCCCCAAACAGGATTTAAAGCATGAATTAAAAAGGAAAAATAAAAGAACACTATTTTTACCTCCTGTAACGGCCCATCAGGGACAGCAGTCTGTACCACATCATGTCTTAGTTTTCTCAAATGAAGAAGCTTCTCTCTATAATCATTCACAGTTGCTGGAACAAGTTCTGCCTGGCGTAATATAGCAAAGACAGACTGCCGCTCTGAGAGCCCATCATCCTGAATAACCAGAGAAAGCCATGGAGAAGACCGGTCAGTATTTTGATTTTCCAAAAAGAACATTAAATGTGACCAAAGGTCTAAAAATAGAAAAACTGGAATATGTTAATATTTTTAATGAAATAAGCAACACTTTTTTTTTTTGGTAAATGATTCTTTTCTCCCCATACCATTTACTTCTTGGTAGATAATTTAGTGTCTAGTGCATAAATGACAACTAAACAACAGGAAAATCATTCTCAAGTCACTCACATTGATTGGCAACATTTGTTGAAATAAAAATAAAATGCATATATGCTTTTGCTTCACAAATCTATTCCTAGTAATCTGCATTATGGAACTATTTCCTTACATAAACATATCCGTATAAGGATGTTCACTGCAGTATTGTTTGAAATCCTAAAAAAATGCAAAACCTACCTAACCATCCGTCAACAAGAAAATGGCTAAATAAGACATTTTCAACTGTGGAGTAGTATTCAAACTTCAAAAGGAATGAGATAGATATTGGCTGGGTACAGTGGCTCACACCTGTAATCCCAGCACTTTGGGAGGATGAGGTGGGCAGATCACTTGAGGTCTGGAGTTCGAGACCAGCCTTGCCAACATGGCAAAACTCCATCTTTACTAACAATACAAAAATTAGCCAGGCGTGGTGGCAGGCACCTATAATCTCAGCTACTCAGAAGGATGAGCCAGGAGGATCGCTTGAGCCGGGGAGGTGGAGATTGCAGTGAGCCGAAATCACGCCACTGCATTCCAGCCTAGGTGACAGAGTGAGACCCCGTAAAAAGAAAAGAAATGAGGTATGAGGTAGATATAGAGGTAATCATATGGAAAAACCCCATTTGTTTAAATTATGTGTGTGTGTGTGTGTGTGTGTGTGTTCAAAAAGTTTGAAAGAATATTCGCCGATTAATGGTGGATTTTCAGTGGTGACTTTATTGGTAGACAGGAGTAAGAGTTACCAAAAAAAAAAATCAATTTTTTTTTTTTTTTTTTGAGACGGAGTCTCGCTCTGTCGCCCCGGCTGGAGTGCAGTGGCGTGATCTTGGCTCACTGCAAGCTCCGCCTCCCGGGTTCACACCATTCTCCTGCCTCAGCCTCCCGAGTAGCTGGGACTACAGGTGCCCGCCACCACGCCTGGCTAATTTCTTTTTTTGTGTTTTTGGTAGAGACGGAGTTTCACCATGTTAGCCAGTATGGTCTCGATCTCCTGGCCTCATGATCTCCCCGCCTCGGCCTCCCAAAGTGCTGGGATTACAGGCGTGAGCCACCGCGCCCAGCCAAAAAAATCAATTTTTACGATAGATATTTATATAGTGTGTTAATTTTCTGCAAAGGTATCATTTTGGAAACCACAATAATATGTAAAACTATATTTTTTTAAAACCTATCCACTCAAACAGTTAAAATACCTCCATTGATTCCGGAAGCTGGACATCAAAATGGTTTAGGATCCTTACTGTCAAAAGCCGAATCTGGAGAAAGTAAAAGGCATCTTTCAAATTCCAAAGTTTAACCATAAAAAGAAACTGATTCACAGTCAGCAAGATTTAAGTTTTATACAATTAAAAAAAAAATACCATTTGACCAGAGTAATATGTGCCTATTCTAGCCCTTATTTCATATTCAACACCAACCAACACCTAGTTAAAATAGTACATGGAACAATCAGTAGTCTCTTTGAACTATGACACTATAACCATGTCTGTAAATAAGTACAAAGAAGTTGATTAAGTTGACAATTCAATTAAAGTTAGTGATTTTTATTCCTAAGTAATGTACAATATTCAGGTATTTCTGCATACCTAAATGAGCAGGAGAACCACCTAGAAGACTTAAAAAAAAAAACTATGTTGATTTTTCAGTTCTACCCTAGCCCTACTGAATTGGAATCTTTGAGGGTAGGGACCCAGAATTTATATTTTTATTTATCTCCCTAACTAATCCTACTGCAATCGGTTTGTAGGCCAATATTTAAGAATCATTGCTTTAAACAGAAATCATCCCACAGCAACACTTTCTAACTAAGATGCTCTGAAAACCACTGCAGTCCATATAGAAACAGGAGAAGAGAGATTGAGGACACACTACCACAAAACACCATTACCTTGGATACACCAGTTGAAATGTTTGCTTGTAACTTGGGAAATAATTCCATTAAAGCCTCCTGGGAAAGTGGCCCTTTGCAGCCACACAAGGCTAATCTCTGATAATAGAGATCAGTCAACAGCAACACAGACGGCTCCAGGGGAAAGGTTCTGCAACGAGATGTTCATTAGACCCAAACTGTACCATATAACCCAGAGTATCTAGACTATAGTATAAGCCACAGAAAATGATCACTGATGAAGAAAATGTAAAAGGTAACAGGCAAAAGTCTCACGTGGATATCTGGCTCACTTCATAGATGAAGCATCTGAGGCCCAGCAACAATGAGTGACATATGCAAGGACACACAGCTGGTTGCAGGCAGAGGCGGGAGCAGAATATGCTAGACTCCAATGTTGCCTCTTCAATCCACATAGTTGGAAATGACAGCCACTTTTATATATATATATGTGGCTTTTGTTAAAAAAAAATACATATATATATATAATATTTATTAAGTGTTTGTCATGTGCCAGGCACCGAGCTAATGAGGATAGTAGAGAGGAGTAGTCTGACACACGAGCTCTGGGGTAGGGCAGCCCAGGGTTGAATCTGGCACCATTACTCATAAGCAGTGTAACCTCAGGCAAGTTGCTTAACCTCTTGGTACCATCCTTATGCAACAAATATTCATTGAGTACCTACTATGTACTGTGACTTTTCTAGATACTGTAGATATAGCAGTTAACAAAAGACAAAGTTCCTTTTCCTGGAACTTATATTCTAGTAGGGGAAAGTAGCCAATAAATAAGTACTATGACAGTGATGAGCGTCATGGAGAAAGGCTCCATGAAACCAGGTTTGGAGAAACCAGGTTCTGGAGAAAACCCTGGTTTTCTCCAGAAAACCAGGGGAAAAAGGCTTGACAAAGAGATTGACATGCAGGGAGTTGTGGGGAGACAGTGTGGAGGTGAAGAGAAGCACCATTGATACAGGGGTGCTCCTAAAAAACGGAGACCAAAGGAAGTGAAAAAGTCAGCTAAAAGGGTATCTGAAAGAAAAGCATTCTAGGCAGAGGGAACTGCAATGCCAGTCTGAGGTGTGCTTGCCTGCAGGAACGTCGAGGAGGCCATCTCAGCTGGAACTAACAAAGAGTGCCTGAAGATGTCAGAACTAGCCAGGGGTTAGCTCATACGGAGCCCCGAGGAACATGATGAGGATGCTGGATTTTATAGAGTGAGATGGGATACCTCTCGAGCAAGGTTTCTCTACAGTAGCACTACTGACATTTTGGGCCAGAGAACTCTTTGTGGTGGAGGGCAGTGCTGCCCACTGCAGGGGGCTCAGCAGCATCCCTGGCCTCCACCCACTAGATGCCAGTAACAGTGCTCTTTCCCCACGCTGTGACAGCTGGAAAGTCTCCAGGGTTGCTCCCAGTTGAGAAGCACTGTATTAGAGGGTGATGAGCAAAGGAGTGGCATGATCTGTCCTATACTTAGAAGCAGCAGGGCAAGAGCGGAAGAAAGGAGTTCAGACCAGGGCTTTCTTTTGAAACTTTAGTTCCTCCATCTATACTGATAACAGTACCCACACATCATGGAATTGTGACACAATCAATGCAATTGTTTATTACTATTATTGCATGCATTGTACAACTTAATCTCTACAAGGTGAGATTTCTATTCCTTCCTTTTTTTCTTCACTACCCCTTTTTGAGAGATAATCAAGTTGAGGTTAACTAAGTCACCCAAGGCTACAGCTAGTAAGTGGTGGATTCAAGAGTCAAAACCAGGCAATCTTGGCTGTGAAACCTAGGTGCTCATCAGTCTACTAGCATAGCAAAGAGAACAGAATCCTGCGTCTACTCTGCAAGTTTATGCCCCTGCCCTCAAAACCAGAGCCACTCCTGTTGGACAACTCTGTGTCTCCAAGGCTTAGAGCCACCTGGCTGGGAGGCAAGCTGGCCTTCCCCAAGGGGAACATGAACCCCATTCTGCGCTATGTGTGTCTTTTGTTTCAACTTCTACAGCCACCTTCAATTGTTTATACCAAGGGTGAAAGTATGAGAAGTTTAAACAGAATTATTTTAAAAGGGAGACTATGTAATATGGTAAATGTGGTGATGTCAAAGAACTAATCCTCTCTACAGGAAGTTAATTTAAACCAATGCAATTAACCATGGAGAAATGCCAACTTCACCCAGATTTGGAAAGGCAAAGAGATTCCAGATTATTATAGTATTCCCCTACAGTCTCAACACAGCAGCCGGAGTGATTCTGTTTAGGTCAAAGTCATTCCACTGCCAAAAATCCTCCCATGGCCTCCCCTTTCATTCAGAGTAAAAGCCAAGGCCCTACGGTGACCTAAGGAGGTCTACTGCCTCCACCTCTCTGTCCTCTTCTCCTACCGCCCACTCTCATGCTCTGCTCAGCCAAGATGACCTCTCCTTGCTGTTCGAGCCAGGCACCCACCACCCCCACAGAGCGTTGGCATTCATGTCGCCTCTAGGTCTGGAACCCAGGGAGCAGCCCAGACCGCAGGTATCCTCATGGCTTACATCCCTCACTGCTTTCCGCCTTCTGCTTAAGTGTCTCCTCCTCAGTAAGTTCACCTTGATTTAAAACTGCTACCGCTCCCCTCACCTCTGGACTCTCCCTATCTCCTGACCCTGCTTTGTTTTTCTTCACAGCACTTAGCACCTCCTAACACGCTATATAGTTTACTTTTAATTCTGTTTAGTGCCTCTTCTGGCTAGAGCATTAGCTACAAGAAGGCAGGGAATTTTGTCTGTTTTATTCACTATGTTTCACAGTGCCTGGAACAGGGCTTGGCATGTGAGAAAAGCAAATGATTACCTACTGAACAAAGTGAATGAATAAATCTTTAAAACACTTGGAAATAAAATGGAGTAGACTTCAGGAAAAAGCAGCAAGGCTTGACCTTTAGAAAAGATATATTGTTGGCTCCTCTCAAATGGCTCTGTGCTGCTATCAAAATCAAAGGCTGGCTAAACTACACTTAAAAAGCAAACAGAGAAACCAAACCAACAAAAAAAAAGAAACTGGATTGTTTCAGTGTGTAGTAAAAAGACCACAGGGAAGTTTTCTGAAATGCTGATCACCTCAAGTTGAGGCCGAACAAGAGTGGGAATGTGCATGTTGGAACCACTAAAGAAGTTATAAAAGGTCAACACCATGCCACGTTACAGTTGGGAATGATCAGCATTACAAACCCTTCAAACTTTACGACATTAATCTACATACGCAATAAAACACCCTTTACAAAGATGAATCTGTATTTAAAGACTGTGTCAAATGTACTTATTTTAACTGGAGGATCTAAATCAATATTAAATTTCACTATGTGAATACAACTCAGGTATAAAATAGATCAAAGGGATTTTCTTTGTGTCCAAGATTTCACAACAACAGAGGCTTTTATATTTTATTCATTACTAAGCCAACTGGAAGATGTTTACTTACAATACTAAATTCTTCACACGTTCCACAGGAACCAATTGAAGAAGTTCAGAAGATTCTTCCAAACTTAGTAGAGTATTTACAGCTTGACAAAGAACAAATAAGTTTCCTAAGGGCAGAAAAACAGAAGAAACCACATTACTTATTTCTTTGACATTATTAACTATCAAACACCTTATGTATTGAATACTTGCTACTTATGGGAAGTTCTTAAAGTGAATTTATGCCTTCCAAAGAATTGTCTGTCAAACATCCGAATATAGCAGAAAGAAACAGAAAAGAGAAGTTTCCAAGTCCTATATTTTACCTTTCTTAAGAAAAATACAGGCTGGGCATGGTGGCTCATACCTGTAATCCCAGCACTTTGGGGGTGCTGAGGTGGGAGGACCACTTGAGGCCAGGAGTTCAACACCTAGCCTGGGCCACACAGTGAGACTTCATCTCTATAAAAGATTAAAAATTAGCTGGGCATGGTGGTTCACACCTGTAGTCCCAGCTACTCAGGAGGCTGAGATGGGAGGATTGCTTCAGCCTGGGAGATCAAGGCTGCAGTAAGCCATGATCGTGCCACTGCCCTCCAGCCTGGGTGACAGAGCAAGACAGTCTCAAAATAAATAAATAAATAAATACTCAGAAGTAGAGAATAAAAATGTGTATGTTCCATTAACCAAAATGAGTACCAAGTATAATGGTCCCACTCACTGATGTTATCAAAACTAGTACTTTTGAGGAGTGCAGGCTTGGATTTATCAATAGCTAAGAAATTATCTTGGTATAAAACTTGTTGATTTTATTTTTCAAGTTTATAAGAAGTCACATGTTCAATGGCTACTACCCATAATACATTCAATTAATGATATTATTTATTTATTTATTTATTTTGAGACAGAATCTTGCTCCGTCGCTCAGGCTGGAGTGCGGTGGTGTGATCTCGGCTCACTGCAACCTCCACTTCCCAGGTTCAAGTGATTCTCCTGCCTCAGCCTCCCCAGTAGCTGGGATTACAGGCATGTGCTATCATACCCAGCTAATTTTTGTATTTTTAGTAGAGATGGGGTTTCCCCGTGTTGGCCAGGCTGGTCTCAAACTCCTGACCTCAGGTGATCCACTCACTTCAGCCTCGCAAAGTGCTGGGATTACCGGCATGAGCCACCACACCCAGGCTTATTTTTTTAAATAGAGAGTCGGCGGCGGGGGGGGTCTCACTATGTTTCCCAGGCTGGTCTTGAACTCCTGGCCTCAAGTGATCCTCCCGCCTCAGCCTCCCAAAGTGCTGGGATTACAGGCCTAAGCCATGATATCCAACATAATTAATGATATTAATTAAACACTCATTTAGTCTCTGGCCCAGAGGTCAGCAAACTATATGGTCTGCAAGTCAGATCTGGTAAGCAGCCTGTTTCTATATGGACTGCAAGCTAAAAATGTTTTTTACATTTTGAAGGGGTTGTTTAAAAAAATATATACATGTATGTGTGTATATATACATATATATGCCACAAAGACTGAATGTGGCCCATAAGACCTAAAACATTTACTGTCTGGTCCTTTACAAAAAGATTTTACCAGTCCCTGCTCTAGGCTCTAGATCAGTGCTGTATAACAGAATTTTCTACAATGGTAAAAATACTTGTCCTAATATGTCGCCACAATCCAGTACAGCAGCCACCAGTCACATATGGCTACAGAGCACTTGACATGCGGCGAGTCCACTTTATTCTCTAATATGTCTGCTTAGTATCTAACACAGAATGTAGCACATTAATATTTAAGTGAATGAATGACCACTATATACACGTGATTTTTAAAAAATTTTGCATTAGAATAAAACAAAATATTAAATAACTGCTTTTGAATTGCCATTTGCAGGCTAGCGGGGGAGACATATAAATATCTAATAGGAAATGGTGTTTTGGGCAGGGCAGTCTAATTCTGCCTAAAGAGTCATAAAGGCCTTCCTAGAGGTGTTGTGCCTGAGCTGAGTTTTGAAAGATAAGCAAGAGTTCACTGAATGACAAAGACCTAGAAGGGTCTCCATGCAGAGAAAACACATGGGCAAAGGCAGCCATACAGTTGTAAAAGTTGCAAAAGAATGTGTCTTTCTCAGCGTAAGCAAATGGATTTGCTTGGAGCATAAGGTGTATACTAGGAGTCAGATGTATGTGGGAGATGAAAAAGAGGACCTGGTATGGGGCTCAAAAACAAATGGCCTTCTAAGCCATGGCATCCTTTTGATATGTCCCCTTCCTTATGCTCAAGCCACCGTGACCCAGTCACCACATTATGTGGTACAAGTGAGACATGCCCATCATATCTTCATTTCTTCCAGATTTATCATCCAGGGGGTTATGCCAGAACACAATGTAAGTATTATTCTCTAATAGCTCATGTGTTTACAATTACTTTGAGTGTGCCAGAAAAGAAGAGAACAAATGATGATTGTAACTGACCTTTCCCAAAGCTTCCTTTGTCAACAGTCATGAAGAGTGCCTCTATGAAGCCGGTGAGGAGTGGTATCACCTTCTCTTTCTCAAGAGGTCTGTCCAAGGGGGAGAAAAAGGGAAAAGTTCAAACTGGCATTCAATGGTTTGTTTCAGAGAACAGCAAGGAATGGCTAACATATTTTAATCAGCATGTTATCTCTTTCAAAATTAAACATAGTTTATTTTCTTACCTAATATGAGGTAACACCACGAGGGCTGCCCAAGATTGTGAAAGGTAAGTAGTATCTTTATTTGAGGGTAACTTAATTATAGATAAAAGATGGTCCAATACTGGAAACTGTTCATTTCTTCCCTTGGATCTAGTCTTCTTCTGCTTTATATAGGATCTGAAGGATTAAAAAAAATGTTTAAAATAACAGAGAATGTAATCGCTCTTGCCCTCTGAAGTCTGAAACAAAATTGGATTCTTACCATTGTGGAGCATTAGAGGGAAGGAATTGGTGGTGGTGGTTGAGCTAAACAAATGTGAGTCATTTACTGAGTTTTCAGTGAGAAGCTTTTTCAACTCCACTGGCTCTACTTCCTTTCACTTCTATTTTAATTTGCTTTATAACTTAAACCAAGTTTCTTCTAGTTTTAAGTATGATTTCTCAATTTTGTGCTCCTGGGCATGTTTTTGATTGGCAATTCACTGGAGTGAACTGACTTCCTCCATTCTCCCTTTCCTTTTTGACATGAATTTTACTACTTTCCACAAATGTGGAATGATGTTGCAAAGTTACTGTGATGAAGTTGACGAATACCACTAAAATGATTATGACATATAAGTAATTTTCTCCTGCTGCTTTGATCAGATACACAGTTGCTCAATGACATTTTCTGACATGACGTTCTGTTTTGAATATCTGTGACTCTGGTCACAGATTAGATAGAGGCTAACTATTCTTGTTAGCCTCTTTTTATTTTTGCCAGTGTACTACACCTCGGTCCTATTTGAAAGACAAAAATCTAATCAAAAGAAAAATCACAGAAATCTTAAGTTAAATGATCTGTTTTACAATTTATCCTCCAACTCCAGTTTGGTTAGCTTGTTATGCAATAGAAGTGGAATATCAGGTTTTTACTCTTGCACCCTTTTTATCATTAAAATTCACCAAAAAATGGTCAGGTAGGGGAAGGAAGGAAAAAAAAAAACCAAAAACAAAGAAAAAAAATTCTCCAAAAAGCTACATTCTCTTTTGTTTCATACTTACCAGGATGTTTAGTGTTTGGAAATCATGATAGATAATTAAGTTAATTTAATTATCAATTCCTTAAAGTCACCACATCTTGATATATATAGTCTTTTTAGTAATAATCATGACTCAACAATCTGCAAAAATCTTACAAAATACTAAGATGCTTTAAAAAACAAAAATGAGTCATTAGTTGCCACGTCATTCCCGTTTTCTAGACCTGCCAATGGCTCCACCAATGAAGTCCATACTCCTTAAGTCATCCTGTAAGGCCCTCTGTGATTTGACCCTCGCCCACCTCCATCTCCTCTCATCCCAATCTCCTCCTTACTCTTTACCCACAGAGGTTTTCTTTCTGTACTTCAAACATGCTGAGCTTATTCCTGTCCCAGAGTCTCTGCAGTTAACTTTTCCTTCTGTCTGGAGAGTCTCTCACTGAGATCTTTGCAAGGCTGGATCCTTCCCAGCTTAAAATTGGACCAAACGTTCCCTCTCTGGAAAGTGACCCCTCTCCATTCAGTCTCCCTCTCAACACTGCTTTGTCTTCTTTTACCACGATCACGATCTGAAATCATCTCGCTTATTTGCTTACCCGCCTCACCACATTCCTTTCCCCAAAAGAAGGAACTTTTTTCTTATTCTTTGTTGCACCCCAGTATCCAGTGCCTGATACTGTAAGTAGTTGTCAAATGACAGTAAGTTTATCTCCTAAAGAGTCTTTTCACATTTATTATCTTTATTTTTTCTCACAGCAAACTGGTGAGATGGGTAGATAGAGTGTTACTAGTAATATTCAAACTATGATTTTAAAATCTTCATAGAAGGAATCAAAACAAAGGTGACCATTCACACATACCATATCTCCGTTGGGGGTGGCAGAGGGGTGTTTTTGCAGAGAAAGAAACACAGAAGTGGAAGAACTTGCCATGAGTTAGCACATCGAAATTTATTTATTTAACACGTCACCCTCCTGGGAGGATCTGAGATGGCTGAGATGATGGGGTAAGAAGGTCTGACGCCCAGTCTCAGTCAGTCCCTTAGCTTCACCTCATGGAAGCCAAACAACAAAGCAGCTTCACTATCCCTGCACAGAACCCAGTTTTGGCATGTGCAAGGAATCTGCCTGTTGGAGATGGGCTTGGGTGTTGACAAATCAAGGGAAAAGTTTCAAAGGAATAATTCTATTGGAGTTACTCACTACCCATTCCTCAGGAATCAGAATTCAATACATTTAAAAACCAACAAGATTCTGTTGGCATATTTTAATAGAGAAGCAATTTGTAAGGTATACAGAAGATATAAGTAGGTGTTAAGATGAGTTTGCTAAACACAGTGGCTCAACCTGTAACCCCAACACTTTGAGAGGCCAAGGTAGGAAGATCACTTGAGTCCAGGAGTTTGAGACCAGCCTGGGCAACATAGCGAGACCTCGTCTCTACAAAAATTAAAAAATTAGCTGGGCATGGTGGTGCGTGCCTATGGTTCCAGCTACCTGGGAGGCTCAAGTGAGAAGATAGCTTAGGCCCTGGAGATCGAGGCTGCAGTGAGCCGTGATTTTGCCACTGCACTCCGGCCTGGGCGACAGAGCAAGACCTGCTCTCAAAATAATAATAATAATAAATAAAACATTTTAAAAAGAAAATAGGTTCCTCCAGAATCTCAAGCTGATCAAACTCAAAAGCTAGCTCTGCTCTGTGACTGTGGGGCAGTAACTCCCACCTCCATGGATGTTTCAAAGTCGAGTATTCAGCACAAACTCAAGGAATGCCCATCAATTCCGCCTCAAAGCAAACCAAAAACACAACAACAGGTCTAACTACTCCAAGAGAAATAAGAAGATTAAGTATAAAAACAAAGGAATGACAAGGGAACTGGTTTCCTAAGCTACAATTTCTAGAAGCATACCCACTTAACTATTTGAGAAATGATACAATGAATCTTCTCATGTATGTAAATAAGCTGTTTTTAACTTCTAAAGAATGTGTCATTTTGAATGAAATTAAGAAAGTAATCCATGACACTTCACAACTGAAACAATACAAAGGTATATAATTTTTATTTTTATTTTATTTTATTTTATTTTTTTGAGATAGAGTCTTGCTCTGTCGCCCAGGCTGGAGTGCAGTGGCGTGATCTCGGCTCACTGCAACCTCTACCTCCTGGGTTCACGCCATTCTCCTGCCTCAGCCTCCTCAGTACCTAGGACTACAGGTGCCCGCCACCACACCCACCTAATTTTTTGTATTTTTCTTTTTATTTTTTTTTTTGAGATGAAGTCTCGCTCTGTCGTGCAGGCTGGAGGGCAGTGGCACGATCTCGGCTCACTGCAAGCTCCATCTCCCGGGTTCACGCCATTCTCCTGCCTCAGCCTCCCGAGTAGCTAGGACTACAGGCGTCCGCCACCACGCCTGGCTAATTTTTTGTATTTTTAATAGAGACAGGGTTTCACCGTGTTAGCCAGGATGGTCTTGATCTCCTGACCTCGTGATCTGCCCTCCTCGGCCTCCCAAAGTGCTGGGATTACAGGCGTGAGCCACCACGCCTGGCCAGGAGTGTGGTTATTAAAGGTAGCATGAGGAATCCTCGTGGTGAGGGAACAGTTCCAGATATTCACTCTGGTGGTGGTTACAAATCAACACATGATAAAACTACATACGACTATATATCTATATAAGTATACACACTCAGATGAGTGCACATACAACTGATGATATCTGATAAGATTGATGGATTGCACCAATGTCAATTCTACAGTTGTGATATCGCAGTATGCTCATGCAAGATGTACCAATGGAGTAATCTGAGTGAAGAGTATAGGAAACCTCTCTGTACTATTTCTTGCAACTGCACATGAATCTACAATAACTTTAAAATAAATGGTTAAAAAATTAAGTCACCTCTGTCTTTCCCTTACCATCCTTCTGATTAAACAAAGTTAACAAGTTTGTGTATCCTTCCACATGTTTTTCTATGTTCATACACACTTTTTGCTTTACCTTGCAAAATAAGATCATACTATACGTACTATGTGTGTAGCTCTACAACTTGCTTTTTTCACACAACTTATCATGCACATCTTTCCCGTTACATATAGATCATTTTTTTACAGTATTCTTGATACATTATATTTAAATGGGTAAACTTACCATCATTACAGGAATAAAAAGTTAGAACTCACCCCACCATCTGCGGTGAGAAAACCAGAGGGTACTTTTCAATTGCCATCGAGCCAGCAGTGGGAGGTGCTGCTTTGTTCAGAATGAGCTTGGCCAGAATGGCCAGAGCTTCATCTTTGACTACAGCATCATCAATTAAGAAGCAATTCACAATATATGACAGAAAGCTTGGTAGAAAAAGCTAAAGTTAAGAAAAAAAAATCACACTTATTAACAGATATAATAAAGAGAAGATGCTAACAATTCAAAAAACTAGACCAAAAACAAAGGATCAAGAATCACAATGGCATTAGACCTCTACATAGGAACAATGGAAACTAAAGACTGTGCAGCCATGTCTTAAAAACTCTGAGGAAGGATGACTTAGAATCTAGAATTCTATAGCCTGTCTACTAATAATGCAGTGTGAGGAGAGAATAAAGACATTTTCAGATGTATTACATCTCAATATTTTATCTCCATGAACCCTCCCTACCCCCAGGAAATTATGAAAAATAAATTCCACCAAAATTAGAGACTAAACTATAAGAAGAAGAAAACACGGAACCCAGGAAACAAGAGAGAAGCAAAAGGAAGTCCCAGTACAACATTTGTGCACTGGGCAGAGAAAGCAATGCATTTAGACTGGACTTGCTCCAGGAGAAATGTCTCCAAGAAAGAAGAAAAAGAACAATTGAGCTGCTAAATTATCTGACAGTTTTGTCATGTGAAGGACATTTATAAAGCTGCTGGAAGACAGACTCTTTGGCCAGCCATTCAAAGAAAACAATTTCCAGTTTTTAAAGAACGAGGCAATTATAAACTCTAAGAAAAATGAGGCCAGGTGTGGTGGCTCATGCCTGTAATCCCAACACTTTGGGAGGCCGAGGCAGGCAGATCACCTGAGGTCAGGAGTTAAGAGACCAGCCTGGCCAACATGGTAAAACCCCGTCTCCACTAAACATACAAAAATTAGCCAGGCGTGGGGGCACATGACTGTAATCCCAGCTACTCAGGAGCCTGAAGCAGGAGAATCACTTGAACCCGGGGGGTGGAGGTTGCAGTAAGCAGAGATGGCACCACTACACTCCAGCCTGGGTGACAGAGTGAGACTATGTCTCGACAAAAAAAAAAAAAAAGAAAGAAAAACGAGAATGTATACAAAAAGGTCATATAATCATAAAATACTCCTTGTTTATATAAGTATGTGGTGAATATGGATTCAACCAAAATTTCTAATATAATTCTATTGGGAGCATGAGAGGTATAAAGGAACTAAAGTCCATCTGCCATAGGAGGAAGTCTACACATGAGAACCAAAACTAGCAAACCAAGGTAAAGCAGTATATTCAGATGATTTAAAAGTATAAAGTAAATATAAGAAAAAAATAGCTGGCCGAGGCAGGCGGATCACAAGGTCAGGAGATCGAGACCATCCTGGCTAACATGGTGAAACCCCTCTCCACTAAAAATACAAAAAATCAGCCAGGCGTGGTGGCGGGTGCCTGTAGTCCCAGCTACTTGGGAGGCTGAGGCAGGAGAATGGCATGAACCTGGGAGGCAGAGGTTGCAGTGAGCCGAGATCGTGCCACTGCACTCCAGCCTGGGCGACAGAGTGAGACTCTGTCTCTAAAAAAAAAAAAAGAAAGAAAAGAAAAAAAATAGCTAAAAATCATTAGACCCGATGGCTGCTAATAAGATGGGAGCAGAAAACAAATGACTGCCGTTTAACCTGGTTTGACTTCCTAAACTACAGACGTGTAAGCAGTATTTGGATAAAAATAAGATTAAAAAAAATAAATAGACCAAAGGAAACACGGGAGAAAGGAAAAATGCAGTTGTTAAACAGAGCGAGATGAAGAGTCTTCCTGGGGCAGAAAGAAACAGATCTTGGACAGGTACAAAAGTGTTCTTTTTAGGCAAATGAGAATATATAGTATTAAAGGCTAAAAGGAAGAATATTGAGAGGACAGATACAGAGATATGTTTCCATGACATATACTGTAGGGTTACTAGTTAGGAGGAGGGCCAAGTGTTTGATGAGAAGGAAGAGAAAAAAATAAAATAAATTCAGGATTAGATAAGAACATTTTCTCCCTCACTCAGTTACCTTATTTTGGAGCAATGAAATCAATTTGCAAACTTCCGCCAGTGCAAATTGTTTCACAAACTATTTTCTATGCTTCAAATTCACATAAAAGTTTCTTAAACTGTTTTTTCAATCTTACCACACGGCTCTGTAACTACCTAAAGGATTATTAAAAAAAACAAGTAATCTAGAATTGAATATAATTTCTTTAAAAAACATATTGACTAAAACATCAAGCACTTATCCTGTTCCTCTCAAAAAACAAACAGAAATAACAGGATTTCAAATTTGATCGTTTTTTCCTGACAGATTTGTTTTTAAAAATACTCCGAACTTGGTAACTTGCTTACCTGCTCAAACTGCTTCATGGCAAACATGACTTCAGAAAAACTGAAAATTAAATGTTTTTCAAATCTGCTCTCAAATATCTGTGACCAAGGTAAAAAATATTAATGTAAGTACACAGAGAGTATTTTCCCCATCCCCCCAGCAAGCAGCTATAGAAGGGAATGGCAGGCACACTTCACTCAGTGCTCCGTCCAGTTGCCCGGCCTTCTCCAAAGGTGCTTCCACAGATGCAAAGGGCTTCTGCTGATTACACAGGGCTCTGCCTAAAGGCTGCTCAACTCTTGCCCAGCTACAGTGAATTATGAAAGGGCAAACAGCATGATTGTATATCTTCCCTCAAAGTGTACTACTGTGCTCCATTAAGCTAGAAAGAACTTAACCAACCTTTCTATTTTCAATCCCACTTCCAAATTCACTAAAATGCAAATCTCATCAAATCATATTCCTGCTTGGAATTCTTTCAGGGTCCTCCACTAATGCAGGATAAAACCCAACCTAACTTTTCAAAGCCAAGCCAGAGCTTTGCTGATATCATGTCATATCATGTGTCCATGTGCTCAGACTGCAAACATTTATGAACACATGTCCTTTCTGTTCCCTCTCTTAGTATTTTTAACCCCGCTTCTGACTGGCAGACTGCTTTTCAGCCTTCAAGGACTATCCCAAATACAAGTCCTTTGAAAAGCTTTCTCTGTTCCTAAACCCCAGGCAGAATTAATAGTTATAATTCAATATATCTCCAACAGACAAATTCGCTAGACTATAACTACTCGGTTCCAGGCTCCATTTCTCCAACAACTATCAAAACCTGCAGGCATCACTGTTTACCCTGGAATACCCAGCTCATACCCAGCACACAGTAAGCTCTACTGCTTACTGCAATATGTGCTTACATATATTGCAGAATATGTATAGATTTAGGTTTTGCCACACTTTATTTTGCTTATTTGCTATATAAATTAAGCTTTTATCACACTTTATTTTGCTTATTTACATTACTGCATGCAATTCCCATTTCCTTAACAAGATTATAAATTCCTTGAGGGCAGAGCCTTTGTCACACTTCACTTGTATTCCTCAGAAGGTTACTCAATGCTAAACATATTATTAACTGCTCAATTAATATTTGTTGAAATAAATTACTTTTTCTATGGTTTCTTTGATGAGGGTCTCCGGCAAGGAAACATTTTCACCCAGGATCAAAGCAGAAATTACATCCAAGAGGGTCTCCCAGCAAGATGTGGAGAGACTGGCTACTTGCAGTGTTTGAGATAACACCTGCAAAAAGAAAAAACAATGCATACTCAGCAATCAGCTTTTAAAAACCAGACTCTCGAGCATATTAAGTTGGGAACTCACCTTACAGACATCAGCAGGCGTGGTTATCTTTGTCCCACTTCCATGTTTTACAAGTATAAGGTATGTTTCCAACAACCTTTTAATCTGTTCAGAACTTTGACAACAGTTAGTTTTTGTTACTTTTGTATGTAGATCCAAGAGCGATTCCTGCAAACAAAGAATTTAACAGAGAGAATATAAAGTATCAAACTCAACTGTTAATCCAACAATAAAAACTGTGAGACAGTTCAACTTTTCCCATTCTTTTGCTTTGGAAGAAAAAGATACATTTACGAGGACTCACTAACGATAACAGCTAACATTGGCTGAGGGCATTGTTCTAAGTCTTTTTTTTTTTTTTTTTTTGAGATGGAGTTTCACTCTTATTGCCCAGGCTGGAGTGCAATGGCGCAATCTTGGCTCACCGCAACCTCTGCCTCCCAGGTTCAAGCGATTCTCCTGCCTCACCCTCCCAAGTAGCTGGGATTGCAGGCATGCGCCATTTTGTATTTTTAGTAGAGACAGCATTTCTCCATGTTGTTCAGGCTGGTCTCGAACTCCCGACCTCAGGTGATCCACCCACCTCGGCCTCCCAAAGTGCTGGGAGTACAGGTGTGAGCCACTGTGCCTGGCCCATTCTAAGTTTTTTACAAGTATTCACTCATCATCCTCACAGCAACCCTGAGGGAGAGAATATTACTACCCCCATTTATTATCTGAAGAGACTGGGGAATCGAGATTTCAAATAATTTTCCCAGGTTACACTAGCAGTAAGTGGAAGGGTCAAGATTCAAATAGGCAGTCTGGCTCCAGAGCCTTCTACTGCATCTCAAGATAACATATCAAATAAAAAATAGCACAGGGGGGCAGAGGGAAGGAAAATTTTAATATGTGTATAGAAGTATAAATAAAACAATTATAAAATATAACTTCTAGGAGTGATTTGCAAAACTGAGAGCAGAAACAGTAAATCCTTAGACTCCTTATCAAAAACCCATCCTTAAAGATTAGAACTCACTTGCAAACATTCAAAAAATGTACCAAAATGTTCCTTGGAGATGTAGGATACAGTGGATTTGACCATGTTTTTGAGTGTTTCTCCAATTAACATCCATGGTAGTTGAGTTTCTGTTTCAGTGACTGGTCCTAGCTTTCGCAAAATTAGCTTCACTGCCTGTGGGAATACAAGTCATTAACATTAATATATAAACTCTTATTTTCAAGTATTGCTCTGGGAGTCACCACTCTGATTACATTAGCTACCTTAAAAATCAGGTCTGGAATAGTCAAGGATATGGCAACTTTGATGGTTAATAACGTGTCCCAAAAGGAACTTCTAAACTAGGATGGGAATTTTACCATTACAACTGTTCCCTCCCCACCTGCCCTTGCCCATTAATCAATTTATCTTACCCCCTAGCATCCAAAATAAAGAAGACATCAATGGCTCTGTAAGTAACATCTCACTGTCCAAGGCCTACATTGGGTAAGCATTGTTACTGAACACCCAACACTCCTCATCTAGTGCTACCTACTCTAGGCTGTCTTCCCTCCACATCATTTGCCTCATTCTTTTCTACTTTCTGTTTCATCCATCCACAGAGACTCTAAGCACCCCTCCCCATTATGTACCTGGCCTGTACAGGAGTGAAACATATTTCTAACTCCTTTGCACATTTCAAAGAGCAACTGTCCAACACCTTCAACTTTTTCTGGATGTTTATCAAGATCAAGAAACATTAAATTGAAAAGTGCATTTTTATCAGAGACCTAAAATATAAAGTAGAAATGGAAAATTATATTCACAAACATAAACATATCCAAATGAAGAACTCTCATTTGCTATTCTACATATTGTTATTTAAATATACTTAGGAAAAAATTGTGAAAGGAACAGACATTTGTAATGATTTCAAACTACTCTAATAGTGTGTTCTCACTTGGAATGTCACACAAAAGAGTGAATTCATTGGTATTACAGGAAGATATGTACTACAAAAAAAAACTACAGAAGTCAACATTCTATCTTTTAAAGTAAATACATTTGTATTTTGTATTGTATACAGTAAAATATTTGTATTTTATGAAATAAAAAATTTAATATTAATGTTTTTGTTTTATTACAAAAACCCTCTAAAATTTACTATGAATATTTTATACAAACACAAATGACACCATGCTACCAGTTACTTCCAGGAAACTATTAGAAAAGTTCTTGTTAATGTCACAGTTCATGTATTTACTGACTTGAATTAGAGAGCATTTTTGATATATACACACTGAAAGCTATCACAAACCTAAATAACAATACAATAGTGACCCAAATTAGATCACATCAATTTGTGAGCAACAAATAAGTCTTACTGTAAGATAAATTCAAAATAGTAACAGACTTCTGTTAAGTATATATATAGATACATAGAAAAAATTAGCCCATAATAACCACATTTTTAAAAGATATCTACTTCTATTCATCAGATTATTATTATTATTACTAGTGTGTGTGTGTATGTGTGTGTGTGTGTGTGATATGGAGTCTTGCTCTGTTGCCTAGGCTGGAGTGCAGTGGTGTGATCTCAGCTCACTGCAACTTCCACCTCCTGGGCTCAAGCAATTCTCACGTCTCAGCCTCCCGAGTAGCTGAGGATACAAGTGCACGCCACCATGCCCGGCTAATTTTTGCATTTTTAGTAGAGACAGGGTTTTGCCATGTTGGTCAGGCTGGTCTCCAATTCCTGACCTCAGGTAATACACCTGCCTCGGCCTCCCAAGGTGTTGGGATTACAGGCATGAGCCACCACGCCTGGCCTATTCATCAGATTCTTGATGATTAGCAACAAACAGATAAAATACCAGACTAACCTTTCTCATCAAAAAAGTAAAACTTTCAGCAGCAAAATTTCTTATATGTAGCTTTTTATGAGCCAGGAGTGTGCTGTACATGCTATACATGAAAAAAATAAGATATATTTCATTAATCATATAATTGTAATAAATACATACTACATGTCAACAATATGGGCAACAATGTGCTGGGTATGCAAGGAATACACAGCAGGTATCAAACAAATTTAAAATCTCATTCATTTATGGAGACACCCACATGTTGAAAGGAAGACTTGACCACAGACATGAAGAGTCCTAGGACTGATGGTACTGGTTTTACAAACAAGACTCCAGGAAAAGTTGAAATTTGTAATGAGCTCTGAATGAAAGAAGAATTAGGTGGGGACTGCAGTCCATATTATTGGTATAAAAGCAAGAGCAAAGATGAGGCAGGTGGAAATGATCATGGTCATGACAAGGAGGCTGGTCCATCTAAAAGAGGAAAGATGATACAGTAGAGGAGGGCAGCTATGGATAAAGTTGGTCAGGTAGACAGCTCTAGCTTACATCTGTATAAGCACTTACTCTGTGTTACTCCATTTAATCAGCACAATAACTCTATGGGATGGGTACTATTATAATCCCCCCATTCTACAGATAATGAAAGTGAGGCAGAAAGCATAAGCAACTTGCTCAAGGTCAAGCAGCCATGCATCTATAACTAAATAATTACTTATATATAATCACATTGTTAAATTTGGTCTCCCTAATGATAGAAGGGTATGGAATATCTCTCTCCAATTTTCTCATAACCCCAGTACCTAATAGTTCCTTGCTGACAGCAGGTACTAATAAATGTTGGCTGAATGAGAAATGACTATTTTCAGAAAGACTAATTTGGCAGCAATATACAGGATAAAATAAAGGAGGAAAGAAGAGTCTGCTAATTCAATCAGAAAGGTGCTCAAGTCATACAAGCTTGGGCTAACAGGCATGAAAGAGACTGGAAGGAGAGGCAAAATGGCAAGGGATGAACCCAGTAGACATTTCAGGAGTGCCCACAATGAAGCTGAAGACCTTACAGCGGTCCACAGGGCCCTGGATGATCTGGCGCCTTACTACTGCTTCTCTGACATCACTTAGCTAGTCTCACCCTTATACAGACTGCTCGGCCACCTAAAACTTCTTGCCGGGCATGTGCCCAAGACGTTCTCCCCCTGCTAAAATGTAAACTTTGTGAGAAGAGCGTTTTTTATCTGTTTTATCTGTGACTGTATCTCAAGTGCCTGACATACAGACAGTGTCCAATAAATATTGACTGAGCAAATGCATGAATGACAGAATCAAGAGGATTTGGATACCTCTGAAGACAACTGGGTTAGTGATGCCTCTGATATCCCAAAACTCAGAGACAGGAAGAACGTTAGTATTAATGACAGAAAATGGGCAACCAAACAGGGCCTGGCATACTGCAGACACTCAATACCTATTTACTGAACACTTGAATGAATGTACAGATAAGAGGAGTTGATTTAACAGGAAAGTGTTGAGTTCAGTTTCAGTAATACAAGTGAAAATAGCCAGGCTACTGAAGTTGTCATACCGAAAGCAAATAAATTTAGAACTGAAGAGCCTGACTTAGGAGACATACAAGTGGCAGCTTTTATGACAGCTGAAGTCATAAAACTAAATCAATTATTCCCCAAAGACCTTGTTGGTTGTTTAATGAAATAATATTGGTTTCTAACATATTTGACCAAAAGCTTCATAGGGAACTAGTAAAAGCTGGAAAAAGATTTCTTTCTCTTTCTTCATTCAAAGTTCCTAAAAGAGAACGGTGGGCTGAGTGAAAGGGGTGGCATAAAACAAAGTCTATTGTCCCATACCATGCATACACCATTTACTGTGGGGTAAGGGGCTGATGACTGATATTAAACACTCCCGTGGCAATTATAGAACATGAAAACAACCGGAAGACCAAGTGGAAAATCCCACCAAACCCCAGACTTAAACAGATAATAAGACAATTTATGCTTACTTTAAACAAAAGGTTACTACAAAATTCATTCTCTTTCCTTGTCCACATTTACTCACAAATACTGAGTGTCTCTTTCACCTTAGTAAGTATTAGTGGCTGGGGAAATGTCAGTGTTTAAAACAGGGCTCTTAACCTGTCTTAAACCTCCCTTATACCAGGTGTAGAGAGGACAGCAATACATTATAACCAAACAATTCTGGTAAAAGTTGTGTGACATAGGTGGTTAAAAAATGCCAAGAGGATAGAGAGTACAAAATTTTATTAATACTTCTGGCAAAGGTGCCTGTTTGTGGAGGCTGTAGGGACCGAGTCAGGCCTTCTTGGGTGGGTACACTTCCAGTAGCTGGAGAGGAGAGATGGTCATGGCAACTCAGACTGGCAGACTAGATTGTGGACCACTTTGGCTGGAGAATCAACTTTGTACATGGAAACAATTAGGCACTGAGCTGGCAAAGTGGTTTGGAGTCATAAAGAAGCCAGGGAAAAAGAAGCAGGCAATTAAAAAACATACTAGAGAGAGAAAGGGGTTACCTGTATATACTGGACATGTCCTTCACCATCAGTCTCCACAGGTACTTATAAAGATATGATAACGAGGTGAAAGCCCATTCTAACAACTCTGTGTCCTGAGTCTCCAGGATCGAGGTGATAGTCAAAAAAAACTCTGGAAAGTGTGGGTAGAAATCCATCTGCAGATCTCGTGCCAACTGTACAACCAAACTGGATTAAAAAAAGAAGCAACTGATCATGTGGATTTTTTTAAAAGGCTACAAATCTACTTAACGATAGTAGGTGGCCTATGATCATAGGATTAATTAAATAAAAATACTTCTAAATCAAGTCTGAAAAATTATAAAATTCTTTAAATCTTAAGACCTCAGCAAAGAAATCAGGCAAGAAGTTACATTCCATCACAAGTTGTAGCCAACTGTTCCTATAGTGTCAAAGAAAAATGAGATTATCTTAGTATATAACAAATGCGAAATTATATCCCAAGATTCCACTTTATGGTAATGCACTCATTCCTAACAGAAAAGGAAAATCCTTCTTGTTTCTAAATTATGAGCACCTGATCTGCGGTATATGTAGCTTTGAAACACAATCTTTCTTAAAATTCAGACAAATATAGTTGTGAGCTTTCTCTCAAGATGCTACTTACTCCAAAAGGGGTTGATAGGCAAAACTGTTCTTAACTTGCAGGTGAGTCTTCAAACTCTGAACTACCTCGTTTTGATGATACACCAACTGATTGAATGATTGGCATTTGTCAATAACTTCTTTGTAAAATTTTCCTGAGTGGGGGAAAAAAAATATGTTCTTTTCTATCACACCACTATTCAGCTGTATGGAACATATAAAGTGCAAACTATGGGTGAATAAAATAGAAACAAAATAGAAAATACCGAAGTGTTCTGTGAGGTTTAATTCTCTCCATTTCAGCAGACCCTCAAAAAAGTAGGTTTCAACCTCCTGTCAAGATTAAAGCAGTCCATTAATCAAATAACTCTAAGAAAGCAATGATCAAGGTAAATAGAATAATGATATATTAATATCTTAAGACAATGATACTGAAGAGTTTAAGAACTCCTTTTAGTTCTTTAAAACAGGCCATTAAGTAACACACTAAAAAGCAATCAGAAGTTATCAATAGGCCACTTATAAAATACTGTTTTGTTGATTTGGTTTCAGCAAATAATTTTCTGTAGCCTATATATATTGTCCACTAAGGGAAAATTATTTTCTGTGTTTTTTTATAATTTTAGGCAAAGAATAAGGTGTTGGTTCTTTACAGTTCCTTCATTCTGCTTTTAGAAATATGAATTACTACAACCTTATAAAGAAGTAATATGGCATTCCTATTAAAATTCAAAATAGTTATGCTCTTTGACCCAGGTAGTTCTTACAAAGTTTGCAAGCCTATAAGTAAAAGATGTTTATTCAGCTTAACTACAGTGTGGGGAAACATTAAACAGGCTAAAATATCCGACAATAGGAAAATGGTTGGAATAGCCCATGGTCTATATATACTAAGGTATATTATGTGGCTACTAAAAAGAGCTATATCTCTATTGAACTAGAACTACACTGAAGATATGCCCCCAAAATGATAAAAGTTATGCAGTGAGAGGGTATGGCAGGATTCAATTTTCCTTAAAAAACAAAAATAAAAAACCCTCTATAAATGTTTGTACATACGAACATGAGAGGACAGTATGGAAGAATACAACTATACTGAACTGTCAGTGTTGGCTTCCTTGGGAATTAGGGGTGGGAGGAGTGAGATAATGGGCTTTTCGTAAGTTTACCACTATGTTACTTAACTTGTTAACATGGTATCAATTACTTTGTACTTTGAAAGGTAAAGCCAATAAATTATCATACATGTATGACATGTATGTATACATGTATGTATGTGTGTATATAGATGTATAAATAAATGCATACCCCCCCAAAGCAATCATTCTACCAAAAAGATACATGCATTCGTATGTTCATCTCTACACTATCCACAATAGCAAAGACATTGAATTGCCCCAGGTGTCCATCAACAGTAGATTGGATAAAGAAAATATAGTACATATACACCATGGAATATTATATGCCTTAAAAAAGAATGAAATCGTGTCCTTTGCAGCAACATGGATACAGCTGGAGTCCATAATACTAAGCAAATTAACATAGGAACAGAAAAGCAAAAACTGCATGTTCTGACTTATAAGTGGGAGCTAAATATTGAGTACACGTAGACATAAATATAAGAACAATGAACACTGCGGATTACTAGAGGGTGGAGGAAGTGGGGATGGGTTAAAAAAAACTACCTGTGGGGTACTATGCTCACTACCTGGGTGACAGGATCCATACTCCAAACCTCAGCAACACACAATATTCCCATGTAACAAACCTGCACAGGGACCCCCTGTATCTAAAATCAAAGTTGAAATAAAAATAAAAATAAATACAAATACGTGTTTATAGACAGAGAGAAAAAAGAGAGAATAAACACATAAGCACACATGCAAACAGCATGCCAAATCTACAATCTCAAAAAAAAATCCTTAAACTGTTCTTTGGAAATCTTTAAAATCAATAGTTAGGCAGAATAGATACTATGTAACCACAAATATTAAAAACTAAAAATTAAAAAAAAAAGGCAGAAAAGAAAGAGAATCCCATTAAATTTTGTTTTAGGCTGGGGACAATGGCTCATGCCTGTAATCCCAACAGTGGGAGGCTGAGGCAGGAAGAGCATTTGAGCCCAGGAGTTTGAGACTAGCCTAGGCAACAACACGAGATCCTATCTCTACTTTTCAAAAGTAAAAATATTTAAAAAAATTTTTTTGTTGTTTTCATGTCCTTTAAGGCATTTTCATGTCCTTTAAGGCAGAAGGAAAATATGCCACACAGTTTAAAACTTAAATGCAGAATGCATTTCTAGCCTAGCACAGACCTGGCACATGTCAGCTATGTGTGAGAGACCATGTCACATCCTTTTGCAAGGTAATTCTGGAGCTCCTTTCACCAAGAGACGGAGCCTGTTTCCTCACCCTTTGAATCTGGCCTGGCCTCCTGACTTGCTTTGACTAATAACATGCGATGAAAGTGACTCTGATGACCAAAGCAAAACTTTATGAGGTCTTGACAGCTTCTGCCTTCACTTTATTGAAAAGATTCTGCCACCATGAAAAGAAGCCTAGTCTAGCTTATTGGGGAATAAGAGGCCATGAAAAGAACCAAGATCAACAAGCCACAGCCAACTGCCAGACACATGACAGAGGCCATTCTGGACCATCCAGTCCAGGATTCTAATTTCAGGCTGTCTTCTCTGCCTTCTTAACACTGCCTCTTGATACTTTCAACCTCTCCTGTGGCTTAAACTATTAACCATATTCTAAATGCCAAATCTGTAATTTCACCTCTGAAGTCACCTATACTCCAGATCCATATATACAAACATCTCTTGGACACTATCATTTGGATGGCCACAGATATTTCAAACTCAAGCCCCAAATGGAACTAATTATCTTATTTTTACAACCTTGTGCTCCTTTACCTATAAATATATCTTGATGAGTAACATCCTCAACCATTCAGCCTTAACCTCATTATCTTCCTTGCTGCAAACCCAGCAGGTCACAAGTCCTATCCATTCATTCTACTTCCTCAATATCTCTGGAATCTTTCTCTTCTCTCTATCTTGATTCCTGCTACCATAATCATTTCTTACTTAGATGACAGTCAAATCCTCACAACTGGACAACTGAGATTGGATCTCCAAGTTAAAGGCATGTTACACAGGACCTTAAAAGGCTAGCAGAGGAATCATGACATGATGCAGGACTGCAGTCCTGCTCTTTTCTCCACACTAAAGCCAGAGATTGGAAATTTAAACCTGATCATGTCATTCATTCCTCTGCTTACAGTCCTAGAACTCTAAGTCCCTATGGCTTCAGGATAAAACCCAAACTTAGCTTGACATATGAAGCCCTTTATGATCCTTGCCTACCTCTCCAGCTTTATCTCACCAGCTACCCCCTTGCCCCATCCCAGTCACTATGAATACAAAAAAACACCCTATACACACCTATAACCACACTGCACTGCTTTGCAGTTTCTTGAATGTGACATGCATTCTCTAGCTTCTGTTCCTTTATATAGGCTTCTCCCTCCGCCTGGAACAGCCTTTCCTGTCCTCTTTATCATGTTAAAACCTATATAAACAAGATGCAATTCAGGTGTCGCCTCGTCTAGATCACCCTTTTTGACACCCCTAAAGAATGTAGGTTAGGTTCCCTTTACTATGAGTTCCCAAAGCACAATGTGCTCACCTAGACAACATCATTTAACACATTGAATTTATATGGTAGAGATAATGCATTCAAAGACACAGTGAGTGGAGTCTGATTATAGTAAAGAAGAATATTAAGAACTGAGATTGGATCGCCAAGGTATAGGCATGTTACACAGGACCTTAAAAGGCTAGGAGGAATAATGACATGATGCAGAAAAAGACTTCTGCATAAAGGGATGACAAGGCCGGGCGTGGTGGCTCACACCTGTAATCCCAGCACTTTCGGAGGCCAAGGCAAGCAGATCACGAGGTCAGGAGATTGAGACCATCCTGGCCAACATGTTGAAACCCCGTCTCTACTAAAAATGCAAAAATTAGCTGAGTGTGGTGGCACGCACCTGTAATCCCAGCTACTCGGGAGGCTGAGGCAGGAGAATCGCTTAAACCTGGGAGGTGGAGATTGCAGTGAGCCAAGATCACGCCACTGCACTCCAACCTGGAGACAGAGCAAGACTCCATCTCAAAAAAATGAATAAATAAATAAAAATAAAATAAAGGGATGACAGAGTCAGAGTATGGTTAAAACTGGAAAATATTATGTAGTCTAGCCCCTTTATTTTTATAAAGGAGAAAATTAAGCCCTGGGAAAAGGGCTTCCTCAAAATCACTTTAAAGTTATAGCTTCAGGAATATGGATCTGCAGCAGTGCTTGGAATGCATAAGGGAAAGGGAGAGGCTAGAATCACAAAGGAAGCTGAAAGTCAAGTCAATTGTCTAATAGAGCTTCACCCAATAGAACTTTCTGCAAAGATGAAAATGTTCCAATTCTATATTTATTCAATATGTTAGCAACTAGCCACATTTGGGCACCCAAATTTTTAATTTACTTTAAATCCAATTTGTCATATGTGGCTACTGTATGAAACAGCACAGGTCTAAAGCATTTCATGTCCAAAAAGGAATACCTTGAAAAACAATTCACTTCTACTAACAGAAGAAACTAAAACACCATGAACACTTGAAGACTGACTAGTATCACATTCTCTTACCTCCTCATAGCTTGCAGTTCTATCAATCCGGTGAATAATATCAATATTAACATTCCCCAGTCGTTCAGCAAATGTAAGAAACTGGAAGGGAAAGTATATTTAAGATACATAATTATTTAATATTTATCAGATCTTTAATATCTATTTGAATGCTGCATGTAGGCATCTCTAATCACAAAGGATAAGTGGAAAAATAAACTGAAAAACATACGGCCATAAACAAATTTACTGCATCACTGTTCAAAGATAATGAATACTTCTATATGTTTGCATAATTTCTCTCAGCTATGTCATTTCAAATAAAATTTCCATTGCTAGACTGGTGAGCCTAGGTGGATGCTGGCAATTAGTCTCGCTAGATCTATTAGGTTTCATACCCTCCCATAAGCATGGGGACCTAGCAAAGTCGCTGCAATAAAAGTGTTTTTAAACATATACAGACCTATGATTGTATCCTAACGAAGACCTGGAAACAATCTATCAAGGGGCAAACAGAGAAAGCGCTGTATATTTGCCCTTAGCTGGGAATCACTCACCGCCAGCCGACTCGCCCAATTCGGTCTTTAAAGATAAAAGAGCAGGGGAGAATTGGTCCTAAGCAATCTCTTGGAATAGTGAATTTAATTCTGGACTACAGGAAATTCCCAGGACTGGCCAGACCCCATAAAACATGGGTGAAACTTGCTGTCCAGACTTCTTTCCTCCCCCAACCCATGTTTACTACATTCAGTGTCTCCCTCTTTCGCCGGAGCCTCCAGGAAAGTGACACACTCGGCCTAGAAGTCTGAGGCCCCTGGAATCTCGCTCAGAGCCTGTCTCACGACTGAGGCAGCGGAGACCCGCGGCTCCCTGCCTAAGCTCCCGCGCTCACCCGGTAGGTGTTCTCGGTCTTGTGGGAAACGGGCTTTGTCTTCATGGCTGCAGAGGGCCAGTGGCCCGCGACGGCCTCGGGAGTGTCGAAGGGATGCAACCGACAGTAAGGAGGGGAAAGCGGCTCACAGGCTATACTCTCCGATTCCCAGATGCCCAGACTTTCTCACGTGCGGCTTGAGCCCCTGGGCGCCGCCATGTTGGAGACAAGGAGGAGCCTGAGTGGGTCACGTGGACGGAAAAATAGAACGGCGCAGGCGCACCCTTTGGCGGGGGCCTACAGGAGGCGGGGCTGCGCACATAAGGGCGGGCGTTTGGGTGAGGTGTTCTTTTCACTCCCTTCGGTAAAGGTTTAGAAGACAAATGTATTTTCATTATAAAATAAAACATACCTGTCATCGTTATCAACTAACATTACTGTCCCTCACTACGTACCCTGCATCGTGCAAAGATCCTTTCATCCATAATTTCACAGTAAAGCTTATTAGGGATGTTAATACAAAGGAGGTACTGCGTCTATCTATATATCTATATATAGATATATACTTTTTTTTTTTTTTTTGAGACGGAGTCTCACTCTGTCTCCCAGGCTGGAGGGCAGTGGCGCGATCTCGGCTCACTACAATCTCCGCCTCCCGGGTTCAAGCAGTTCCCCTGCCTCAGCGTCCAAAGTAGCTGGGACTACAGGCACCCGCCTCCACGCCCGGCTAATTCTTTTGTATTTTAGTAGAGACGGGGTTTCACCTTGTTGCCCAGGCTGGTCGCGAACTCCTGAGCTCAGGCAATCCGCCCGCCTCGGTTTCCCAAAGTGCTGGGATTACAGGTGTGAGCCACCGCGCCTGGCCGGTACTGTGTATATTTTTAAGCCAATTTGACACAAGAGGAAACCAAGATTGTGCAGCTGGTAACTGGCAGTCTTCACTCAGACTCTAAATTTTGGTATTCTTAACCACTACGCTGTAAATAAAATTGAAAAATAGAGAAGGAGTTTTAAGAAAAATCTTTTAATTTCATGCACAACCGCTGTTAATGTTTGGTGTTTTTCCCATCACTTTACTGTCTACACATAGCATGTTGTTAAATTGTACAGTTATATATATATATGTACAATTTTAAAAAATAATTTAAAAATATAATTATTTACCCCATTTTACATTCATTCATTCAGCAACTATTTCTTGAGAGTCCTCTGTGGACCAGGTACTGTTCTGGGAGCCAAACGAGAAAGGCAATAATAGTATTAATAATTATTTGAAAATATTCACAGCCTTCAATTCCTGGGCTAAAGTGAGCCTCCCACCTCAGCCTCCCAAGTAGCTAGGGCTACAGGCATGCACCACCACACCCAGCTCTTTTATTATTATTATTATTATTATTATTTGTAGAGATGGGATCTTGCTATATTGCCCAGGCTGGTATCAAACTTCTGGACTCAAGCAGTCCTCTTGGCTTGGCCTCCCAAAGTGCTGGGATTACAGGGGTGAGCCACCATGCCCAGACTGGAAATACTTGGTCTGAGATGCTTACATTTTAGTCAAGGAGTGATGTTAAGTAGACAATTGGATATATTGTTGTACAGAGCTCACTGTAGCAGTCTGGGCTGCAGACGTGACTTAAATACACCTAAATACCTCAAGTGTGAGGCATTTGCGACTGGGAAAGAGAGCCAGTAAGGTAGAAACAGACTAGTTATGGCATGGAAGCAGAGCTGGTGGCCAACTATACTGCAAATTCGAGGATAGAGAAGTGGTTGCTGGATCTGACAAGGTGAAGGTCACTGGTGACCTTGCTAAGTACAGTCTAGTTGGAAGAAAGGAAGTGAAATATGCATGGATTGAGGAGGTAATCAGAGTTGAGAAAGTGAACATAACACTTTCAAATTGTTATTGGCATTATCACATCAACATTTTCTGTGTCACCACAGGGTTGTTCTAAATATTTTAATGCCTCCATAGCATTTATAGATTTTTTTATAATAAAATATTGACGTGCCTAATGTTCCATTGGCTTTCAGTAGGCTAATAATTGGTCTTTTTTTTTTTTAAAAGCCTTTTATGGGTCACAGGGAAATCTAAGAAAGCTGTAGAACTTCTCCCAGAAAGATGCAAAGAAGCTCATCCACACTAAAATGTGCACGTTTCAGAGAGTTAGAAGCCTGCAGTTAACTGAGGGTAGAAGCCCCCACTCAAAGCAATATTTTCCCAACCTGTTGCCAAAATCACCCCCACATCATTGTGCCATTTTCCTTCTCTGCAATTTATTTTTGGTAATGGAGTTAACTGGACAATAAGGAGTGAAGAGAAAAATCAAAGAAACTGAAAGAACTGACACATGTTATATTGACCATTTATTGTTTGCATTGTTCTTCATTACATGACCCTCATACACTGACTTGACTCTGACTGGCTTAACAATATGTCAATAGAACATGGTGGTTGAGAGCATAGATGCTGGAACCAGGTTGTCTGGAGGTAATCCTGGTTCTGCCATTTATTAGTAGGGTCAATTACCCTTTCAGAGTGACATTTCCGTATATGTAAATGAAGCTAACAAAAGTAGCTACCTCACGGATGGTGATTATGCAGAGTAAATAAGCTAATGGATAAAAGATGCTTAGAATGTGCCAGACACCATAATTGCGCAAGCTCAGAAATTACTTAACCTTTCTGAGACCCAATCTCCTCATCTATAAAATAGAGATGACAATAATACCAGTCTTTCAAGATACTGTGTTGGTGCATAGAGCATGAAATAAATGTTTGCTAAGTGGATAAATAAATGACCATTTATTCTCTACTACCTGGCTACCTGACAAGTTCCTTAAGGGCTGACACCTTATACTTTTTCAACTTTGTGTCATCAGTTCCCTTGAACATAAGAGTTGTTTAATGAATGTCTGTTGAATTACCAAAGCTTATAATACTTACATTGACCCGGACAAATTTAAGAGTAATATAGTTCCAGCATTGGATGTGAATTGCACCACATGATTTTTGGTATCTCTCAAAACTAAGTTTCTAAGCTTTAATGGAATACCGAAAGCATCCGTGAAGAGCACGAGTGTTTCTTATAAACATTTCCTTGCCTCCAGCGTTTGTCCTCTGTCAAGGCCTTTGAATATCCTATACCATCCTTTATATCCTTTTTCCATTAGGGCTCTGCCTGTCCTAACTACTCCAGCCAGTAAATAACATACATTATTTTTTCATTCTTTTATTCTTAAGCTTTATAGGGCGCTCCTGGAAGTTTTGCTTTTTAATTTTTGTTTCCTTATTGCTTAGCGTGCTGCAATTTCAAGCCAAGAAACTTTAAGAGCATGTGAGAGCTAGGCCCAGTGGCTCATGCCTGTAATCCCAGAGCTTTGGGAGGTCAAGGTGAGAGGATTGCTTGAACCCAGAAATTTGAGACCAGTCTTGGGCAACATGGTGAAATCCCATCTCTACAAAAAATACAAAAATTAGCCAGACATGGGGATGTGCACCTGTAGTCCCAGCTACTCAGGAGGCTAAAGTGGGAGGAACACTTGATCCAGGAGGTCAAGGCTCCAGTGCTGTGATCCTGCGACTGCACTCCAGCTTGGGTAACAGAGTGAGACCCTGTCTTGAAAGAAAAAAAAGGAAGGAAGGAGAGGGAGAAAGAAGGGAAAGTAAAGGAAAGGAAGGGAGGGGAGAGGAGGGAAAGGAAGGGAAGAAAGCACATGAGGAGTTTACCCAGCCTAGATAAGAAAGTGGAATCCAGAGAAGGCTTCTTGGGGGAAGTGACATCTAAGCTGAGACCTGGAAAATGAATAGGAATTAGCCAGGCAAGGAATGGACATGAATGGTGTTATCTAGGTAGAGGGAGGAGTATAGGCATTTGTCTCAAAACGGTTGAGACAAATTTGGTTACTTTTAGTTTCCAAGGCAAAGCCACACCCTGTCAAATTAGCATTGGCCATGGGTATCATCTTTAGCATCCTTGGACTAATAATAGGAAAGAATAGGGACAAGATGAAGCTCAGAGGTAAGAAGAGCCTTGGTTTTCTCATCTGTAAAGTGAGATAGACATATGAGAAAGTCAACAGTCATATGAGACAGTTAAAAGATTAATTAACACATTGTATCACTTCTCAGCCTTTTGGCTAAGATCAAGTCTAGTAATTAACACATTGTATGTGGTGATCTGGAAGGGGGCAAGTCGACCTAGTGGCATGGTCTTGTTTAGAAAGCAGTTCAAGGAGTGCTGTGTATCAGGGCAGAGAGGATTTGACTCAGAACAAGGGACCAAGGAAGTGAATGTAAAAAAAAGAAAGAGAAGAGAAAGTTTTAGTAATTCTTTGTTGGTTTTTTCTTAAATAGAGACAGGGGTCTCACTACATTGCCCAGGCTGGTCTTGAACTCCTGGGCTCAAGCGATCCTCCTGCCCAGCCGAGTAGTTCTTGACTGTGGTAGTAAGGAAAGCTGATCCACGCATCTCTTCTTGAGAAAACTGTGTATTGTTGACAGTGTGTGTAAATCAGGAAGCAGTGAGAGCATGGAGTTTGGATTTGGGACAACTGGGTCCCAGTTCTAGCATTTTTCATGTATTAGCCAGTAACTGGGCAACTGACTTAACCTTTCAGCCTCAGTTTCCTCATCTTTAAAGCAGGCATAATAACTAGTTCTGCCTTTTCCCTTAACGGTTGCTAAGAAGACCATTCAATATAAAGCAGGCAAAGTCCCCTGTAACCAATACAGAGGAGTTACAGAAACACTAAGTATTGTTTCCCTTTGCATTGTGTGATCATGTTCAGCCCTGAGACCACAGAGCTTCTATTCTCCTTTCCTTATTTTGAAGCTCAGGCATTAGAAACATTAGACCAGAAATTGCAGATTTGTGGGGCCTATAAGCTCAGGTAGCCCACAGATAAGTTTTGTTTACCAAACATATTCTTCTTCTTCTTTTTTTTTTTAAGACAGTGCCTCGCTCCGTTGTCCAGGCTGGAGTACAGTGGCACAATCGTCACTTACTGCCAACCTCAAGCTCCTTGGCTCAAGCAATCCTCCCACCCCAGCCTCCCTGGTAGCTACAGGTACTACAGGTGTGCATCACCATGTCCAGCTAATTTTAAAAACATTTTTAGAGGTGAGTCTTGCTGTGTTGCCCAGGCTGATCTCGAACTACTGGGCTCAAGTGATCTTCCTATTCCAGCTTCCCAAAGTGCTGGCATTACAGACATGAGCTGCCATGCCCAGCATACCAGATGATATTCTTGAAATTTATTTTTATTTTTTATAATCAGATACTCTCTCAGCAGAATCACAAATGTTTTAATTTGTTAAAAATCTGAAAATTTTAGGTAAAACTCTAGATTTTCAACTTCTCTTGAAAAGTAAAAAAAAGAAAACTGCAATACTGGGCCCATATTTTGAGAAGCAACAACCAGCTGGAGTTGAGTAGTAGTGGCTCTTTGATGCCACCACTTTGTCTCTGTGCACACCACTCCTTCCTTTTTGTCCTACCCCAGGCCCATGTCATGACTTAAGGTGGATACCTGGCCCCTGTGGAAAGCTCAGTGTGTAGCCTCTGCCTCAGAATATTCCTCAGGCAGAAGGCTGTTCTCGTCTTTGGTTTTAAACATGCCTCATAGGCAGCAGATTATTTTTTTGTTGCGTCTGCAGCTGCTTTTATTGTTTAATGCAGTGAGTGACTCAACTTGTTGTTGCTGTTGTTGTTTCTGTTGTTTGAGACAGACTCTCACTCTGTCTTCCAGGCTGGAGTGCACTGGCGTGATCTCGGCTCACTGCAACCTCCACCTCTCAGGTTCAAGTGATTCTCCTGCCTCAGCCTCCCACATAGCTGGGATTACAGGCGCCCGCCACCATGCCTGGCTAATTTTTGTATTTTTAGTAGAGACAGAATTTCGCCATGTTGTCCAGGCTGGTCTCGAACTCCTGACCTCAAGTGATCCACCTGCCTCGGCCTCCCAAAGTGCTGGGATTACAGGCATGAGCTACCGCGCCCAGTTGAGTGACTCAACTTTTTATAAGGGAGTCAGTGCAGTTTTTCAGTTGGTATTCAAATACCTTCCCTATCCCTGAACACACACACACATACACACACACACACACCACTGTGGTCTGTATTCAGCTTGTTTTCCTTCCTCACTTTCACTCACCAGTTGCATTTCTGTCATGGACTTTAATTTCCTTATTCTTTAAAGTAAGATATCTCAGAGGATAATCTAAATTAACCTGCTTTTAGAACAATTTAAACATCCACATACTTTTACCTACCCCTGTTTATGATTTTTATCCTTTCTTTTGATCATTAGCTAAACTGTTGGCATCATGTTTAGGAAGGATGAGTAGTCTCACCACTGGGTTGTATCTCCCCTTTATTTTCTCACCTTTCTCTTGGTTTGGTTTTGGTTTCCATTGTTACAGTGTGATTGCTTCTTTGAACACAAGGCGCTACATCACAGTACAAAGGAGCTTGGACTCTGCACCCAGCCCTCCCAGGCTCACACACTTGGGCTGCCACTGCTCTAGGAGCTTCCATTTACTCATCAATAGGGGGGATACTAGTGCCCCTCATGGGGTGGTTATGAGGAGGCAATGACCTCATACATTGCTTCTCAAGTGTGGTCCCTGACCAGCAGTATCAGCACCTCATGAGAACTTGGTTAGCACTGTAACTTCTCAGGCCCTGCTCCAACCCTCCTGAATCAAGAACTCTGGGGATGGGGCCCAGCAAACTGCTTTCATAAGCCTTCCAGGTGATTCTGAGGCAGGCTCTAGTGTGGGAATCACTGACTTAACATATACTACAGCACCTAGAACATTGTCCAACACATACCATGTGCTACAGAAAGTGTTTATTCTTATTACTGTCTAGTCTTTACATAAATGTTTGTAAACATTATTATTTAATTCTTTATTTAATTCTTCTATTCATCTCTCTGATATAGTAGTATGATAGTATTAGCCTTTTTATTTTTTATTTTTATGGATACATAATAATTATATATATTTATGGGCTACATGTGATATTTTAATACAAGTATACAATGTGTAATGGTCAAATTAGGGTAATTGGGATATTCATCACCTCAAGCTTTTATTATTTCTTTTTGTTAGAAACAATCCAGCTCCCATCTTCTAGTTATTTTGAGATGTGCAATAAATTATTGTTAACTACAGTTGCTCTATTATGCTACCAAACACTGGATCTTATTCCTTCAATTTCATTGTATTTTTGTATCCAATAACCAGCCCCTTTTTATGCTTCCTCCACTACCCTTCCCAGCTTCTGGTAACCATCATTCTACATTCTATCTCCATGAGATCAATTTTTTTAGCTCCCACATATGAGTGAGAACACTCATATTATTTGTTTTTCTGTGCCTGGCTTACTTCATTTTACATAACATCCTCCAGTTCCATCCATGCTGTTGCAAATGATAGGATTTCATATTTTTTATGGCTGAATAATATTCCATTGTGTATATTTACTACATTTTCTTTACCCATGCATCCATTAATGAACACTTAGATTGAGGCTATGTTGATTATTATGAATAGTACTGCAATAAATATTGGAATGCAGATATCTCTTTGATATGCTGATTTCCTTTTCTTTTGATATATACCCAGCAGTGAGATTGCTGGATCATATCATAGGTCTAATTTTAGTTTTTCGAGGACTCTCTATACTGTTCTCCATAGCCGTTGTACTAATTTACATTTCCACCAACAACATATGAGAGTTCCCTTTCTCCACATTATCACCAGCACCCATTATTGCCTGTCTTTTTTATAAAAGTCATTTTAACCGGAGTGAGATGATACCTCATTGTAGTGGTTTGTGGGGCTTTTTAAAATTTTGTTTTGTTTGTCAGACTTGAGCATTTCCCAGGCTGGAGTGCAGTGGCATGATCATAACTCACTGCAGCCTTGAACTCCTAGGCTCAGGCATCCTCCTGCCTCAGCATCCAAAGTAGCTGGGACTACTTGTAGTTTTGATTTGCATTTCTCTGATGATAAGTGATGTCGAGCACCTTTTTACATGCCTATTTGCCATTTGTATGTCTTCTTTTCAGAAATGTCTATCCAAATATTTTGCCCATTTTTTAAATCACATTTATTTTTACTATTGAGCTTCTTCTATATTCTGGTTATTAATCCCTTGCCAGATGGGCTTTGAAAATATTTTCTCTCCATGGATTGTTTCTTCACTTTGTTGGTTGTTTCCTTTGCTGTGCAGAAGCTTTTATAGTTTGATGTAATCTCATCTGTCCATTTTTGCCTTGGCTGCCTATGCTTTTGAGGTCTTACTCAGGAAATCTTTGTCCAGACTAATGTCCTTGAGCATTTCCTCAATGTTTTCTTCTAGTAATTTCATAGTTTGGGGTCTCAGATTTAAGTATTTAAGTCATTTTGATTTGATTTGATTTTTGTATATGATGAGAGAAAGGAGTCTAGTTTCATTCTTCTGCATGTGGATATCCAGTTTTCCCAGCATCATTTGTTGAAGACACTGTCCTTTCCCCAATGTATGTTCTTGATGCCTTTGTCAAAAAAAGAATTGACTGGCTGGGCACAGTGGCTCTTGCCTGTAACCCAGCACTTTGGGAGGCCGAGGTGGGCGGATCATTTGAGGTCAGGAGTTTGAGACCAGCCTGGCCAACATAGTGAAACCCCATCTCTACTAAAAATACAAAAAATTAGCCAGATGTGGTGGCACACGCTTGTAATCCCAGCTATTCCAGAGGCCGAGGTGAGAGAATCACTGGAATCCAGGAGGCGGAGGTTGCAGTGAGCCAAAATCATGCCACTGCACTCCAGCTTGGGCAACAAAGTGAGACTCATCTCAAAAAAAAAAAAAAGGAGGGGGGAGTTGACTGTAAACATGTGGATTTATTTCTAGGTTCTCCATCTTGTTCCATTGTTTTATGTGTCTATTTTTATGCCAGTATATTATGTTTTTGGTTACTATAGTTTTGCAATATAATTCGAAGTCAGGTAATGTGATACCTCTAGCTTTGTTCTTTATAAGTAGCCTCATTTTAAATGAGGGATCTGAGGCTCAGAGAACTGCTAAATGGTAGAAAGAGTTGAAGCTGGGTCTTCTAACTTCATGTTCAGTGCTCTGTTTCATGTCCCCACACTATCCCACATCTTAAGAGTGTAAACTAATAGGGGCAAATTTAGATAAATTGGCCAGGCATGGTGGCTCACGCCTGTAATCCCAGCACTTTGGGAGGCTGAGGTGGGTGGATCACTTGAGGTCAGAGTTTGAGACCAGCCTGGCCAACATGATGAAACCCTGTCTCTACTAAAAATACAAAATTAGCCAGGTGTGGTGGCACATGCCTGTAGTCCCACTTACTCAGGAGGCTGAGTCAGGAGAATTGCTAGAACCCAGGAAGCAGAGATTGCTGTGAGCTGAGACCATGCCACTGCACTCCAACCTGGGAGACAGAGCGAGACTCCGTCTCAAAAAAAGGAAAAAAAGATAAATAAATGCTTGGCTGTTGTAGATATTTGTAGATTTCCTTGTCCTCTCTTTTCAGCAGCAGTCCCCAACCTTGTTGGCACCAGGGGCTGGTTTCGTGGAAGACAATTTTTCCACAGACTGGGGGCTGCGAGTGAGGGGGTGGTTTCAGGATGAAACTGTTCTGCCTCAGATCAACAAGCATTAGTTAGATTCTCATAAGAAGCACTGCAAGCTGGATCCCTGTATGCGCAGTTCACAATGGGGTTCCACTCCTATGAGAATCTAATGCCACCGCTGATCTGACAGGGGGCGAAGCTCAGATTGTAATGCTCTTTTGCCTATCTCTCACCTCCTGTTGCGCAGCCCAGTTCCTAACAGGCCATGAACCGGTACCGGTCCGTGGCTCGGGGGTTGGGGACCCCTTTTCAGGAAACAGCATCCTGATTTTCCTTTGAAGAATCAATCTGCCTTCACTCTTAGTGTCTGAGGTTCGAGCTAGGGTCCAGGGAAGGTCTGTGTCCTAGGCTGCATTTCTTTGACAACATCATTGGCTTAGAGATGGGCAGGTACCCCAAGCTGGGCCAAGCCCCTGAGCTGAACTTTTACTAGAGCTAAGCCATAGGTAAGAAGGTGCTTCTTTTTCTTAGATTTGCCAGGATGCTAGGAGCCTGAAGTTTTTGGTGGTCCTCGTTGTCACTTCATGGAGAGGTCGGCCTGAGAATGAAGCCTATGCAAAGGAAAACAGAGGGAACAGGGAGAGAGAAATTGATAATAAGTATTGATTAGCTTATTGGATCCATCCAGTCCTTGGACTTTCAGTAACCTTAGTTCACTAATTCCCTCTTTTGTGTTTAAGCCAATTTGAGTTGGGTTCTGTCATTTGCAACCAAAACAATGTAGAATTTCTGCCGATAATTTAAGATTTGTATGTAGCTCATAAGATTGGAAACCTAAGCCTTCCTCTGAACACAAATATGTGAGTAAGAATTAAAAAAGTCAAATACAAAGTCTTGATGATAACAGTCAATGGGATGGATTGGAAAGTGTCTCAGACTAGGAGTCAGAAAACCTGGGTGCTGATCCTAGGAGGTTCACTTAGCCATGTGACTTTGTAAAATGTGTGAAACTAATGCTGTAAAATATGAAAAATTAACCCTGCAACAAAAAAGTAATGTACACAAACATATTTTGAATGTTGCATGATATAAAGTCAAGTAAGTAATTTATTAGAGTTGCTCCCAGAACTTCTTCTGTATATCCAATAATTAGTTTTCAATATTAGTGAAGGAAAGACCTAGGAGTGGACATTTCTCAGTCTCTCATATGCCATATGCACTGATCTGGGTGACAGAATACCTTTAAAGATACACTTAAAAATGCATCTTAAGAGAATAAGACAAGCCACAGACTGGGAAAAATATCTGCAAAACACATATCTAATAAAAGTTTTGTATTCAAAATATGCAAACACCCTTAAAACTCCACAATAAAAAACAAATAGCCCAATTAAAAAATGAATGAGAGATCTGAACAGACACCTCAATGCAGAATATATACAGTATGAAAAGATGCTCAACATCATATGTCATTAGAGAATTGAAATTTAAAATAACAAGATACCACTACACACCTATTACAGTGGCTCCACTCCAAAATACTGACAACACTAAATGCTGGAAAGGACGTGGAGCAGCAGAAATTCTCATTCATTGCTGGTGAGAATACAAAATGGCACAGCCACTTTAGGAGACACCTATTTCTTAGAAAGCGAAACATAGGTTTACCATATGATCCAGCAATTGTGCTCTTAAGTACTCATCCAAATGAACTGAAAACTTATAGCCACACAAAAACCAGCACACAAATATTTATAGCAGCTTTATTCATAATTGCCAAAAATTGGAAGTGACCAAGATGTTCTTCAATGGATAAACAAACCATGGAACATTTAGACAATGGAATATTATTCCGGGATAAAAAGAAACGAGCTAACTATCAGGCTATTGCAAAGTGAAAGAAACCAATCTGAAAAGGCTACATAGGCTTCATCTTTAAGACTCCAACTATGACATTCTAGAAAAGTTAAAACTGTAGAGACAATAAAAATATCAGTGGTACTAGAGTGGGTGGGGGAAAGAAGGGAGGGATCATTAGGTGGAACACAGGGCATTCTTAGGTCAGTGACACTACTTTTATGACACTGTAATTATAGATACATGACTAATGCAACATATTATTAATGAAGAAAATTGTGCGGGGAGGGAAAGTAGGCATATGGAAACTCTCTGTACTTTCTGTTCAATTTTTCTATAAACCTAAAACCACTATAAAAATAAAGTCTATTAATTTTTTTTAAAAAATATGTCTCTCTGTAATTCCTTCTGCCTCTCATTCTGAAGTCCTCTATGAAATGGAATCAGGAAAGACAACACCTTACTCTTGAATCCTGGGAGCCCCAAGAAGAAGTAGGACTGGAATCTCAGGAGTACTAGAAACCAGGAAAATTTGGATCCACTCACATCCAAAGTGGATCAGAAAGAAAAGTGAGTGCCTCAGACACCAATTGGAAAAGAAAAATTTATTTACTTTCAGGTTCTAGTTTGGAGGGACAAAAAGAAAAAAACATGTGAATTTATAGACTGTCAGATGCAGTAAGTGCCATGGAGATAATATAGCTGGTGAGTAGTGTGTGGCAGAAGCTGTTAATTGTTCCGTAGAATTCATTGTTCCATTCATCTTTTAGAAAAAGAAGACTCATCTCAAAGTTTACTTGATTATGCATCTGTACATTACAATCTTCATTTCCCCAGATCCATTCTACTCTCCTGCCCCCCTGCACCTAGATACAGCCTTGTGATCAAGGTCAGCCCCATGGGAAGTGCTCTGCGTAACTTCCAGGTCATTTGCTAAAAGATAAAGCTGCTTGCCTTGGATTCTTTCTTTCTCTCTCCTATTGGCTGGGAAATAATGATTGAAGAATCCTTGGAAGCCAAAAGTGGAAGACAGCAGAACCCCCAGCTGTAGTCTGTTTGATTCTTAGCTGTTACATGAGAGGAAATTTTTTTTTTTTGAGACTTCCCCAACGCTTGGACTTTTCAGTAACATAAGGCAATATATCCCCTTGTGTGTATAGGCAAGGCTGAGTCAGCTTTCTGTCACTTGTAACCTAGATTAATTTTTTCTGATTAATTAATTGTTCCAATTAGTACAAGAATAATTTATATACTAGACTTTCTGCCTCACCTTGAAACCTGGAAGCTCACTGTATCAGTTATCTCTTGCCACAATGAAGTTGCTTGTAAAACAACCACAGTGGCATGCAACAAGTCTACAGTTGGCTGAGTGGCTCTGCTATTCTGGATTGGTCTTGGCTGATCTTGGCTGGGCTCATTCATGTGTCTGTGGTCAGCTGGCAGACTGGCTGGGGGCTGGCTAATCTAGCACAGTTTTGGCTTAAATGACCCAACTACCTGGCTCTGCTTCACAGCATCTCTCATCATCCATCAGGCTATCCTGAGCTTTTTTCATGGTAAAGCAGGGTTCTGAGACAGACAGGTAGAATGCAAGGTCTAAGCTCATAATGGTCACAGTACCACTCCCACAGCATTTTGTTGGGTACAGTAAGTCACAAGGAAGGTCCATATTTAAGGATGGAGGAAATAGTCTCTACTCCGAAGAGCTGCAAATTCCTATTGCAAAGGGCATGGCTACCACAGGGAGGGGTGGAGAATTGGAGACATTTTTGCAATCAGTCTACCACATTTATCATAATTGTTCCCATAATTAAACAGTGGTGGTAGAGAGAAAAGGAGCAACTGGATACTGGAGCATAACCAGGTGCCTGCTAAGCACAAATTCCTCAGTACATGCAGGGGATGAAGCTATCCTATCCTGATTCCACCCATTTAGCATATGTGATTTTTTTTGAGTTGGAAATAGGCAGAGAGACCCTGTTTTGAAAGAGACCTTAAGGATCATCTGGCCCAATCTCCATATTTTTTCAGAAAAAAAACCAGGCACCAAAGTTAGGGGACTTGCCCAGGGCCACACAGTGAGTGAGGGACACACGTGGGTCTAGATGTTTGCCTGCTGACTCCCCACACAGCAGACCTTCCACGGTCCTGTGCTGTTCTCTTCTCACGCCAAGAACACAGCAGTGGCCACGTGCTTGCACTTTGGAGGCAGTTAGCCTGGGTTTTCTTTCTTCCTTCCTTTCTTTTTTTTTTTTTTTTGAGACGGAGTTTTGCTCTTGTTGCTCAGGCTGGAGTGCAATGGCGTGATCTCCGCTCACTGCAACCTCCACCTCCCGGATTCAAGCTATTCTCCTGCCTTAGCCTCCTGAGTAGCTGGGATTACAGGCATGCACCACCACGCCCAGCTAATTTTGTATTTTTAGTAGAGACAGGGTTTCTCCATGTTGGTCAGGCTGCTCTCGAACTCCTGACCTAAGATGGTCCGCCCACCTCGGCCTCCCAAAGTGCTGGGATTACAGGCGTGAGCCACCATGCCCAGCCAGCCTGGGTATTCAACCTGGCCTGTTGCTTATTACTTATGAGACTTTGGACAAATTATTTAACCCCTCTATCAATGATGGTAATAGTACTGGGCCTCATAGGGTTGTTGGGCAGATTAAATGAAAGAAAGAAAATAAAGCACATAGCAAGTGCTCAATAAATTTTAGCTATTATATTTCCTCTAAAAATACAGCATTTTCCTATTTGGCTTGTTCTTGTGTGCATTTAGTCTGGGTTTAGGCATTCAAGAGAGCTGAAAATATCATAATACTAAATATTTAGGTGGCAAAGAATGAATTCATCTTTTAAAAGTACCTGGAGTATAAATTCACATTTTCTTGTAAGAAGAGATATTTATAATCTGGTTTATTTGTTTACTTACTAACAAACATTTACTGAGAGTCTACTGCGAGTCAGGCATTGTAGTAGTTTGCTGTTGCTGCAACATATTACCACAAACTTAGTGCCTTAAAACAACATATGTTCTGGAGGTCAGAAGTCTGAAATGGATCATCTGGGCTGTTCCTTATGGAGGCCCCAGGGGACAATCTGTTTCTTTGGTTTTTCCAGCTTCTAGAGGCTGCCAGAATTCCTTGGATTATGGCCTGTTTCACTCCAATCTCTGCTTCCGCCATCACCTCGCCTCTCCCTTGACTCCATTGTCTCATTGCCTTCTCTGACACTCTTGCCTGTCCATTATCAGCCTCTCCATATGGATTGTGCTTTCTTACAGCATGGTGGCCACAGGGTAGACAGACATGGTGGCTCAAGGCTACAAAAATGAGTGTTTCCAGCAAGCAAAACAAAAGCTCCATGCTCTTTTATGAATTCACATTAGAAGTCACATAGCTTTGTATTCCATGTGGGAGTTGAAGAATGAGAAGTCATGGACACAGGGAGGGGAACAACACACTCTGGGTCCTGTTGTGGGATGAGGGATGAGGGGAGGGACAAATACCTAATGCATGCAGGGCTTAAAACCTAGATGACGAGGCTAGGAAGAAACTGCATCAACTAACGAGCAAAATAACCAGCTAACATCATAATGACAGGACCAAATTCACATATAACAATATTAACTTTAAATGTAAATGGGCTAAATGCTCCAATTAAAAGACACAGACTGGCAAATTGGATAAAGAGTCAAGACCCATCAGTGTGCTGTATTCAGGAAACCCATCTCACGTGCAGAGACACACATAGGCTCAAAATAAAGGGATGGAGGAAGATCTACCAAGCAAATGGAAAACAAAAAAAGGCAGGGGTTGCAATCCTAGTCTCAGATAGAACAGACTTTAAACCAACAAAGATCAAAAGAGACAAAGAAGGCCACAACATAATGGTAAAGGGATCAATTCAACAAGAAGAGCTAACTATCCTAAATATATATGCGCCCAATACAGGAGCACCCAGATTCATAAAGCAAGTCCTTAGTGACCTACAAAGAGACTTAGACTCCCACACATTAATAATGGGAGACTTTAACACCCCACTGTCAACATTAGACAGATCAATGAGACAGAAAGTTAAAAAGGATACCCAGGAATTGAACTCAGCTCTGCACCAAGCGGACCTAATAGACATCTACAGAACTCTCCACCCCAAATCAACAGAATATACATTTTTTTCAGCACCACACCACACCTATTCCAAAATTGACCACATAGTTGGAAGGAAAGCTCTCCTCAGCAAATGTAAAAGAACAGAAATTATAACAAACTGTCTCTCAGACCACAGTGCAATCAAACTAGAACTCAGGATTAAGAAACTCACTCAAAACTGCTCAACTACATGGAAACTGAACAACCTGCTCCTGAATGACTACTGGGTACATAACGAAATGACGGCAGATATAAAGATGTTCTTTGAAACCAATGAGAACAAAGACACAACATACCAGAATCTCTGGGACACATTCAAAGCAGTGTGTAGAGGGAAATTTATAGCACTAAATGCCCACAAGAGAAAGCAGGAAAGATCCAAAATTGACACCCTAACATCACGATTAAAAGAACTAGAAAAGCAAGAGCAAACACATTCAAAAGCTAGCAGAAGGCAAGAAATAACTAAAATCAGAGCAGAACTGAAGGAAATAGAGACACAAAAAAACCCTTCAAAAAATTAATGAATCCAGGAGCTGGTTTTTTGAAAGGATCAACAAAATTGATAGACCGCTAGCAAGACTAATAAAGAAGAAAAGAGAGAAGAATCAAATAGATGCAATAAAAAATGATAAAGGGGATATCACCACCGATCCCACAGAAATACAAACTACCATCAGAGAATACTACAAACACCTCTACGCAAATAAACTAGAAAATCTAGAAGAAATGGATACATTCCTCAACACATACACCCTCCCAAGACTAAACCAGGAAGAATTTGAATCTCTGAATAGACCAATAACAGGATCTGAAATTGTGGCAATAATCAATAGCTTACCAACCAAAAAAAGTCCAGGACCAGATGGATTCACAGCCGAATTCTACCAGAGGTACAAGGAGGAGCTGGTACCATTCCTTCTGAAACTATTCCAATCAATAGAAAAAGAGGGAATCCTCCCCAACTCATTTTATGAGGCCAGCATCATCCTGATACCAAAGCCTGGCAGAGACACAACCAAAAAAGAGAATTTTGGACCAATATCCTTGATGAACATTGATGCAAAAATCCTCAATAAAATACTGGCAAACCGAATCCAGCAGCACATCAAAAAGCTTATCCACCATGATCAAGTGGGCTTCATCCCTGGGATGCAAGGCTGGTTCAACATATGCAAATCAATCAATGTAATCCAGCATATAAACAGAACCAAAGACAAAAACCACATGATTATCTCAATAGATGCAGAAAAGGCCTTTGACAAAATTCAACAACGCTTCATGCTAAAAACTCTCAATAAATTAGGTATTGATGGGACATATCTCAAAATAATAAGAGCTATCCATGACAAACCCACAGCCAATATCATACTGAATGGGCAAAAACTGGAAGCATTCCCTTTGAAAACTGGCACAAGACAGGGATGCCCTCTCTCACCACTCCTATTCAATGTAGTGTTGGAAGTTCTGGCCAGGGCAATTAGGCAGGAGAAGGAAATAAAGGGTATCCAATTAGGAAAAGAGGAAGTCAAATTTTCCCTGTTTGCAGATGACATGATTGTATATCTAGAAAACCCCATTGTCTCAGCCCAAAATCTCCTTAAGCTGATAAGCAACTTCAGCAAAGTCAATGTACAAAAATCATAAGCATTCTTATACACCAACAACACACAAACAGAGAGCCAAATCATGAGTGAACTCCCATTCACAATTGCTTCAAAGAGAATAAAATACCTAGGAATCCAACTTACAAGGGATGTGAAGGACCTCTTCAAGGAGAACTACAAACCACTGCTCAGTGAAATAAAAGAGGATATAAACAAATGGAAGAACATTCCATGCTCATGGGTAGGAAGAATCAATATTGTGAAAATGGCCATACTGCCCAAAGTAATTTATAGATTCAATGCCATCCCCATCAAGCTACCAATGACTTTCTTCACAGAATTGGAAAAAACTACTTTAAAGTTCATATGGAACCAAAAAAGAGCCTGTATTGCCAAGTCAATCCTAAGCCAAAAGAACAAAGCTGGAGGCATCACACTACCTGACTTCAAACTATACTACAAGGCTACAGTAACCAGAACAGCATGGTACTGGTACCAAAACAGAGATATAGATCAATGGAACAGAACAGAGCCCTCAGAAATAATGCTGCATATCTACAACCATCTGATCTTTGACAAACCTGAGAAAAACAAGCAATGGGGAAAGGATTCCCTATTTAATAAGTGGTGCTGGGAAAACTGGCTAGCCATTTGTAGAAAGCTGAAACTGGATCCCTTCCTTACACCATATACAAAAATTAATTCAAGATGGATTAAAGACTTAACATGTTAGACCTAAAACCATAAAAATCCTAGAAGAAAACCTAGGCAATACCATCCAGGACATAGGCATGGGCAAGGACTTCATGTCTAAAACACCAAAGGCAATGGCAATAAAAGCCAAAATTGACAAATGGGATCTAATTAAACTAAAGAGCTTCTGCACAGCAAAAGAAAATACCATCAGAGTGAACAGGCAACCTACAAAATGGGAGAAAATTTTCGCAACCTACTCATGTGACAAAGGGCTAATATCCAGAATCTACAATGAACTCAAACAAATTCACAAGAAAAAAACAAACAACCCCATCAAAAAGTGGGCAAAGGATATGAACAGACACTTCTCAAAAGAAGACATTTATGCAGCCAAAAAATACATGAAAAAATGCTCATCATCACTGGCCATCAGAGAAATACAAATCAAAACCACAATGAGATACCATCTCACACCAGTTAGAATGGCCATCATTAAAAAGTCAGGAAACAACAGGTGCTGGAGAGGATGTGGAGAAATAGGAACACTTTTACACTGTTGGTGGGACTGTAAACTAGTTTAACCATTGTGGAAGTCAGTGTGGTGATTCCTCAGGGATCTAGAACTAGAAATACCATTTGACCTAGCCATCCCATTACTGGGTATATACCCAAAGGATTATAAATCATGCTACTATAAAAACACATGCACAGGTATGTTTACTGCAGCACTATTCACAATAGCAAAGACTTGGAACCAACCCAAATGTCCAACAATGATAGACTGGATTAAGAAAATGTGGCACATATACACCATGGAATACTATGCAGCCATAAAAAATGATGAGTTCATGTCCTTTGTAGGGACATGGATGAAGCTGGAAACCATCATTCTCAGCAAACTATCGCAAGGACAAAAAACCAAACACCGCATATTCTCACTCATAAGTGGGAATTGAACAATGAGAACACATGGACACAGGAAGGGGAACATCACACTCCGGGGACTCTTGTGGGGTGGGGGGAGAGGGGAGAGATAGCATTAGGAGATATACCTAATGCTAAATGACGAGTTAATGGGTACAGCACACCAACATGGCACATGTATGCGTATGTAACAAACCTGCACATTGTGCACAGGTATACCCTAAAACTTAAAGTATAATAAAAAAAAAAAACCTAGATGACGGGTTGATAGGTGCAGCAAACCACCATGGCACATGTATAGCTATGTAAGAAACCTGCATGTTCTTCACATGTATCCCAGATCTTAAAATAAATAAAAAATAAAAATAAACAAATAAAAATAAAAATTATATTAAAAAAAGAAGTCACATAGCTTTATTTCCATACCCCATGGGTTGAAGCAGTCACAGCCCATTCAGATTCCAGGGAAAGGGACACAGGCCACATCTCTTGATGAAAAGAACATGAAAGAATGTGCAGTTATGTTTTAAAAACATCCCAGTAGAGTTCGCAAGCATGAGTTGTTACAGCAGACACTACATTTCCCTGCCAGTTTACCTGCCTTGGGATGGTGGAGGTCTCTGAAGTTGGCAGTCGTTTCCTGCAGGATTCTAAGTTGGATGGCAGCAGCTCTCCAGCTCTGAGGCAACGAAACTGAAAGCTAGTGGAGAGTTGCCTGAATTTTGCCTTCTCAGGTCTTTCCATAAGTTCTGTGAACACTCAATTTCCTGTATCAAATTCCTTCTTCTTGAAAATGCTTAGAGTGATACCTGTTTTTTCTACTGGAGTCTGACTGATTCAAGCTCCAAAGTCTGCCCTCCTAACTGCCTCTCGCGTTGTTCTAAACCTTTCTGGTGCTCCTGGCCTGCTCCTTTGCAACCCACACACACTCACACATCCAGCATGCCCTAAGAAGTTGACACTGCCTCTTAGTGCTCACAAAAGGAGTGCAAGTTATATGAACTTCAACTATCCCTTCTTTCCAACTGGAACTGTATCTGTCTGTTTTTCCCCCTTCTGCTCCATCTTAGAAGAAAAATTCATCAATACTTTTGGGAAAAAGGTAAACTTTTAAATACAATGCATGGCACCCTTCATTTATCTTTTCAACCTGATTTTCTGCCATCTTTTTATATGTGCCCATGTTAATTATGGTAGACTAACTGCTTTACCAAATAGACTCATAAAATTGGTGGAATTATTGCTGCAACAGAAAGACCCAAAGGTCTACAATGGCCTAAACCCTGTAAAAGTTTATTTCTTGCTCAAATAACAATTATAGGCAAGCAAATAATCAGTGGCATATGCCCTTCTCTATGTAGGGACTTAAACTAATAGAGAGGCAACCATTTCCTTCCCTCCCTCCCTCCCTCCCTCTCTCTCTTTCTTTCTTCCTTTCTTTTTTTTTTTTTTTTTTTTTTTTTTTTCTGATGGAGTCTTGCTCTGTCACCCAGGCTGGAGTGCAGTGGCGCGATCTAGGCTTGCTGCAACCTCCGCCGCCCGGGTTCAAGCGATTCTCCTGCCTCAGCCTCCTGAGCACCTGGGATTATAGGCACCCACCACCACGCTCGACTAATTTTTGTATTTTTAGTAGAGACAGGGTTTCGCCACGTTGGCCAGGCTGGTCTCAAAGTCCTAACCTCAGGTGATCTGCCCGCCTTGGCTTCCCAAAGTGCTGGGATTACAGGCGTGAGCCACTGCGCCTAGCCTGAGACAACCATTTTCAACATTTGCTTTCCAAGGTCACCCTTTCCAGACATCCAGAAGAGAATGTAAACTAAAAATAAAATCCTAAGCCCTCCAACCAACTGAACAGACCCCCTCTTGGCCAAGGAGACCTCAAGAAAAACTTAAAAACTGAATTCCTGGCCATCACAAGAAGGGAAGGTCCAATATGCTTTGTTATCCTCCCTCCCTTTTGGAGTTTAGGCACAACTGAACAGCATTAGTGTTAAAATAGAGATCGTAAAGCTAACAAAATGGACTTATTGTCACAATAAGATGCCAAATTACAAATAGGACCTAACACGACACAAGAAGGGTTGAGTCACACATTCTTATAATTCACTGTAACCCAGTGTACTGGAAAACAATATCTTAATATGAAATATTCCTTTTTTGCTGCCTCCAAATTTTTAGACAAAGCTTTATTTCTTTAACCAATTGTAAATTAAACAGTCTCTGAATTTACTTATACCCTGTAAGCACCTGCTTCAAGATATCCCACCTTTTCAGGCTGAATCAGTGTAAATACCTTCCATGTGATTGATTTATATCTTTGCCTGTAACGCCTGCCTCCCTAAAATGTGTAAAACTGTACTGTAATCCTACTACCAAAGGTGCACTTTCTCAGGACCTCTTGAAACTGTGTTCCCCAGGCCGTGGTCACTCATATTGACTCAGAATAACCTCTTTAAAATATTTTAGCCAGGTGTGGTGGCTAACACTCATAATCCCAGCACTTTGGGAGGCCATGGCTAGAGGTTAGCTTGAGGCCAGGAGTTTAATGCCCAGCCTGAAGAACATAGCAAGATCCTATCTCTACAAAAAAAAAAAATTAGCTGGGTATGGTAGCACATACCTGCAGTCCTAGCTGCTCAGGAGGCTGAAGTGGGAGGATCGCTTGAGCCCAGAGTTTGAGGCTGCAGTGAGCTATGATTATGATCATTCCACTGCACTCCAGCCTGGGTAACAGAGCAAGACCTTGTTTAAGGAAAAGAAGAAAAGAAAAAGAAAGAAAGAAAAGAAAAGAAAGAGAGAGAGAAAGAAAGAAAGTAAGAAAGAAAGAGAGAGAGAGAGAAAGGTAGAAAGAAAGAAAGAACGAAAGAAAGAAAGAAAGAAAAGAAAAAGAAGGAAAGAAAGAAAAAGAAAGAAAGAAAGAAAGAAAAACAATTTTTTTATGGAGTTCAGTTTCTCCATTAACAGGGGGAAGCATATAGAGGGTATATGTGAGAGGCTTTTATGGGTTAGCTCTGGACATGGTACACATCACTTCTGCTCCCATTCCACTAGCTAGAATTCAGTCACAAGGCTACATCTAGCTGCAAGGGAGGCTGGGAAACGTCATCTAACTGTGTGCCCAAGAAGAAGAGAAAATGAGTTTTGGTGAATGACCAGCTAGCAGTGTGTGCCATTGTGCCTTAAACCTTGGCATGCTTATTTAATTTTCCTATAGTTCAGCTTTGTCATTTCAAAGTTGAGGATCATCGTGGCACCTCCTTCATAGGGCTATTGTAAGGATTAATTGCATTAGTACTGTAAAGAACTTAGAACATTGCCTGGCTTTTTGTAAGCATCCCATAAAAGTTATCTACTATTGTTACTATTCTTGTAATCCTTAGAGACTCAGCTTTGATATTACTTCCTTACATGAAATCTTTCTTCTCCCTTTCCCCTCTGGCCCATTCTCTCTGGCAGCATCATATTGTATTATAGCTGTCTGTTTTCTGGTTGGTCCCTCCCCTACATGCTTCTTGAGGATAAGGATTATGTTTAGTTATGTTTTAAGTAACTAACATAGTCTCTGGCATATGATAGGTACTCACTAAATATTTGTTGAGGGAGGAAAGAAGAAAGTGATAAAGGCAAGAAGGAAAGCCACAAAGTGGATCAGTTTGATAAAGTGTCCTTTCATGGATTGTAGTCACCATCCTCCAGGTCCCAAAGGGTCACTTGGTACTGAAGTCTTACCAGCCTAGGGACCAAGGCTGCCTGCCCTTCATGCCCTGTGTGAGACACCGCTTCTGCACTGCCTCACGTCCTCTCAACCTACCTTTTCTCCAGTCCCTGCTGCAGCACCCAGCACCCAGAGAAGTGAATCTACATTCCTTCACTTTGTAAATGAGTCTTTCAACTTTGAATGCATTTTAAAACTTTTTTCCTCTCTTTCAAGTCTTATGATGTAACCTTGAAACAGACTGTAGAAACTCTCTTTTCCTTAGTCTTAAAATATACCTTGAAATGTACTTTGAAACTCTGCTTCCCTCTCTTTCCCACCAGATTCTCCCTTGCACCATGGACACGTATCTAACTGTATACTTGTTAATAAATTCCAGAGGCTGATTTTACATAACAGCCAGGCAAGGAGACCCAGCTGCAGAATTCTCCTCTACTTGGAGATTACCTCATGACAGACATCTATAACCTGGCTACAACTGAGATGGCACCAGCCAGCACTCCAAGTGGACAACAACTCAAAATAACCCTTGGAAGAAGACATGCAGGCCTGTATCTTGTGATACTCTGGCATGGTTCTCATACTAAGTCTCCCCTTTTTATTTTTTATTTATTTTTAATATATTTTTTGAAACAGAGTCTCTCTCTGTTGCTCAGGCTGAAGTGCAGTGGTGTGAACATGGCTCACTGCAGCCTCAACTCCCAGGCTCAAGCAGTCCTCCCAACTCTTAGCCTCCAGAGTAGCTGGGACTACAGGTGTGCACCACCACATCTGGCTAATTTTTTTTAATATTTTTTGTAGAGATGGGTTTTCACCATGTTGCCCAGGCTAGTTTCAAACTCCTCGGTTCAAGCAATCGGACAGCCTCGGCCTCACAAAGTGCTGGGATTACAGGCATGAGCCACTGCACCTGGCCAAGTCTCCCCCTTTAAAATCCCTTCCTTCGGTCTAACACTTGAAATGGTCTTTTGGAGGCACAAGCCTGGCCATTTCCCAATTGCTAGCATTTGAATAAAGTTGCTTTCCTTTTACTTGCTTCTCATATTTTGGCTCTCAAGTCACGAGCAGCCAGACTTGCATTCAGTTACAACGTGGCTGCCCTGCATCTCATTCTGCCCTGGGGCTGCTCTTGCTCAACTTCCTTGGACATTGTTAGAAATGTATTTTGACTGTCACATATGCAAGTATGCAAGTGCAAGGGAGTTGGCATCTCATGGGGCAATGTAACCACTGCAGGACATGAACTAGTTGATAAATATTCGTCTCTTCTGACTCTTGAGCAGATGATTCTGAAAGGGTGATGAACTCATCCTGGCTTTCCACGGATCTGAGTTTTCTCTGAGTTAGCACTGGAAATCCCATGTTGCTGTTGGTTACCTTAATTCTGAAATGCATTCTACAGGACTCCTTAGGGGGTCCCAGTGAGATCAAGTTCCAGTTTCCCACAGCTTAATAACACACATTGTTTTGCCTTTTCCTGCATTTCTGGGATTACTTCCCAATATATACTGCCTTCACACAAGCTTGTGTCTTCGGCTCTGTTTTCTATGGGGAATCTAGCTGGTCTTTGAATTGGGCAATGCTGAGCTTATCTGTGCAGTGATGAGTGTTTCCAACTTTAGGAAACTTAAAAAGACAGAGGCAAGTGAAATAAGTCAGGGCCCCAAACAGCCAAATTATCACTTTCCTGATGTTGTTACAAAATTAATCTGGAAGGTATGGCACTGTTCAAAGATAGTGTAATGAAATATTTATTATAAGGTTTAATTGCTTGAACAGCCAGATATAGAAAGGACTGCAGACAGATAGTCAGGAGACTTAACTTTTAGTCCCAGTTTTAGTATTTAAAATCCCATGTGACCTTTGATGTGCTTCTCCTTGGCCCTCAGTTTCTTCATCTCCAAATTCTTGGCTGCCACTCTGCTAAGATGAAGTGTACAAAATTAGGAGGTTAGGCTAGATTTTGCTTTTACCAGTTATTCTATTGCAGCAGGTGCAGTTATACATGATGGGCAAAGGGTTGTGGGGTGTCAGGGGCCTTGTCCCTTCCTAGCGCCACTAGGGTTAATAGGCCTGGTGGCCTCTTTCATGTCCATTTCACTAGTTGAGCACATATTGAAGAAAGATTTTATATATGGGTCATAGTGGACCATGAAGAACTCCCAACTGATTTCCCTGACAACATTCTTTTTTTTCCTTTGAGACAGTCTTGCTCTGTTGCCCAGGCTGGAGTGCAGTGGCATGATTTCGGCTCACTGCAACCTCCGCCTCCCTGGTTCAAACAATTCTCCTGCTTCAGCCTCCCAAGTAGCTGGGACTACAGACATGTGCCACCATCCCTGGCTATTTTTTTTTTTTTTTGTATTTTTAATAGAGATGGGGTTTCACCATGTTGACTAGGCTGGTCTCGAACTCCTGACCTCAAGTGATCCACCCACCTCCGCCTCCCAGAGTGCTGAGATTACAGGCATGAGCCACTGCACCCAGACCCCTGACAAGATTCTCTAGATTCAACAATCTCAAATCTTCTTTCCGCAGTGCCAACTAGACAAGATATCAGGGCCAAGAATATTTGGCTCTGAGATGTAAGAAAGGTCTTTCTAATTACTGTAGAACTTGAGGTCATGATCATCACAGCCAGTGGTGTGCTGCTCCTACCTGCTTGTAAGAGCCAGTTGCTAAATATTCAGGAATGTTTCAAGCCAAACAACTACTGGTAGCTTGAAATCAGTCATGGGGAGAGTATTGACACCACAGAAATTGACAGATGCTACAAATCCATGTTCTCTCCACACCCACCCCTCCCTGAGCCAGTTTATCAGCAATTCCCCACATCCAGCTCTTAATACTGGAAGTTTTTTATCCAGGACTGTGGCTAAATTAAATACGTGTGTCTTAAAAAGAATTTTTTTCCCTGCTTTTTGGTTTGTGGATACAAAGAGCTGAATCATTAAAACTTGTTTTTCTCTCCAACTCAACAGTGGCTTTCTTTATAGATTCTATGAATCTGAAAGATACAAGTTCCACCAGAGGTCTTGGCAGGGTTCCACAGCCCCAAGCTCTGCAGGTTCTGACAAAGGATAGGCTGGGCCCTGCCAGGAAAACTCACAGAACCACATCAAGGTGTTTGTGCTGCTGCTTTAAGAGTTTGTCCTCAAGACAAATAGGAGTTTGCCTATTTGAGGGCTTTGGAAATTTTTTTTTAGGATTTTAGAAGCCTGTTCTGTTACTTGCTAGTTGTGTTACCGGACAAGTTAGTTAACCTTGTTGAGCCTGGGAAGTAATCCCAGGAAAGCAGGGAAAGGCAAAACAGTGTGTGTTATTAAGCTATGGGAAACTGGGACTTGATCTCACTGGGACTCTCTAAGCAGTCCTGCAGAATGCATTTCGGAATTAGGATAACCAACAGCAACACGGAATTTCCAGTGCTAACCCAGGGAAAATTCAGGTCCCTGGAAAGCCAGGATGAGTTCATCACCCTTTCAGAATCATCTGCCTAAGAGTCAGAAGAGGGGAACATTTATCCACCAGTTCATGCTCTGTGGTGATTAAGCTGCCCCATGAGATGCCAACTCCCTTGCACTTGCATACTTGCATATGTTCAAGTATGGTGCACATGCTTGAGACGGATCTTGCTCTGTTGCCCAGGCTGGAGTGCTCTGGTTTATCATGGCTCACTGAAGCCTCAACCACCCAGGCTCACGTGATCCTTCCACCTCAGCCTCTCGAGTAGCTGGGACCACAGGCATGCACCACCATGCCTGGCTAACTTAAAAATTTTTTTTGTAGAGATGGAGTCTCACTATGTTGCCCAGCCTGGCCTCAAACTCCTGAACTCAAATGATTCTCCCACATTGGCCTCCCAAAGTGCTGGGATTGCCGGCATAAGCCACTGCGCCCAGCCAACCTTGTTGAGCTTCCCTTATATGTGGAATGGATGAGACCACTTCAGAGGGTTTATGGGTTTGTCATGAAGCTCAGGGAGCTTAAGGCTCAAGACACCTCACTTGCACAGGCTTCTCACAGGAGGGCTTTAAGTACGCTGCATTTGTAATTTTCTAGTCTAAAGACCCCTGCCCTCTTCCCAAAATGTGTCATCTTCAGAGCTGCACAAACCTTGGATCTGCTCCTGCTTGTGAGGATGAATCACGTGTAAAACACTTATTCTTGAGTCTGGCCCATTGTAAAAGCCTCAGAAATAGTCCTTGCTGTTGTCAGTGGAAGTAGTTTCCCTCCATTATCACATATCCACATATTCTTTCTCCCACTGCCTAAATGCCAATGCCCATCCACATCTGCTCAGAGTTTGCTTCTTTTCCTATAATGTCAGTTTCTTGCCAATCACTCCCCACTTGCCATTTTGCCAGTCTTATTCCGTAAGGTGCATCTGCACTTCCTCACTGCGTCCTTTTTCATAATGGGTAAACAATGTCTAGCGATTATGTTCTTCACAGAAGTGATGTGACAGCAAAGAGAGATCATAAATGAATCGCCTGAAGCTTGTTGGTGTGAAGGGGAAACCAAAGTCATATTAATACTTAACAAAACAAGCAACAGGACAGGAAAACAAAAGGTAATTGAGGCAAAGCTGTGATGTTTTGCTAGTTGTTAAATAAGAGGCCAATTGTCAGCTGACTGTGATGTAAAGATGCTTCCTTTAAGAGCATGTGTAATATGTATCTCAGAACTATCAGAGGGCTCTAAGTCACCCTAATAATGGGTCTGTACCACAAACAGAGAGAATGCAACCCACATTTTGTCTTAAAAGACACAGCAAATTGCACTGCAGCTGTAACAAGAATCTCAGAGTCATTTGCATTCACTGGGGATGAGTGAAGGGGCTAAGTGGAGTGTCTGTGTGCAACATGGCACTTCTTCCTTGACCTGTAAGAAAGGAACTTGATGGCCAGGCGCAGTGGCTCATGCCTGTAATCCCAGCACTTTGGGAGGCTGAGGCAGGTGGATCATGAGGTCAAGAGTTCAAGATCAGCCTGGCCAACACAGTGAAACACCGTTTCTACTAAAAGTAAAAGAAAAAAAAATTAGCCGGGCATGGTGGCGGATGCCTGTAGTTCCAGCTACTTGGGAGGCTGAGGCAGGAGAATGGCATGAACCCGGGAGGCAGAGGTTGCAGCGAGCTGAGATCGTGCCACTGCACTCCAGCCTGGGAGACACAGCGAAACTCTGTCTCAAAAAAAAAAAGAAAAGAAAAGAAAGGAACTTGACTTATATACGCTTAGGTGCAGCCATCATTGAGGGCTTGTTGTGCAAGGTGCTATGGATGGTGATGAGTAAAACCAGGTCTCCTTTCTATTATGCTGTGCTGGAAGCTTCCTTGGCAAGTGAAGGGAATGTGGCCTTTGGGATCAGATGAATCTGGTGGAATCCTGGCTCTGTGTTCAGCATATGATTTAGACGTTTATGTAACCTTCTTGAGCCTCAAGTTTCCTCATCTGTAAAATGGTAATAATGCTACCCATCTTACAGAATCACAGAGAGGATTAAATGGGAAAAAAAAAGACAAAGTGTCTGAAATATAGCAAGTTCTTAATAAATATTAACTTTCTTACCCCCTTCTGGAGGCATAGAATCTTAGTGCAATCTTGGTACTCTCAGAAACTGTTTATGTAGCTCATCTGAATCTTATTTTTTTAGTAGTTGAAACATTTTGTCTTAATACAGAAGCAATACATATTTGTAGCACAAGAATTAGGATATTTATTTATATATTTATTTATTTATTTTTGAGACCAAGTCTCACTCTGTTGCACAGGGTGGAGTTCAGTGGTGCAATCTCAGCTCACTGCAACCTCCACCTCCTGGGTTCAAGGGATTCTACTGCTTCAGCCTCCTGAATAGCTGAGATTACGGGCGTGCACCACCATGCCCTGCTAATTTTGTATATTTTTAATAGAGCCAGGGTTTCACCATGTTGGCCAGGCTGGTCTTGAACTCCTGACCTCAAGTGATCCACCCGCCTCAGCCTCCCGAAGTGCTGGGATTACAGGGGCGAGCCACCGCGCCCAGCAAGAATTAGAATATTTAGATAAGAAGAAAATTCAAAATTACAAATAATTCTAATACGTTAACACCCTTGGGTGTATCCTTTCAGGACACTTTTATGCCTGTTAATACATGCGTATTATTAAAAATATAATTATACAAAACATATTATTTTATAACCTGCTTTGTTTTCATATGTTACATCATTATGGGAAATCTTTGAAAAAAATCTCTCTCGTGAAAAGGCCAGCTAACAATTATGGGAAGTATGGGAAGTAGTTTCGATTAACATACTGTGACAACTATCTATTATTAAGAAAGTCACGACAAAATTTTGGTGCCCCTTTCCCAGATGAAGGCCACATAGCTGCTATAAGGGACAAGGACCAGTAATATCTTCAAATCCTCTTTTTGAAGTGCCTTCGTTTAAAAATCATGCATTTTCTTTTAAGAGTTTTATAAAATCTAGGAGGAAACTTATCCCTTTGTGTTTAGAACAAGGCAAAAGAAATTTCTGATTGGATATTGTTATGGGCCCATGACTTCTGTTGCAGAGAAGGTAATAAAAAAAGGTAAAATACTTCTACGCTCTATAATTCACCTTGCTGGAAAAAAAACAACTGGATTGGCTTGACAGGGGCTTAGACGGGTGACCAGGTTACTGTTTGGTTGGTTGAGAGATGGAAGCAGTACAGAATGACAAAAGTGTGTGGTGGGCCACCGGCCACTGGTTCATCATAGCAGGACCTCAAACCAATGTCTAGTCCATGAATGTTTATATATGGGTTGGTATATGAAGGTGGATATTTGCAAACAAATGCTTAGTTTTAGTGTCAGGATTTTCTTTCTAATTAATGAAAAGAGACTGTATGTTTTCACGTTCTGTAGGCCTAACTAGAAAGAAAACAGTTCAGGATTTCAGATTGTGCTGCTTTCACAGGATGTAGGTATATCTTTACCAAAACACACATGGCTATGCACATGTTCAGGTATCTTGTTATAAGAAGGGTGTGGTGTAAGTGGAAAAATTGCTTCTGTTATTCTTGTGAGGCAGTGTAACTTAGTGGTTAGAAGCACTGATTGAAGAGCAAGACTACCCAGTCTTGAATTCAGCTTCACCAACTGTTAGCTGGTCAATCTTGGGCAAGTTAGTTACTCTTTCTGAGTCTCTATTTTTCTTGACCTGTAAGAAAGGAACTTGATGGCCAGGAGCGGTGGCTCATGCCTGTAATCCCAGCACTTTGGGAGGTTTAGGCGGGCGGATCACAAGTTCAAGATCAGCCTGGCCAACACAGTGAAACTCCATCTCTACTGAAAGTAAAAGTAAAAAACAAAAAAAGAAAAAACAAATTAGCTGGGCATGGTGGTGGGTGCTGGGAGGCTGAGGCAGGAGAATGGCGTGAACCTGGGAGGCAGAGGTTGCAGTGAGCCGAGATCGTGCCACTGCCTTCCAGCTTGGGTGACACAGCAAAACTCTGTCTCAAAAAAAAAAGAAAAAGAAAAAGAAAAGAAAAGAAAGGAACATGACTTATGCATATTTAGGTGCAGCCATGATTGAGGGCTTGTTGTGCAAGTTGCTATGGATGGTCATGAGTAAAACTAGGTCTCCTTTCTATTATGCTGTGCTGGAAGCTTCCTTATGGGTATAATAATAGTTGCTCCTATTAATAAGTATATCCACCTCATAGGGTTGTTGAAGGATTTGAAAAATATTTTAGAAAGTAACAACTTTCAGCATTTAGAACAGTGCCTAGTATATAATAGGAAGTATGTGTTAGCTATTGCCATTTTATTAGAGTTTTAACAAGTCAGTCCAACAGAACTGGCAATTTCCTGAGTGATACATTTTTTTTTTTTTTTTTCCTGAGACAGAGTGTTGCTCTGTTGCCCAGGTTGGAGTGCAGTGGTGTGATCTTGGCTAACTGCAACTTCTTCCTTCTGGGTTCAAGCCATTCTCCTGCCTCAGCCTCCAGGGTAGCTGGAATTACAAGAACGCACCAACACGCCCAGCTAATTATTGTATTTTAGTAGAGACGGGGGTTTCACCGTGTTGTCCAGGCTGGTCTCCAACTCCTGACCTCAAGTGATCTGCCCACCTCAGCCTCCCACAGTGCTGGGATTACAGGCGTGAGCTACTTTTAATTCATTCATTACTCAAACAACACGGTATCCTGGATGTCTATATATGGTTAGGCACTATGCTAGGCTCTGGGCAACTGAAAAAAAAATGCCAATATTCTATATCTTTGAAAAGTAAAAACTGACTACTCGTGTCTTCTCAAGAAGCTTTGTGACTGAGGTTATGCAGGTCTTTTTATCTAGAGTAGGCTTCCTGGAAGGAGGACAAGACTGGCTCACCTGCAAAGAACTCAGTCACTTATCAGGAATGAATGAAGTGCAGAGCGTATTGAGATTCCCTAACACCAACTCTTCCTGAACATGCACCTTTGTCAAACCTGCCACTGTCAGAGCTGCCGACACAGGCAATGGATGGGGACATCAGGACAGGGCTTGGGGTGGGAGCCTGCAGTTCCTGGAATTTGCCCTGCTGACCTCACACTAGGTGATTTTATCCTACTTCCCAGAAACTTTCCCCCAGCTAGTCTAAAGTCGGGATGAAGCTACAAATTATTTGCTCTGAAAATTCTGAGTCTATTCTAGAGTTAATTTCCTGTACATGTTACATGGTTTGCATTATTAGAAGGGCCAAGGGGCCCCGGCAGTGCATTCCTTTTCATTTTCTGTAAAAGGGATCTGTGGGACTCTTTCATCTTCCATTAATGATGAGAATGTGGAAAGGGGAGGGTGGGGTAAGAGAACTAACAATTATTGAGCACTTACTCTGTGCCAGGTACTTTGTACATGTTCCTGGCACAGAGTCAGTGCTCAATAATTATCGGTTTTGGGGGGAACTGAAATGAAAATCTGAGAGGCCAGGGGCCATGTTTTTGTCAATACGTCTATTTTGGCAATGAGCACATTACCATGTATATTGTCGGTGGTCCATGTTGTTGAATGATATGATTATACACATGTTATGTGTGCATATCCACCACCTATCTATGTATCATCACTTGTCTATCACTTATTGAATCTTAGCTAAAGCTCATGCTATTTAAAATTACAATTGCCTTGGTCTCAGTTGAATACCATCCCATAATTTCTATGTGAAACAATTGATTTTGTGATTTCTATTTCATAATTGCAGAATTAACTAATTTATTATTCAAGTACTTTGAACTTAAAGATGTTTTCAATAGTGTGGATTGAATATATCTATGGGTTTGATGAAATTAACTTTTTTTTTTTTTTATGAGACGGAGTTTCACTCTTGTTTCCCAGGCTGGAGTGCAGTGGCGCAATCTTGGCTCACTGCAACCTCTGCCTCCTGGGTTCGAGCAATTCTCCTGCCTCAGCCTCCTAAGTAGCTGGGATTACAGGCGCCTGCCACCATGCTCGGCTAATTTTTTGTATTTTTAGTACAGACGGGGTTTCATCATGTTGGCCAGGCTGGTCTCGAAGTCCCGACCTCAGGTGATCCCCCTACCTCGGCCTCCCAAAGTGCAGGGATTACAGGCATAAGCCACTGTGCTCGGCCGAAAGTAACTTTTAATTGTGATAATTACATTGCCCTTATTTCCATTACGCATGAAACAGAACTCCTCTGTCTTCTTACGGTAAAATTTTGGCACTGAAGACCAGTTGAAGATGAAGGATGCGTCTTGGTAAGTTGAAAGAGGAGAGAGAGTGGGGCCAGGGAAGCCACAGTGGGCAACAGATTGGCATCCCAGCTTTCACCCCCTCTATCATTCTTAGGTATTTCAGGTCAGAATTAAGAGGAACTAATTGGAGATATCATCTTCTTGGAATTGTTTGTGCCTCATAACACTTTAAAAATGCATTGACGCAGTGATTTCCGAAGTTCAGTTATTTGTGTATTGCCTTCACGATTTTCGCTATACCTTTGAATCACCTGTACTCATACTGACTTGAGTTTTTAATCATCTCACTTTCTTAAAATTAAATACTTTTCTTTTTTGGGAAGGGGATCTCATATTATTACTTTTTTAAAAATCTCTTTTTCCACATGTTCTAATTATATCATTACTATAAAATTGAAGACAGGCTTCACTTGTTAAAAACTGAATGTAACTATAAAATTCAATCCAAGAAAAACAAAGAAAATGTTAGACAAAATTTTAGCTAAGCCTTATTTTTCTTGGACTTGAAGCCTAAGTTTTGCTCCCTGTCAGAGGGTTGCTAAAAGACCAGCAGCAAACTGAGAGTTTACCTTGGAGGTAATCAGAAAGAAAAAATAATTTTAAGGGGAATAACTTTCTCCCCATATAATTCGGTGTATTTTAATGCCTGGTTGAGCCACTGTAATACTATGGAAGATTATGTCATCTTCCACAATATACATTATCTCACACATGGCAAAACACTTCATGAGAAGAGAAACTGACATCTCATGATTTTGACCTTCACCACATATACAAGTTTTTTTGTTAGAAATATCATTCATGAAAAATGGATGAAGTAGTCTTCCATGCAGAAGTTTGGACATTTCAATTTAATGTCTCTGGTAAAGATTTTCCAGTTAAAAGCACATTGACCACAATGTTTCGTCTTCTCTTTAACACTGAAAAGGGGAGGAAGGGCCTTATTAGCAGTCAATACTATCAAAGTCAATGGAGGCAAGGGACCAATGGCCCATCATAGTCCTAATATCACTTACTGTTTTCGAAGGAGGACATCTTTCATAGTGGTATCTACCATCTCTTGGGGAGAAGAGCAGGAATGGATAGATTAACCTCTTCCAGACATCTGCTCACAGTCCCGATGCGGTTTCTGACTTAGAGGGTTTTTCTTAGAGATCTTCTCAGCTGTCCTCTGCAGCTGTCAGGGCATTCTCCAGATGGGGCCTGGTAGGAGTCCTTGAATTGACTCAGGTCCCACATCTTCCTGCAGTTCATTTATGCTTCAGGTCAAGGGTCACAAATATTCACTTGATAAGGGATGACAGATTAGTCACAGCTAGATGCTGAAAGTGGAGTTGCATTAAGTGCACATTTAGCTTGCATGAGGGAGAGCACAAATTGGAAACTTATCAAAATTGCCTTGGTGGGTCTCTTTCAAGGCTTCTTTGGAGGCTGCTCTCAGATCTATTACCTCTGGAAATTCTTGAGGACTTTTAAAAATACAATGACATCTCATCTCTTCTTAAATTCTGTCTAGTGGACAATTTGTGAGGGGTGTATGTGGGAATCTGCAATTGAATTCTTCCTCAGGTACGGTGAGTTGGGCCTCATTCCAGCTCCACTGCCATCATCATCAGAATCCCAGTGGGAATTTCCCTTCCTCAGAAGACTGAAACTCCACCTGTGCTTGTAATGCCAGGCCCCCTACATAGCTCCAGTCTATTACCTCAAGGGAACACAAAGGCGCACTCTTACAATATATATTTACACCTGAGCTTATAAATATGACAGCTAAGAATCAGAAATGTTGTTTTACTTAAATGGGCTTGTCAGTAGATTGGGAGTATATTGTATTCCAAGGAAATGCTTTTTAGATGTAATTTTAGGTACAAACTCTGGATTTTCCTTCACGTACAAAAATTAAAACTTTGATTACACACTAGCAGAAATGACAGCAGTAAGAGTTTTTTTATTTTAATTGTATTTATTAAACAATTAGGAAACACTATATACTTTCTAATTGTTCTAAGTTGCTTTATAATTCTTAATTCATTTCAACTCTATTACAACCTTATGAGCACCTACTATGTGACTGTAAAGCACTGTACTTTATTACATTAGCTCTAATTCTTACAATCATCCTTGAAGGTAGTTAGTACTCCCATTGTTATGAATGACCACTCTTCAGAAGCAGGAGGGACCCTCATCCAAATTTGATTTGGATGTCAAAACTGATGATGCCACACATCCACCTCACATAGGTATGAAAACTATTATTCGCATAATGAGGCTTTCTGGGGATAGCAGGGTGGTTTCCAAGCAGATAAAAAAAATGGCTTGAGAGAGAGCACAGAAAGGAGACTGGCTTAGGGTTTGTTTTGTTGGTGGTTGAGGTGGGGCCAGAGTGAGGGTTCCCACACATGGTTTGAACTTGCCATGCAGCTTCCTAGCAGCAAAGGAGGGAATATCCTGGTTTTCTTATCAGTTCTCCCGGATATGGGCAGATGAGGAAGAGGGAGGGGTAAGGCTTAAAAGCTGGCAGTAGTCAAAAGTCAAAAAATGGAGTCAGATTCCTTATTATACCCATTTTACCAATGAAGAAACTGAGATTCTAGGATATCATGCATTGTGTCAGGCATGACTTTAGTGCAGTACTTCTCTGTGAAACTTAGCCCCACACTGCACTGTACTGTGGTCTTGGAGAAGTAGAAGCAATAGGAAATACATACACACACACACACACACACACACACACACACACACACACACACACACAGTGATTTACTATAAGGAATTAGCTCACATGATTAAGGAGCCTGAGAAGTCCAAGATCTGCATTCAGCAAGACAGAGACCCAGGGGAGTTAATGGTATAAGTTCCAGTCAGAGTCCAAAGGCAGGAGAAAATTGATGTCCCAGCTTGAAGACAGTCAGGCAAAGAGAAATAATTCTTTCTTACTCAATCTTTTAATCTATTCGGGCCTTCAATGCATTGGATGAGGTCCACCCACATTGGGGATGGCCATCTGCTTTACTCAGTCTACCTATTCAAGTGTTAATCTCATCCAGAAACACCCTCACAGACACACCCAGCAGTAATATTCAGCCAAATATCTGGCTATTTCATGACCCATACAAGTTGATATATGCAGATAACCATCACAGTATCCACCTTGAAAATGCACATCCCTTATTATTGAAGGGGAGTGGGAGGCAGAGGAAATCCTAAACACCATTGCAAATCTATATATTCTAGAGAGACTACGAAAGCAATGTAGCTTGGCATGGTGGAAGGAGCATGGTCTTTGGGATCAGAAGATTTGGTTATAATTTGGCTTTGCCATTTATTGGCTGTGTTATCTTGAAAATTGCTTAGCTTTACTGAGTCTTAGTGATACAGAACATCTCCAGTGACATGCAAATTTATAAAACATCCCATTCTATTTTGGGGGTCTCCATTGGAAAGCTCTTTCTTAAATAATGGCATTTCCCTATATTAGGTTTGGGGTGCATACATAGTCTCTACTGGTATATCAAGGCAAGTTACCAGGAATTCCAATGTATAAGGACACAGCTGGCCATCTGGAACAAATATTGGAAGGGATTTTGGAGAACAGAGGTTAGATCCAGGGGCAATAAGGTCCAGACTCTTCACAAGAGATGAGATGAAGGCCATGCTCTGCCTATTTAGGAATCCACAGGACACTGAGAATTACCCCAAGACAAGAGAAAGTTCAAACACCCAAGACATTGATTGACTACTGGCAATAGTTTTTGGCACAACCCTGGGATTTGCTGCCCAAATGTTGTTTCAGTCTTGTCCCAGGAGAGCTCAATTCTCAGGCTGGCTCCACAGCCTACCATGTTAGCAAGCCCAAAAGTGAATATGTCTTTTGTAATTTTTCCAGCAAAAATCCCAGGGCTGACTCTCATTGATCCAAATTTGGTCACAGGCCCATCCATGAATCAATTGCTGTGACCAATTTACTAGGCCTGAGTCACTGGTCTGTCCGCCCCAGCTGTCTTGTGGTCAGCTCACCTGAACAGCAAGGACTGAGACCCAAGAAAAACTGATGCACTGTTACTAAAAAAGTGAGGAAGTGAGGCTGAGTAGGCAAAACAGCAGATGTCCATTACAGGAAAGATCTCCAAAATGTAACCTCACTCATTTTTTCTGTATTTGTAACTCTGTGTGAACTTAGCGCCTGCCCCAAGGGTGGCATTTACTTAGACTGTGATGAAAATAGAGACCCTGGATTTGTGCAGTGCTCTGTCTTCCTCCCTCTCTTTCTGCTACCACGATTTCTCCAACTTCTGGTTGTATCAGGTTTCAGCTAAGGGAGGGAAGACATGACTTAACGCATAGGCTTCCATAGAGATTCCATACTGGGACTTCAAATAGGTCACACTACTGGTGAGTCCCAGCACACAGATCCTAGTGCCAAGATCCTCATGCTGTTGATTCAGAACTTCCAGACATACGTGTGCTTCCTCTGACAGGGAAGGCTGCTACTACCTATATCTTCTGAATTGGTTCATATTAATCATAGGTCACGTGTACCACTGGTAACAATAGTCATCGTTTAGTGAATGTTTACAAGTAAGAACACTGCCTATTCATAAGCTTGAAATTATCTGTGAATTTGGGAATGTGTGCCAGCCGTAAGCTGACCAGACATACTTACTGGTCATTAATCAACAGGGTTTTGTTTCCTTATCCCTGTGTTTGACTGAGACAAATTCCTCTCCCTACACCACTCAAATGTGGATACAGAAGTCTTCTCTCCTTCCTATATATAACCTCAAAAGGTTGCAATTTGGACTGGAGGTAAGGAGGAGATAAAGTACTTAAAAACTACTTGTGGAATTCCCCCAGTCCCCTCCACCCCCTGCTTTTTCCCTGTGTCTTGACCAAAAATCACAGAGTACCTTGATCACACTATGACACAACCAGCAGCAGGCTTTTCCCAGCAGGCTTGACACCAGGGCTTTGAACATTCCCAGGCCCTCATACAGGTATCAAGGTTTACGAGGGAGAAACTGGTTCTAGCCTTGAGCCCAAATCCTTAAACCTTTATATAAACTCCATGCCCTGACCTCCTCACTGCAGACATAGCTAGATAGAACACCGTTGTCTCTTGCTGTTTGTTGCAAAGATTGCTGCAGCCTTCTCTGTGCCTAAGTTCTTCTAATCAATGCTTTGGATGGATCAAAAAGAAAAAAAAAGAATTTACAACTAAAAGGAAAATATTGTGTACTATATATTATATATAGCATATATAATATATAATCTGTGTAAAATACATGTAACATATAATCCATTGTATGTTATATGTAATTTTTATGGAAATACAAAAAATTATAAGTATAATAATTATATATGTTACATATATATATATTTTCACGTTTTTAACTTGAGGTTTAAGTACCTGTGATCTTTTTTTTTTTTTTTTTGAGACAGAGTCTAGGTCTGTCATCCAGGCTGCAGGGCAGTGGCTTGATCTCGGCTCACTGCAAGCTCCACCTCTTGGGTTCATGCCATTCTCCTGCCTCAGCCTCCAGAATAGCTGGGACTATAGGCACCCGCCACTGCACCCGGCTAATTTTTTGTGTTTTTAGTAGAGATGGGGTTTCGCCATGTTAGCCAGGATGGTCTCGATCTCCTGACCTTGTGATCTGCCCGCCTCGGCCTCCGAAAGTGCTGGGATTACAGGCGTGAGCCACCACGCCCGGCCTATCTGTGATCTTAACCAATTTATCTTGCCTTTTCTGATGCATGACTAAGAACTTATGGGGAATTCAAATAGATCACTAATATAAAGACAATTTAAAGTGCTTGACTGCCAGTGTTCTTATAGCAAAACTTTCATAAAGTTTATGACACTTCTTTGATTTCTTAAGGTTTTAAGGGTACAGGCATATCTTGTTATAGAGTATTTTTCCTCTTTCATTTAAAGGTTTAATTTACTACACATCATTTCCAAGCTCCTTGACCTTTTCTGGATCCCCACCACCACCTGCCCTAATGGATACTGACACCAGCTGTGAATATGTATAATATAAACTGGCCAAAACACATGGCCTTGGCAGGTTAATAACTTGCTGCCCCTTCAAACTGATATTATTTAAATTTGTATTTAACACTTGAACACTGTCGTAGGCTGATCCTAAAATGAACCCCAATAATCCATGCCTCTTGGTAGTTATGCCCTGTGTAATCTCCTCCCCATGAGTGTGGGCTGACCTAGCAACTTGCTTTTAACTACTATAAAATAGCAACAGTGATGGGCTGTCATTTCTGTGATGGTGTTACATAAGAGTTTTACTTCTGTTTTATTAACAGACCCTCTCAATGCCTTCTCAGCTTGCATACTTTGATGAAACAAGCAGCTGGGTTAAGAGATGTCCATGTGGCAAGGAAATGAGGGCAGCCTCCATCAACAGCCAGCAAACAACTGAGGCTCTCAGTCTGACAGCCCATGAATAACTGAATCCTGCCAACAAGCATGCAAGCTTGGAAGCCGATCCTTCCCCAGTCAAGCTTTCGAATGCAACCTCAACCCCTGCTGACACTTAATGGTGCCTTGTGAGGGCCCTGTAGGCAGTGGAGCAAGCTAAGCTGTACCTGGATTCATGACCCACACAAACTGGGAGGCAACAAATGTGTGTTGTTTTACACCACAAAGTTTGTGGTAATTTGTTACACAGTGACAGATTAATACAAGTACTGAGTGGGGAAGGTTGCATATACCATTCAGCCAAAGCTCTCTTGTTAACTAGAACCACCCTAATTACAAGATAATTTAATGAATGACTGTGTTACCTGAACACACCCTTCAGAGACCCCATCACTTGCATGAGTCAGAGCTCTATGGGCTTCAAGTGACAGAAATCCATTCTAATTAGCTTAAGTAAAAAAGGGATTTGTTGACTTACATACCTGAGAGGCTAAGGGTGTACCAAGCACCCTCAATTTCAGATCTACTAAAAAGGACTCTGACTGGCCCTTTTTAGATACATGCCAATATTAGGACCAATCATTGTGTCTAGTTGGATAGAGTTCTCTGAGTGGTTGGCTTGGGTTTCATGCCTACCCTTGCAGTGGAGAAGGGGAGAAGAACATTACATTTGAAAGCCTTATCATGTAATATACAGATAGTTATCCAAAGAAATTATTTTTTTTTTTTGCTTTAAAAAGGCAAGAATGTACACAGGGCAGGCAGGCAAAACAACAGCTGTCTACTATACTGCCTACTACCCAGCTGGGAGGCAAAGTGACTCCATCTTGGATGCTAACCTGCCATGTTGACTTCTGATTAGCCACAATCCTGTGAATATCTCCTGATTCGTACTTTATTTACTGTTTGTGTGTAAGAACATGTCAACCTTGATGTTATCACACACATTTTTGCCTGTTTGGGAGGGTCGCCTTTAATTGTCTTGCTGGAGCATGTATACCATTTTCCTGTCATATTCATATATAAGCCTTGGGTCGGCAGAGTAACAGTGCAAAGATTTACCTGTCTTGTGGCTGCCTAAGACCACACTTCTATCTGTAAGTTCCCCCAATAAAACACTCTTTGCCAACAAACTGGATTTGTCTGTCTTGTTCTTTGGTTTCTCAGCTCCTTTGGCACTTGAGGGCCAATTTGTATATATGACCCTTTCACAGAACATCAGCATCTCATGAAAATATTGCTACCCATCACATACAAACTTCTCTTCCAAAGACATTCTGGTAAATGTGGAATATTGGGTCTCTTTAGAATTCCAGTGATTTTAGACATTTTTTATTGAATTATATAATATTCACATATCATTAGAGTAAAAATAGATGAATTTTCACCAACTGAGCTCATCTTAAACCAGCATCCAGATGAAGGCACATTACCGTTATGGGATCTTTGGGATGTCGCTTTTCTGGCTGGAAACCTCTGTGGCCATTGGTGCCTTTGCCTGAGTTCTTGTCCTGCATCCAGGAAGAATGAAGTATGCAGACAAGTGGAGGGTGAACAAGATAAAGAGGAGCTTTATTGAGTGTGAGAATAGCTCAGAGGAGACCTGCAGTGGGTAGCACCTCTCTGTAGGCAGGCTGTCCCACCAAGTAATCGGCTCTCAGCAGAAAGGAGGCCCTGGAGAGGGTGGCCTCTCTCTGCCAGCAGGTCATCCTGTCACCTCTGCAGCTCTTAGCAGAGAGGGTAGCTCCTCAGTGCATCTGGTCACCTCATCATATCCCGCTATCAGCAGAGACAGTAGCTCATCTCTGCAGAATGGTCATGCCATCATCTGCCTATTCTCTGCCCTGCTCTGGCTGAGCCTGGGGTTTTTATGGACCTCAGAGGGAAGGAAGTGCACAGCAACTGGTCCATGGGCAACCATGGATGGGCCAGAAAAGGCACCACAGGTCCCCACTCTGGTACGTGGGTCTGGAAGCCCTGCCCTCAGCCTTTGGGACCTCCCTGGTCTGAAGGTGGAGCCTTATGGAGGACCCATCTCCTTCTGCCCAGGAATCTGTCTGCCTCCTGCTGCTGTTCATGGCTGCCCAGGCTCAGCCCCAACGTTGTTCCAAGATTGGAGCCAGCACCAACAGCAGGGAAAAACCAGTCAGCAGGACAGGTGCTTTGGAGCCTGCAAGGGCAGGGGGCCTTCCTAGGCCCACAATAGTGCAGGGATGCCTGAGGCTGCAGCCTGGCCCAGGAGGGTGGGTCTCCCACCTGCTCCGTGGAGTTGGAGGCTTGGGTCTGCAGCGGTGGTTTGGGTGGCTGCAGCAGTACCCCAGGAGCTCCTGCCCTAACTTGCAAGGGGTGGGGCTCTTGCTTGTCCCTGGCTCCTGCCGACTCCATGGAACATGCAGCCCCAGGCTGCCTCCCATCTGCAGCCAGTGTGATGGCAGCAGTAAGCCATCTGGAGTGGCCACTGCCATCATTACTGACACCACAGAAGCCCTGCTTTATGCTTCTTTTCTGTTCTTATCCACATCCTGCTCCCCCATTCCAGGACAACCACTGTCCTGACTTCTACCAACATTGATTAGTGTTTCCTACTTTTATATTTTATGTGAAGGGAACAATACCACATTCTCTGTTTTGTATTTGGCTTTTTTGCTTAACATTATGTTTCTAAGTTTCATCCATATTGTTGTAGTTCTAGATTTGTTCACATTTCTGCATAGAATTCCATTGTGTGAATATATGACAATTTATTTATCCATTCTACCGTCTATGGGCACTTGGGAAATTTCCACTTGGGGACTATTTTTTAAAGTGCTGCTACAAACATGTTAGTGCTTGTCTTTCTGTGAATACATGTATGCATTGGTATACACATATGAGAATTTCTGGGTCTTAGGGATGGCATATGTTCAGCTTTAGTAGATGCTGCCAAACTGTTTTCCCAATAGGTTGTATTAACTTACAATGCTACCGATAGCATATGTGGATTCTGGTTGCTGCACATCTTTGTCAAGACTTGGCATTTTACATCTTTTTTATTTTAACCATTCTGGTGGGTAAGTACTAATATCATCCCATTATGGTTTTAATTTGTAATTCCCTGATGACTGATGAAGATGAACACTTTTTAATAAACATTTTAGCTATTTGAATATCCTCTTGGTTTTTTGTAAATCTTTTGGTAATTGTTCTACTGAGTGTCTTTTTTCTTATCAATTTGTAGAAATTCTTTATAAATTCTGGTTAGGAGTGACTCATCTAATATAATTATTGCAAATATTGTCTGCAACTTTATGGTTGCTTTTTCATCTTGATGGCTTTTGATGAACAGAGTTCTCAATTTTAATATAATGTATACTTTTTTTTTACCTTTTATATTTAGTGTTTTATTGCATCCTGTCTAAGAAAATGTTGCCAACTGTGAATTTAATTCCAGTGATGTTTTATCATATCTAAGTGATATTTTAAGGGCCACATGTTCAGGCGACCTCAGTCATAGACAATAAGACAGGTTGATAGTTAGTTACCTTTGAAAGAGGCTAAATTTCCATATAGAACCCAATAGCCAACAAATATGTCTTGGGATGTCACATGTCAGTAAAATATTGCTTTCACCTTACTTATTTTTTTGAGTCACAGCTTAACTGTCAAGTTTAGAGGAAAACTCAAAATGTTCTTTACTCAACTTTTCCTTTTCTTTCAGAGACAGCTTGGCATAAAGAAAAAAACACCCATTTAGTACAATGGGCTTGTGTCTGATGCTATTTAATAGCAAATCACTTACTGTCTCCTAACCATAGTAACCACGTCTGCAAAAGTTAAAGAATAATTCCTGCTGTGTCAATATTGCCGTGCTGTTATGAAAATAACAACAACAATAGGATGAAAAAGTGCCTGCAATGCAGTGATACTTTATGAAGTAGCGCACTGCCAAGAATGTTGGTGAATAAGAGTGACTGTAACACAGAGTCTGAGGCTTATAGCCTATCGTGGTGACAGGAAGGTACCATAACCAAAATTTTCAAGGAGAAAGTTAATCTACCAGAGATTAACTCTTTTGATTATCTCTGGAGAAGTGTTCCTTCTTGTACCGTTCTTCCAAAGCACAGCCAGAGGCTTTATAAGTTTATATGTAAATAATAAAATCACACAACCAAATGTGTAAAAGGTTCAGCAGGTGAATGTCAATCTTTAATATGATACTAACATTTATACTGTACACAAACCTATGGCTCTGTTTTGTTAGTTCCTGCTCAGAATCTGACTACCTTTTTCACTGATTATTTTGGAAAGCTAACTACTCTTTCAAATCCTGCCTTTTGACCGGGTGCAGTGGCTCATGCCTGTTATCTCACCTACTCTGGAGGCTGAGGTGGGAGGATCACTTGAGCCCAGGAGACTGCAGTGAGCTAGGATTGCACTACTGCATTCCAGCCTGGGCAACAGAGTGAGAGTCTGTCTCAAAATAAAAATAAAAATAATAAAATTCTGCCACTGATTAAACCCATTTTCAAAAATTCTTTAAGCATTTCTGTGAGAGAGTTTACAAGACCCATGAGAAAACCTGTCTGTTTACTTTATAGTGTTATTTTTAACCAAAAGTGGCATTATCCTTCTTGACATCAGACTTCACTTTGAAAGACTTTAGACTGTGTCTAAAATCACAGCCACCATCCAAGCAAGGTTGGCATCAGTCAAGTTGTTTACATACAAGTGCACAGACATAGGGTTTCTGGAGTTAAAAAAAACCAAACAACCAACCAAACCATCCCCCTCTTCCACCAAATTCCAGGACACCCAGTTAAATTTGAATTTCAGATAAACAGTGAATAAGTTTTCATTATAATTTATGTCCCATGCTTATACCAAATTCAAATTAACTGGGCACTTGTATTTTGTCTGGCAGCCCGACCCAGGGCTGAAAATAATTCTAGAAGAAGAGTTTCTGAAACTGCTTTGTTAATGGCAGCATTATGAGACTAGAATATAGTCTCTCAAGGCAACAGCCCTCATTTACACATCTAAATTATGAGATCCTTTTTTTAAGAAAGGGGATCACCTGATCTTTCTGTAAGACTTCATTACATTGTAGTCAAGAAAAGGACACATTAGCAGGTAGCAAGCAAAAAAGTATGTGAATTTCATTAGTGTTCATTGTTTGTTACACCTTGACCAGGCTCTTAAATTAGCAAATAAGCAGTTCCTTATAACCTTTCCAAAATCTACCTATGTTTATTTAAGTTGAGTCAGATCAACTGGTTTTACTCAAATATCGTAAGGAATAATGAATAAAACAAATAGAAAAGTTATACTACCACAACAACAAACAAAAAGGGAAATTCCCCATTGAAGATTGGTCTGTGAGGACCACTTCCTGGTCTTCACTTTGCTTCCTCTGACTCCATTGGTAGAGAGGTACGCAAATTTCTAAGGGAGCACCCTAGTGCCTCATAGCTCTGTGGTTTAACCATCATCTAGTAATAGCCACCTGTCATTAAAAAACCCAAGCAGTGAAACACTGCCAACACATGGAAGGCATATAGAACTGAGAGGGCTGAGGCTGTCAGGCATGGGAACAGGTATTTTTGTATCCTTTCAAATATTTCAGTAGTGCTTATTATATAGTCAGTGTCTTCCTGACACGGTATGCCTTCTATTCTCAACATGAATTTCCTTAGAGTCACTTTTCTTTGTGCTTTCGATAGTTTCCAGTTTTATTTTTATTTATTTATTTATTTATTTTCTATTTATTTTATTATTATTATACTTTAAGTTTTAGGGTACATGTGCACAATGTGCAGGTTAGTTACATATGTATACATGTGCCATGCTGGTGTGCTGCACCCATTAACTCGTCATTTAGCATTAGTTATATCTCCTAATGTTATCCCTCCCCCTTCCCCCCACCCCACAACAGTCCCCAGAGTGTGCTGTTCCCCTTCCTGTTTTATTTTTAAAAGGGAGAACTCACCTTTCTGTAAAAGAACATCAATAGAAGAATTTTGCCAGAAAGAAAGAAAGGCAATACAGAGTATTTTCTAATTCTGTCAATGGAAATGTCTTTTTTAAAAAATACACAGGCTTTCTTTGATTAGTCAATTTTTTTCCCCAAGAGTTGTATCTCACTGAGTACGTTTTTTTATTCAAGAGTTGTATCTCACAGTGAGAAAGAAAGAAAGAAAGAAGAAAGAGAGAAAGAAAGAAAGAAAGAAAGAAAGAAAGAAAGAAAGAAAGAAAGGAAAACTTGAAATAAAGAAACTTGAAAGAAGGTTGAGAATTGTTACTTATTTGCAAATCTTGAGTTTTGGCCTGAGAGTGGAGAGTAATTGGAACATTGAAGATGAAAAAATTTCTTAGAGATTAAAAAAAAAAAAACAAGAAAAGAAAAAAGAAAAGAAAGAGAAACAACTATTAATTCTAAGAAAAGCACAAGATTACATAAAAAAGCCAATTTCTTCTTAGCACATTGTGTGACTTAGCTGTGAATAATATTTATATAATCAAAAATAAAATATGTGTTGACCATTTCTCTAACAAAAAATTATGACATATCTCTCTTGGGGAATTATGGAACAAGAAGTGTGTGTATATGTGTGTGAAGGTAGGGAAAGGAGGGGGCTAGGTAAGAGAGCTAAATTTCCCTAGCAGGAAATTAACAGAAAATACCTAAGCTTTGAAACATCAGGAAATGGCTATCATACATAGCTGTGTAGACATATAGTGGTCAATATTAAAAAGAAACAACTAAAATAATATAATGTACTTTTTTTTTTTTGCTGGTGAGTGGAAATCAGAGGTAGGGACACTATTGCTGTTTTGGTTAAAAGCCTTATAGCCTTATTTGGCTGTTTTGCTGATATACACATATTAGCCTAATACAATTAAAATTTTAATAAAATCAGAGACCCTTCCAAGAAACTAATATTCAAAAAAACAAATATCAAAAATAAAAAAAATAATAAAACAAGAGGAAACAATTGTCTGGGGCCAGGGTAGGGTACTACTCCTAGTTCCAAGCCAGTTTTTAAATAAATGGACTTTAGGAACATAACCTGTTCATAAGGATGGACTTTCCACATTTCAAACCCAGTAATGGTAGAATATCTGCCTTAGGAGATTCTAGATACGGCCTTTCTTTCCGCCAACTTACCCCACTGTTCGACTGTTTCTCATCATGCTGGGGGTGAACAGCATCCTCTCGGATGCTTGTAAAGCAATGACCTGAACAGAGCTAATGTTTTTAGGTCCATGTAACTCCATTTTCCTAGACATAAAGTTGAGAGTTAAGTTTTGAGGCCTAATGGTCCCTTTCCTAATCTGAGAATGAGTTGGAAAGCTCAGCTCTCCTTCCTTTCTCTGGGCTGCTCCTTTCCAGGTGAAGGGGTTTGTGATGTTGTAAGCGAGGAGATTTGTCAGATTAAGCACACAGGGTGCCATGGAAGGTAAATTAAATTGACGATAGATTCAGCTTAATGAGACTTTGCAAACTTTCCAAATTCTTCAGTCAAGCTTCAAATATCCAGGGAAAAGTGAAAGCTCTTAATTTACTGGGTTTAGGTTGGTCTGCCCATGTTTTCCACTTGAGTAGTAAAATCCCTCCAACTTCTAGAATTCGAAGAGCAGCCAGGGCTGAGCTGGGAGCATTTCTCCCATCTGTGATAGGCCAAGCTTCTCAGGAATCAATTATCCTTCTTTTGGCATCAAACTCCCATTAGCCAATGACAGTTCCAACATAACCACCTGGTCCAGGTGGCTACACTTAGGAGAAGAAAGTAGGGGGTAGGGGGAAAGACCCCCACAGTGCCTTTGAGCAGAGCTCTTGCAATGTGAAGAGATACTTCTTGCACCTTTAGAGGAAAGGAAATTCCGAACATTTGCTTTCTGCTGTTGTTCCTTCTTCTCATCTTAGGGGTTCTGAGCCCATTTGCTTCAGTATAAAGATAGTTCCATGCTGGTTCAGTCACAGAGAGGGCTGGACCAGACCCTTGCCAGAATCTCCAGAGACAAGTGCCCATGCCATACAGAGCCCAAGAATTAAGAATACCCTTGCTACTCTGGTGCCACATTGGTATGACATCTCCCTTAGGCATTCCTTAGTCCTTGCAGTAGAAGAAGCCCACCTTATCTTAAACCTGACATGCAAAAACTGAGTGATAAAGTAAATTAAAGAATGAGTATCTGTTTTGAAGTATGATCTTTACAAAAGGGTTCACCAAAGACTGCTTAGATTATTAGATTGATCAAAAAATCAATTTATGATACATCTTTTTCAGATGCATATTATATAAAACAAAAGTGCTAAGACTGGGTATAACTGTTAGCAACAACAATACAAGTAGCTAGAACCAAAAGCACGCACCACCATGCCCAGCTGATTTTTTAATTTTATTTTAGAGATGGGGTCTCACTATGTTGCCCAGGCTGGTCTCAAACTTCTGGACTCAAGTGATCCTCCTACCTCAAGCCTCCCAAAGTGTTGGGATTACAGCTATTTTATATATGTGTGTATATATATATATATATATATATATATATATATATACACACACACACACATATATATATACACATACACATATGTATGTATATATATGTGTATAAATGTGTGTGTGTGTATATATATATATATATATATACACACATAATTTACTTTTCTCATGAGCCTTGTCTGCGTGATTAGAATATAAGATCCATGAAGTCAAGACTGGTGTGACACATTTCTTTTTATCTTAGTCCCTGATATAGTTTGGATGTTATCCCACCCAAATCTCATATTGAAATGTAATCCCCAATGTTGAAGGTGGGGCCTGTTAGGAGGTGATTGGATGAATGATGGGGGCCGATCTCTCATGAATGATTTAGTACTTTCCCCTTTGTACTATTCTCGTGATAGTGAGTAAGTGATCACAAGATCTGGTTGTTTAAAAGTGAGTGGCATCTCTCCCCAACTCTCTTGGTCCTGATTTCCTCATGTGATATGCCTGTTTCCACTTTGCCTTCCGCCATGATTCTAACTTTCCTGAAGCCTTCCCAGAAGGTATGCTTCCTGTATTTGCCTTCTGCCATGATTGTAAGTTTCCTGAAACTTTCCCAGAAGCTGATGCAGAAGCTATGCTTTCTGTACAGCCTGCAGAAGCATGAGCCAATTAAACCTCTTTTCTTCTTAATTACTCAGTCTCAATTATTTATATTAGCAATGCAAGAACAGACTAATACAGTCCTTAGCCCAGATCTTACACATAATAGGTATTCAATGTACACTGTGTGTTGATGATATTCACAAATTACTTCCTCTCTTTCTACAAAATGTTGAATAATACCTCCATCAGAAAAACCTGGGTTAAAGTAAGGGTATTTTTGTCTATCTGCAAAAAGATAAACATATTCTAATTTTTCTGTAATGATTGCGGGTAGAGATAATCTCTGCCTTCAACAACACTCCTCTCTCCGAGAGGGAAATGAAACTACAAATGTATTTGAATATAATAATAGTGAAGGAAATAATGTATGCTGTGGTCCATTTCCAAGACAAAGTGCCTTGAATCAGTTTAGGTCAGCAAACCACAGAAGAAATAGGATATACTAGGCCCCTGCTTGGATAGCCAACGCCTGCTTGTCACCACTTCCCCTTAGTTGCCCTCACCCAAACCAAAGAAGTTTAGTCTGAAATGAAAGCTTACTAGCCTGCAAAATAGCTCATTTTTTCTGTTCTTATTAGCCTACCCAGCTACTTAGGTCATAAGTCAAATACTTGAGTCCCTAAGCTAACTAGGGTTGCAATGTATTGTGGGCTGCAACAAAATGCAGCAGGACAACCCTAAAGAAAACACCTAAAGCCACTACCCAACAACCGATAGGCAATGTCCAGGAAGACTGTGACCCCATAGTACTCAGCCTGTGAGGAACCGGGGGAAGGGACCTGTGCATTAGGGAATAAATTGCTTTTTGTAACTGTGCTGGGTGTGCCTGCCCACCAGACACCCAATCTTGCAAGACCATCACGAAAAATCTCACTTTTACTGTTCTCTGGGTCTCTGAGTCCATTCTTTGGGCTTGGATGGTGAGTTTGTTTCTCACAATAGCAACAAATGCAACAACAACAGAAGCTAATTTTTATTGGGCACTTACTATATGCCAGGATCTGCTTAAAGCACTTTACATGCGTTAGCTTATTCAATCCTAAAAATAATTCTTCTAATCACATGCCTCCACATTGTCTTAAGAAACTCATCCTGTGTTCAAAAGCTGGACTATTTTCCAATTTTACAGAATCAGGTTGACATACTCTACAATCCTAGTCAGCATGATAAAGTGACACTCGTACATTCATTTGAAAGACTTTAGGGAAATAGTTACCACATTGGCACAGAGGTGTGGTCCCTCAACTCTGTCATGAAATTAGGACTTGTATGTCTTACAAGAAGAGGTGTACTCATAGAAATTGTTTCTATGAGTAGAGATTTTGAAACAGAGAGTCCACTGGATCCCAAGTCACTGCTGTGTGAACTCACTCACCACACGGGAATTCTCCAAGTACCATCCTGCCTGACTCGTTCATCTTATGAAGCACAGAGTGATCACACATGCCCCTGAAATGACTGTATGTAAAGTAAATTCAGGCTGTAACACACAAAGTTTTCAAGGTTGGCCTCATAGCACTGTAGATTCCCCCAGCAGATGGGCAGAGGAAGGAAGCTTACTCTGTCTGAGATTCTCTCGTATTTCCAGGGCAGCAAATCATGCGTAATGAAAACAAAGCAAAGTCAGTACCAGCCCAGGGCCAGCCATCACCCCACCCAAACCAGAAGGGCAGGAGCCTAATTCATGAAATGTGCTATGCTTCTTCCTCCGGCCAGCCAGGCTCGGGGTTTCCTGATGTGTTCCTGGAACCAGAGCTAATGGAATCAGGAAAGCATGTTACTTTGCCACTGCCAGTCATTGCAAGTACAACAAAATAAATGTTGCTTTAAAGAAAACAATTATCATAAAGACAATTAGTAATGAAAACAGTTATGCCTTTCTTTGTTTTTGAGACAGGGTCTCACTCTGTCACCCAGGCTGGAGTACAGTGGCACAATCTCTGCTCACTGCAACCTCCGCCTCCCCATTCAAGCAATTTTCCTGTCTCAACCTCCCGAGTAGTTGGGACTACAGGTATGCATCACCACGTCTGGCTAATTTTTGTATTTTTTGGTAGAGATGGGGTTTCAACCATGTTGGTCAGGGTGGTCTCAAACTGCTGATCTCAAGGGATCAGCCCACTTCAGCCTTTCAAAGTGCTGGGATTACCAGCGTGAGCCACCGTGCCCGACCCAGTTCCACCTTTCTAAATTGGCCTCTTAATATTTTAGAACATTTCATCCCTCTGGCCTTGACTGAAGAATAGAAACTACAGAGGGAAGGATTTGGAGTGGCTAATGTTGGCAGAAGTGAGAATCAGAATTATGGAACTGCAAAGTCCTATGACCTTCCATTTACTGAAGAGGAAACAGAAGCGCAGCAAGAGTGCTCACGAGACTTACCTAATGCCACACCACACAGTAAGTACTGGAATCTGGGACTTGGATTGCCAATTCCATGTGCTTTCATTTGTGACATTCCTTTTTTTTTTAAAAAAAGAAAAATGTAATGTTTCAATAAAATTTAAAATTTTGATTAAAAATCACCTATAATCATAACTTTCTGATAACTATTATCATTCTTGTATGTTTCCTTCCAACATTATTTTCATACATTTAACATAATCATAGCCATTAACCATATGTGTTTCTGTTTGTTTTTTGTTTTTGTTTTTTTTGAGACGGAGTCTCGCTCTGTTGCCCAGGCTGGAGTGCGGTGGCGTGATTTTGGCTTACTGCAAGCTCGGACTCTCAGGTTCAACAGGTTCAAGCAATTCTGTCTCAGCCTCCCGAGTAGTCGGGACTGCAGGCGCCTGCCACCATGCCTGGCTAATTTTTGTATTTTTAGCAGAGACGAGATTTCACCATATTGCTCAGACTGGTCTCAAACTCCTGACCAAAACAAAGTGTTTTTTTAACCTACAATTTAAGTAAATGTTTAATGTTTATTCATATTTATTTATTAAATGTTTACATTCACCAGGCACTATTCTAAATAAAACAATGTTGCTGTCCTCACATAATGAAGATTCTGGAGGGGTCAACATAGAATACATACATAACCAAGTAATGTACAGCATTCCACCATGATGAAGATTATTTGTTCCTAAATAAAGGTCCTTGTGGGTGAATTCTCATAGGCTGAAAATGTACCTAACATTCATTTTGACAGAAAAGACACTCTTTTCTCTTAAGCCCCCAAATTAACACCTATTTATGTTAAAATAACATCAACCCCATTAAAACAGGTACAATTATCTCAAAGGTAAATGGTTATCATAGGACTGATGTCTGTGCTCATAAAGCATCAAAGCAACCATATGATTCTCAGCGTTTATGTAATTAAATGTTAAATGAAAAAACAAAAACAAAAACATGAGCTCTTTTTTGTGGCACCTTGGAGGCAATTAGCTGCTTCAGGATGAAGCTAAATATCTCCTCCCCAGCCACTGGCTGACAGACATCCATTGGATTGGACAACGAATGGCAATTTTGTACTTCTTATGAGAAGCGTATGGCACAGAGGTTGCTGCCGACGCTCTGGAAGAGTTATGTGGTCCGAGTCAGTGGTGGGACCAACGAACAAGGTTTCCTCATGAAGCAGTGTGTCCTGACCCATGGCTGGGTCTGCCTACTGCTACTGAGTAGGGGCATTCCTGTTATAGACCAAGGAGAACTGGAGAAAGAAAGTGCGAATCTGTTTGGGGTTTCATTGTGCATGCCAATCTGAGCATTCTCCAGTTGGTTATCTTAAAAAAAAAAAAAAAGGAGGGAAGGATACTCCTGGACTGACTGATACTAGGGTGTCATGTTGCTGGGGGCCCAAAAAAGCTAACAGAAATGCAAACTTTTCAGTCTCTCTAAAGAAGACAATGCCCCCCACCCATATGTTGCCAGAAAGCCCTTAAACAAAGAGAGTAAGATACTGAGGACCAAAGCACCCAAGATTCAGCATCTTGTTACTCTACATGTCCTGCAATACAAACGCTGGTATTGCTCAGAAGAAACAGCATGCTAAGAAAAATAAGAAAGAGCCACAAAATATGTTAAACTTTTGGCCAAGAGAATGAAGGAGACTAAAGAAAAACTCCAGGAACAGATTTCCAGAGACACAGGTTGTCCCCTCTGTGAGCTTCTACTTCTGAGTCTAGTCAAAAATAAGATTTTTTGACTTACTTAACAAATAAGTAAGATCATACCACCCCCAGCAAAATAATCAATAAAGACTAAGGACATTGACGAAAATGATGGAGAAGATGATGACTTCCATAAGTACTTTAAAGGAGAAACTTAAAGCAACTTGTGTAATTTCTAAGACCGCAGAGCTGACATGTGGTAACTTATGCTGAATCTGCTCAGTAGCTTCCCACAGCCCCCAAATCTGAATCACATTCCTTCAATGTGAAGAATGCCTCATAAGCTAAAGTTGAGGAACTAAATAAACTGATTAAGTCTCTGTCTTATGACACCTCCCACCCCCATCACAGTTCTATCCAGGGCAGCATTGACTAGAGTAATAGCAGGGTGTGATATGTGGTAGGACAGATAGGATGGGGAGGACAGGGAATGATGTTAGGTGGAGATGGGGGAATGACAAGGAGTCTGGTGTGAGGGAGCCCACTGAGGGAGGGCTAGGTGGTAGAAGCTAATGCTGGCCAGGTAGCTAGGTGCTAGATTAGAGAGCACCTTGCTAGCCACACTGAAGACCTAAGTACTTTGGAAGCCAGTGGAAACTTCTGAGCAAGGAGTGACACAATCAGACTCATATGTGAGAAGGAGACTGTGGGTGAGGGAGATAAGTTAGGTGACTATTGTGGGGTTCAACTGAAAGAGGAGGTAAAAGCATGGGTCAGGGTTACAATGGTGCAGACAGACAGAAATAGTTATAGTTTATCTGGAGTTTGAATATAAAATCAACCGGATTCCCTTTGAATTGAATATGATACGTCAGGGAAAAAGAGGAATCAATCTTAATGCATACTCTATGTCAGGCCTTGTTCCTATGTTTTACATATATTCATAACAATAACAATAATATCAAATGCCTTTCTAATACCTTCCCTATGCCAGATTCTATATGCTTTAATCTACTTTCACCCACATCACCCTTACAGCAATCCCATAGGGTAGGCACTATTATCATTTCCATTTTCTGATGAGAAACTGAGGCACAGACAGGAAGGGTAATGCACACGGGAAATGCTGGAGCTGATTTTAGACCCCAGACATTCTGGCTGCAGAGTTGAGATTCATAATCACTGCAAACACTGCATTCCATGGTCACAAGGTTTTGGTCCGAGCAGCTGAGTGGGTGATGTTGCTATCGACCGAGACAGGAATACCTGAGGCAGAGCAGGTTTCGGGGAGTGGATAGCGAAGGCCTAGGTTTTTGGCCATGCTAAGTTTGGGATGCCTGTTAGACCTCTAAGTGGAAATGTTGTGTGCCCATAGGGTGTGAAGAATCTGGAGTTTAGGAAAGGAGCCAGAACTGGAGATAGCTGAGCTATATGGAATGATCAGCTCATAAACAGAACTTAAAGCTGCGGGACAGGATGAAAGTACTGAGGAAGACGAAGTCCTGGTCACTCCAGCATTTACAGTCCAGAAATAGGAGGAGCTCCAGCAAAAGAGATTGGGAAGGAGTGACCTGTAAGGCTGGAGGAAACCAGGAGAGTGTGCTGGAAGGTAAAACATTTCTAGGAGGGAATGATCCACTCTGTGAAATGCTGCTGAGAAGTCCAGCAAAGGGAGGATGCTGCCAGATGTCATGATGCTCAGTTTAATTGTTGCATACAACTTCTTCAAGTGGAAGAATTCTCTTTTTATCTACTCTTGCATTTTCAACCCCTTCACATATAGCTCACAAAGTAGAGGAATAGAGCTCATCTAACTTCAATGTGAAGTTGTTAATTTGAATTCAGTTTAAATATTTATTGGGTGTCAGGTATGGTACTAGGCCACAGAGATTCAGGGGTAAGTGAATCACAGAGTTCTTGCTTTTTTTTTTTTTTTTTTTTTTTTTTTTAGACAAGGTCTCGCTCTGTCACCCAGGCTGGAATACAGTGGCAATCACGGTTCACGGCAACTTCTATCTCCTGGGGCTCAAGCAATCTTCCCACCTAAGCCTCCCAAGTAGCTGGGATTATAGGTACATGCCACCACATGGGTATTTATTTTATTTTTTGTAGAGATGGGGTCTTGCCAGGTGGCCCAGGCTGGTCTCTAACTCCTGGCCTCAAGTGATTTTCCCACCTTGGCCTCCCAGTGTGCTGGGATTATAGGCGTGAGCCACTATGCTGGGAAGGTTCTTGCTCTAGACAATGGACTAAGCAATGAGAAGGAGGAGGGGAGGGAAAATAGGAGGAGGAGAATGATGAGGAGGGGTGCTGGGGAGGAGGGGAAAGGAGAGGAGAGGGAGAAGGAAAGGAAAGGGAGAAGGGAGGAGGAAGAAGTGGAGAAAGAAGAATACCATGATAATATTAATGATATTAACATCTGGAGGTTGCCTAATGAACTCAGCCAGAACACCCCATAGAAAAGCCCAATGGTTGACACACCTCCACTTAACAGGCCATAAAGTACTGGGGGGAGAATAAAGGTTTTTTCACACATGCTCATTCTCAAAATAATGATCTCCTGTGCATGCTTTCTCAGGACGCTACCGGATGATGTGCACGGCCAAGACAAGGGAGTATCCAAAGAAGAAACATGAGATTCAGGCAATAAAGAATCAGTAGGATACAGGCCAGAATAATTCCCACCATATTTTAAACTGAGATCCCAAGACAACCACTGTGCACCAGGTCTAGATAACAATCAGTCCACATTGATTGCCTGATTTTCAAAACATATTGAGTGGAGGTTTACGCTCTTGGGAAAGAGTTTGGGAAGGAGATTATGGGGGAAGGTTGCAGGGGGTGTTTCATTTTTGATTTTGTTTCTGAGTATGTAGACATTCCCTTAGTTCCCCAGTGTTCAATACAGAGGCCGCCTCACAGTTACATCAGTGTTCTCTGTCCGGAGTCTCCCTGTTAAGTTCTGTAAGACTTCAGTCTTCTGCTAGGCTAGGGGAGGGACAGTTGCCCAGCTGCACAGGGTAGGCAAGGGGATAGGTGAAATGTCCCTTCATACAGATTTGCAACCAACTCTGTTTTTTAAGTCTCTATCCCAACATAGGCCCTGCTTCAAGAGCTATCACAACATCCAATTCCTGCTCCTTTTGGGGCTTCTGAGATACAAATAAGCCTGCTTCTAAGACCTTCTCATGCTGCTGTCTTGAATTTCAGCTTTCTCTGCTTTTCTAAGTGAGTCTCTTCTTATTCACCTGCTTTTTGGATCCCAGAATTATATGAGTGTTTTGTTTTTTGTCTCTTACTCTCTTTATCTTTATGACTAGAGTCATTTTTGTGAAGTTTGGAAGGGAACAAAAGGTAAAATATGTGCTCAATCTGCCACACTGTTTAAAAAAGTGGTTTTCTTTTTAAATTACCAAATATATGCATACAGTTTAATATATATTATAAAGTGAATGATCATTAACCAACACTCAAATGAAGAAATAAACATTGCTAGCTTCCCTAAAGCCCCCCATATGTCCCCACCTGATTACAACTAGTTCTCTCCCTTTAGATGTGACACCATCCTACCTTTTATGATTACTGCTTCCTTCTTTTCCTTTATAGTTTTACCACCTATGTATCCATTGTGAAACAACTGAGTTTAGCTTTGCCTGCTTTTGAATTTTATGTAAATAGAGACATATGGTGCATATTCTTTTGTGTTTGGTTTCTTTTACTCAGCTCAGTAAATTCAACCACATCGTCATTACATACATCCACTTTGGTTAGACACGGATACCACAGACTATCCATGTTACTGTGGATGTACTTCTGAGTTGTTTCCAGTTTGGAGTAAATCTTAATTCTATGAATATTCTTGTACACACTTTGTGCACATATACACACATTTCATTTGGTATGCCACAAGAAGTGGAAATTCTGTGGCACAGTGCATAAACATCTTCATCCTTCTAGATATTATCCGTTGTTTTCCACAGTGCTTGTACCAGCAGTCTATGCAAGTTCCCAGTGCTCCACGTTTGTGCCAACATTGGTATTGTCTGACTTCAGTGGTGGCTGTACAACCTAACGTGTTCAGCTGGAAATACCTTGTTAAGTTTTCCATGTACCTTCTATCGCTTCATCACCGCACTTTTAGAAAGAGCTTCTAAAACTCCTTTCTTATAGAGGGCAGACCCATAAGGCAACCTACATGTTCCATTGTTTTTTCTTAGAGAAGATTTCAGGTAGAGCTTCTGACAACCTGCTCCAATCGGGACTAGCTGCTCACTAATTCTGCCTCGATCATCCGTTTCCTGAATCTCATGTCTTTTTTTTTTTTTCTGCATTTTTCCCCTGTTTTCATAGAGCACATCTTCCAGAAGCTTCATGAGAAATGATGTGTAAGGAAATACTATTTTTGAGACCTTGCATATTTGAAAATATCTTTATTCTCCACTCATAGTAAATAGTTTGGGTAGAGAATTTTAGGTTGGAAATAATTTTTCATAAAAAACTTTGAAGGCATTTTTATTTTCCTCTAGCTTTCAATGTTGCTGTTGAGAAGTCTGATGCCATTCTGATTTCTGATCTTTGTATATGAACTATTTTTTTTCCCTCTCTATGGAAGCTTTTAGGATTGTCTCTGTGTTTCTGACATTTCACAACAGAAGTGAATTGTTAAATTCACTACACACTTGGTGAGCACTTTCAGTATGAAGAATATGTTCTTAAGATTTTTGGAAATTTTCCTGAATTGTCCTTTGATAATTGCCTTCCCTCCACTCTTTCTCTAGAATTCCTAGAGTCATGTTTTCAACCTCCAGCATTAAACCTCTAATTTTCTTTTCTTTCCACTTTTATTTTTCATCTCTGGGTATTTTTGTTCCACTTTATAGAAGCTTTCCTCAATTTTATCTCCTAACCCTTCCACTAATTCTGCTCCTATATTTTTTAGTTTCCAAGAGCTCCTTCTTATTCTTTATATGTGACATTTTAATAGGAAACTCTTCACATTTAATGAAAGCAAAATTGTCCTCCTTTTTTAGAAAATGATAACTAGTTTTAAAAGGTTTTCTTTTGCCTCTGCATTTACTGTTTTCTTAATGTTTCTTTTACAGTTTATTTTGGACTCTGTCTCCTATGTGAAAGGTTTTTTCCAAGTGGCTAGTGATCCCTAACTGACCAATTCATGTGAAGGGGAGAGGCACCATGAGCTAATCAGAAACTTATGCGGAGGGAGGACATACAGATTAGAGGGTCTCACTTTAGGATAACCAGGTGGGAGCCCTGTCTTTTTATAGCCTCTAAATGCCAGTTTTTGTTTTGTTTTGTTTTTTGTCTATTCTTTTGGGCTGCTTGGTTTTTCTAGAAAGGAATTCTCTCCAATCCTGCCTAAAATAGTGTAAGTCTGGTATTTAGCATTCTGGAAGCCTGGTAGGGGAAAGGGTGGATGGGTCAGGGATGGTGGATGGGTCAGGGATGGAGGAGTGTTGTCTCACTCTTCGTTAGGCAAACTTCTCTAATTTTTATTTTCCAGTAAAATGCCTTGCTCTAGCCCTTAGCTGTGACTGGTGCCCTTAAGCCAGAGTTTTTTGGTTTTTGTTTAGTTTAACCTCTCCAGAAAGGGTATCTTTAGTTTTCTGTCAAGAAGAAGGGAGGAGCAGTTACCTGGCTGCCCAGTCTAGGAGAGGGGAAAGGATGTGGTCTCTAAGAACTCCGTATACGAGTCCTTGGGTTTTTCATTCTACCTCATATCTCTGCCTTTAGAGGTATACAGCATATCTGATTTTGGATATTTCTTAGGGTGTGTATTAGTCCGTTTTCACGCTGCTGATAAAGACATACCCTAGACTGGGTAATTTATACAGAAAAAGAGACTTAATGGGCTCACAGTTCCACGTGGCTGGGGAGGCCTCACAATCATGGTGGAAGGTGAAAGGCAGGTCTTACATGGCCCCAGGGAGAATGAGAGAGAAAGAGAGAGAGAGAGAGAGAGAGAGAGAGAGAGAGAGAATCAAGCAAAAGGGGTTTCCCCTTATAAAACCATCAGATTTCTTGAGACTTATTCACTAACATGAGAACAGTATGGGGGAACTGTCCCTATGATTCAATTATCTCTCACCAGGTCCCTCCCACAACATGTGGGAATTATCAGAGCTACAATTCAAGATGAGATTTGGGTGGGGACTCAGCCAAACCATATCAGGGAGCACTATAGCACAGATTGTTTTGTTCTTGTTGCCTTTCATCTTTTATGGTATTTAACAAATGAAGAAAGCTAAAATTGAAGTCAATTTCCACTTGTTTGTCTGCATTCATTCTTCCAAAATTGTATTGAATACAGTCGATAAATTGTATTTATCTGCAGTCACCCCTTGTCTCCTTCTCTTTGTCCCTATAAGCTAAACACCTTTTTTATTCCTTTAATGCCATTTTAGTGGAGTATATACAATCCATACATTTTCCTAGGTATTTTTCTTTCTTCATTCATACTTTCTATATCCAAAAGAGGATTTGAGCTTGTTGCAATAAAATATACATATGCAAAAAAGGTTGAAATTTGGGAAAAGTAGAAAATATCAAGTAGTAAAAGAAAGGAAACACCTGTGGTGGAAATCTAGGCTAAGGATATAGGCCGTGACTGTACAAAGGTTGGCCCTTACTAAACACCTTGGCAGTTCTGCTAAAAGGAGGAACAGGAGGAATTTCTCAGCCCTCATTATCTAATAGGAAGCACTCCAGGGCATCAGATAAAACTTCTGCTAAGTTTACTGAGTGAGTTGATTCTGTAACTGAATAAAAGTTCTTGGTGCTCCAACTTGGAATTGATTCTACTGAAGAGATTAGAGTGAGACCCAGATAAGAAAAATAAGTAAATAAAGATAGATGTGAGGGGTAGGGATGCTAAGTCTTGATTGATTGGCATCTTTCCCAACTCAAGCACTGTGATGACACCATCTGTTGTTACTCACTCTATATTCCCAATTTACTCAGGGTTTCTAGGTGGAAGGACATTAAGAAAGTACCCTGTAGAGGAATTCTTATAGTCTTCTCTTTCTTTTCCATTTCAACAGGATATTCTCAGAGCCCTCTAGCAACTGTGACTGTGATTTCAAGGCAAGAAGTAAACAGACAGTAGGGAATTATGTTAGGAGTATATATTCCTTTACTTTTCCTCTCAAAGAGAGAGAAAATAGGCTTTTTTTTTTTTTTTTTCCTGATAAGAAAGTGTATGAGTAAGCCTAGATTCAGGGCCCAATAAGATCATGCTCAGATTTTCAAATTACAGTTTTAGAAATTTAGGGGGAAATTCTTGATGCCAAAAGGCATTGTGAAATAGTATCAATACAATTGCAGGTTTAGCATTTCCTTTATGCAATAAATAGTACAGGGCTCTGGGGCTTTACAAAGATGAGCAAGCAACAGTCCCTTTTCCCAAGGAGCTTACAGTGTCTCACAGGACATAATAAAATGACACAAGTGATTAATAGAGGAGAGAGCTTCAGAATGTCTAGCCAGCTACACATGTCTAGCCACCTGCCTACATAGAGACCCAGTCCCCTTTTCCCACCCACAAGGTGAATCTGGGAAGCCACAAACAGGAACCCTGCCCTTCTAACTGCAGCTGATTAAATTAGAGGTCAAGAGATACGTGACCTAAGGAAAACCAATTGGATTTCCTCTCCAAAAGATTTAAAATTAGAATTCAAAGGTGCTAATCAGTCTCTGCTGTCCACTGATTTAAGGGCGTAGAAGCACTGGCTTGGATATTTCTGACCAGGCACCAGTGGCAATGCAGAGAAAACACATCTGGAGAGAAAGAGGCATGCAGAGACTTTCCAGTCCTGCTTTTGGCCTCATGGGATCCATGAGATACTCCCATATTAAAAGTTTTGATTCAAACAACTGTAATACAATACTACTGTGAAGACTACGAAATATATGCTAAGGGGGCTCAAAGAGGGAGAGAAAGCACATATTATTGTGGAGCAGGTGGGATTAGAAATAGTGAAATATTACATGAAAAATTTTTACGACTGAGTTCACCTTAAATGATGGGTAAGATTCTAACAGGAGGAGATAGGTTGAGAGCATTAATTAGTGAAAGAACCATATGGGGGAGAGAGAAACCAGGTGTGTATGTTCCAAGGTGCCTGGGGGTAGTTAGGTTTTATGATGAAAATTAAATAGCTCTTGGAGTAGATTCTATCTTTGCATCAGCTATGACGCAAGTCAGCATATTCTAGGTCCTTTCTCCACTTGGAAAGAATTACTGCCAATTATCAGTCCATTTCCATTGGCTTCCCTCTAACTACTTTGCTTCAAAAAAAATGAAAAGTTCATTTATTCCTATAGTTCTATAAAAGAAATCTACTCAAAAAGATGTGAAATGACTTATAATGCAATACTGTAATTTTTGATATAAACTTCATCTTTGTTTCCTTGTTACAGGATAAGTGGTAAGTAAATATTGCCTAGTAATGTGACATGAGTAACAGAAAATACAAATTTATTTTCGCCCTAGGGAAGCCTGCTTACTTTTCTTGACCCTCTTCTCAATATCTATCTATAATCTTCAGATATAGCAAAGGGCCAGCAACCACTTTTCTGGGAAAAAAAGATATTTTGCCAAACTTTGAAAACACACCAAAATATGAGACTGAAAAATAGTGCATATATATCTATTGAGTGCAGTGGTCTGATCATAGTTCACTGCAGCCTCGAACTCTTGGCCTTAAGGGATCCTCCTGCCTCGGCCTCACAAAATGCTGGGATTACTGGTGCCTTGCCCTATTGTTTAAACTAATATTTTTCATAAAATACTAAATGTGAATATCTTCCAAAACTTGAAAGAACTATGCAGTTATAAAGCATTATAAAAATAGGCATATTAGATATTTTTATATGTTTTTAAGTTCATTGATTAGCGAGAGGAATAAAACTGAACTCAGTAGAAAAGTTTTGGAGAGAAACAAAAAAGTGAGGATTTTTACCTTATAGCTAACATTATCTACCTTATTTAGAGAAGGATCTTGTTTTTATACTATAATCCTTTTAGACAACAAGCCAATGAAATTTTAAATTCAAAGGCAACTCAAATGATTCTTGACAAGGGTGACAAGACTTTTCAATGGACAAAGGGTAGTATTTTAAGCAAATAGTACTAGGAAAACTGAATATCCACATGCAGAAGAATCAAGTTGGACCCTTACCTAACACCGTATACAAACATTAACTCAAAATGGACCAAAGACTTTTTAAGACCTAAAATGATACAATTCTTAGAAGAAAACATAGGTCAAGTCTTGAAGATATTAGAGTTGGCAATGATTTCTTGGATATGACACCAAAGGAACAGGGCACAAAAGTCAATAAATTGGATTGCATAATGATTTAAAAATTTTGTGCATCAAAAGACACTATCAACAGAGGAAAATGATAACCCACAAAATGGGAGAAAATATTCACCAACCATATACCTGATAAGCGATTAATATCCAGAATATGTAGAGAAATCTTACAATTCAACAAAAAACAATTTAAAATGGGCAAAATACTTAATAAACACTTCTCCAAAGAAGATATGCAAATGGCAATAAGCACATGAAAAGGTGCCCAGCATCACTAATTATTAGTGAAATGCAAATCAAAACTACAAGATACCACCTCACACCCATAGGATGGCTACTATTTTTTTTTTTAAAGAAAATAACAAGTGCTGACAAGGGTGTGGAGAAATTAGAATGCTTGTGCACTGTTGGTGGGAATGTCAAATGTTACAGCCACTGTGGAAAACAGTATGGCAGTTCTTGAAAAAAAAAATAGAATTAGTGTATGATCCAGCAATTCCACTTTTAGGTATATGCTCAAAAGAATAGAAAGTAAGGATTTATGAAACATTTGTACATTCATGTTCTAGCAGCATTATTCTCAATAGCAAAAACATGGAAGTAACCGAAGTGTCCACTGACAGATGAATGGATAAGCAAAATGTGGTATATCCATACAATGGAATATAACTCAGTCTTAAAAAGGAAGGAGATTCTGACCTATGCTACAATGTGGATGAATCTTGAGAGTATTATGCTAAGTTAAATAAACTAGTCACAAGAAGACAAATGCTGTATGATTCCACTTATATGAGGTATTTTGAGTATTCAAAACCACAGAGACAAAGTAGAATGGTGGTTGTAGGGGGTTAGGGGATGGGGCAATGGAGAGTTAGTGTTTAATGGATATAGAATTTAAGTTTTACAAGATGAAGAGTTATGGAGTTGGACGTTGGTGATGGTTGCATGACATTATGAATGTGTTTAATGCTACTGAATTGTACACTTTAAAATGGTTAAGATAGTAGATTTCATCTTATGTGTATTTACCACAGTGAAAAATATTGGGAAGGCCAGGTGCAGTGGCTCACGCCTATAATCCCAGCACTTTGGGAGGCCGAGGTGTGTGGATCACCTGAGGTCAGGAGTTCGAGACCAGCCTGGCCAAAATGGTGAAACCCCATCTCTACTAAAAATACAAAAATTAGCCAGGCATGGTGGCAGGCACCTGTAGTCCCAGCTATTTGGGAGGCTGAGGCAGGAGAGTGGCTTGAACCCGAGAGGCGAAGGTTGTAGTGACCCAGGATCGCACCATTGCACTCCAGCCTGGGTGACAGAGAGATACTCCATCTCAAAAAAAAAGGGGGGGGGGAAAGTAAGTCATATTTCAAAATATACTCAAGAAATATTTTCTTCAAAGGATCTGAGCAACCAAGTAAGGGGCAGTCCACTGTGTCAAGATGCCATACCGTTCTGGTGCACTGTGTGTCTCTCCATTCTGGGTCTGCCTCTGCCTTCCACTTCACCGTGCTTCTGCCTCAGTGGTCCTGGTGCCAGTGGTCTTCTCAGTAGCTCCCTAGAAGAGAACAGCTGTTTGCCACAACAAGGGAAAAACTGGAGACTATCAACTTGAAGTAGAGAAGGTAACAGTAGGAACTGGTTATTGTCATAGTGTTTTTAAATCTGAGAACTTTTAACTTTGCCAATTAAGGATGATTGATGGGGAAAGAGTAAAATATCTGGGAAACTGGTCTCTGAGAAAGAAATTTGTTCGGTGGAGGTTGTGGGTGAGATGGATGCGGCAGAGACTGCTACTATCCCCTAGGTTCCATTCTCTCCTTCTTCTTTAGAAATAGGACCTTCAGTTTTTAGTTCAGCATGTGGTTCTCTGGTACAAAGGCTACATTTCCCAGTCTCCCTTGCAACTACATGTGGTCATGTGACTAAGTTTTGTCCAATGGGATGTAAGTGGAACTGCCTTGTAAAATTGATGGTAAAAGTCCTTAAAGGGCATAGCTATGCCCCATCAGCCCTTTCCTTTTTCATACTACAGTGGAAGTCCAATGTGAGGATAGCAGAACTGTTAAGAGAGGAGTTTTAATCCCAAACAACTTTCTATGGCCTCATCCCCTGACCTACTCCAATCCTGGGCTACCTATTTCTGTACTTTAAATTGAAAGAGAATACATTTGCATCTTGTTTAAGCTATTGTTATTTTGGTTTCTGTCACTCAGCCAAACTCAATACTACTTGATAAAATTGGTAAAAAAAAAAAAAGATAAATTAGAAAACTGCTTTATGTCTAATGAAGCTTTAAAATAAAAAGTACTTCCTCATATGGGTTCTCTGTTTTTCCTCCAAAATGTCTATGAAGACACAGAAAAAGAGGAAATTTACAACATTAGAAATTAGGACCAGTGCAACTTAGTTGAGAGAATTTTCTAATAATTCCTTCTTTTGTCTATTCATTTGTTCAGCATGTTTATTAAAAAGTACCCCTCATGTGCTAGGCTGTTCTAGGCCCAGGGAATATAGTGGTGAACAAAACAGATAAAGTTCTTGTCTTCATGGACCTTCTATTCTAGTGGGAGAACAGAGACCACCATCAAGATAAAAAAAAATAAATATAATGTCAGTTTGTATATGTAGATGAAGAAAAACAAAGCAAAGGAAAGGAGTAGAAAATGATAGACACAAATTGTGAATTGAGTGGTCAGAGAGGGCCTCTTGGAGGAAGGTGACATCTCAGCAGACCCCTGAATGAAATGACAGTGGGAGTTCTGGTGATATCTGGAAGAAGAGCATTCAAAGCAGCGAGAACAACATGTGCAAAGGCCCTGAGACAGAAACAGGCTTGGCAGATTCCAGAAATGGTAAGGAAGATGATGCGCTTAGAGAAGAGTAAGTGGAGGAAAAGAAGTGGTAAGAAGAGATGTCAGAGCTTGTCAGGGGACAGACAGTGTAGGATAAATTGACAGGAGATAAGTTGATTAAAAATCATACTTTGTGTCCACTCTGAAAAGAAAATGTTGTGAAATGATGGGAAGACCTCTTGTCCCTCCATTACAATCTACACTGGGTTCAGAATCATAACACCTACTCTCATGAGAGAGATGGAGTATTAGTCCATTTTCATGCTGCTGATAAAGACATACTTGAGACTGGGTAATTTATAAAGAAAAAGAGGTTTAATGGACTCACAGTTCCATGTGGCTAGGGAGGCCTCTCAATCATGGTGGAAGGTAAAAGGCATGTCTTACATGGTGGCAGACAAGAGAGAATGAGAGCCAAGTGAAAGGGGTTTCCCCTTATAAAACCATCAGATCTCATGAGACTTTTTCACCACCACAAGAACTGTATGGGGGAAACCACCCCCTTGATTCAATTATCTCCTACTGGGTCCCTCCCATGACACATGGGAATTATGGGAGCTATAATTCAAAATGAGATTTGGGAGAAGACACAGCCAAACCATATCATTCTACTCCTGGCCCCTCCCAAATCTCATGTCCTCACATTTCAAAACCAGTCATGCCTTCCCGAGAGTCCCTCAAAGTCTTATTTCAGCATTAACTCAAAAGTCCACTGTCTAAAGTGTCATCTGAGACAAGGCAAGTCCCTTCCGCCTGTGAGCCTGTAAAATCAAGAAGCAAGTCAGTTACTTCCTAGATACAATGGGGGTACTGGCATTGGATAAATATACCCATTCCAAATGGGAGAAATTGACCAAATAAAGGAGCTAAAGGCCCCATGCAAGTCCAAAATCCAGTGGGGCTGTCAAATCTTAAAACTCCCAAATGATCTTTTTTGACTCCATGTTTCACATGCAGGTCACACTGGTGCAACAGGTGGGTTCCCATGGTCTAAGGCAGCTCCACCTCTGTGGCTTTGCAGGGTACAGCCTCTCTCCTGGCTGCTTTCACAGGCTGGCATTGTCTGTGGCTTTCTCAGGCACATGGTACAAGTTGTTGGTGGATCTAAAATTCTGGGGTCTGCAGGACGGCGGCCCTTTTCTCACAGTTCCACTGGGCAGTGCCCCCGTGGGGACTCTGTGTGGTGGCGTCAACCCCACATTTCCCTTCTGCACTGCCCTAGCAGGTGTTCTCCATGAGGGCCCTGCCCCTGCAGCAAACTTCTGCCTGGACATCCAGATGTTTTCATGCATCTCTGAAATCTAGGCAGAGGTTCCCAAACCTCAATTCTTGACTTCTGTGCACAAGCAGGCACAACACCACATGGAAGCTGCCAAAGCTTGGGGCTTGCACCCTCTGAAGCCATAGCCCAAGCTGTACCTTGGCCCCTTCTAGCCATGGCTGGAGCAGCTAGAACACAAGACACCAAGTCCCTAGGCTAGACACAGCAGGGGGTCCTGGGCCTGACCCACAAACCATTTTTCCTCCTAGGCCTCTGGGCCTATGATGGGAAAGGCTGCTGCAAAGTTCTCTGACATGGCCTGGAGACATTTTCCCCATTGTCTTGGAGATTAACATTTGGCTCCTCATTACTTATGCAAATTTCTGCAGCAGGCTTGAGTTTCTCCCCAGAAAATGGGTTTTTCCTTTCTATTGCATCATCAGGCTGTACATTTTCCAAACTTTCATGCTCTGCTTCCTTTTTAAAACTGAATGCTTTCAACGTCACCCAAGTCACCTCTTGAATGCTTTGCTGCTTAGATATTTCTTCTACCAGATACCCTAGATCATCTTCCTCAAGTTCAAAGTTCCACAAATCTCCAGGGCAGGGGCAAAATGCCATCAGTCTCTTTGCTAAAACATAGGAAGAGTCACCTTCGCTTCAGTTCCCAACAAGTTTCTCATCTCCATCTGAGACCACCTCAGCCTGGATTTCATTGTCCATATCATTATCAGCATTTTTGTCAAAGCCGTTCAACAAGTCTTTAGGAAGTTCCAAATTTCCCCACATTTTCCTGTCTTCTGAGTCCTCCAAACTGTTCCAACCTCTGTCTGTTGCCAAGTTCCAAAGTCTCTTCCACATTTTCAGGTATTTTTACAGCAGCACTACACTGTACCAGTACAAACATACTGTATTAGTCCATTTTCACACTGCTAATAAAGACAAACTCGAGACTGGGTAATTTATAAAGAAAAAGAGGTTTAATGGACTCACAGTTCCACACGGCTGGGGAGACCTCACAATCAGAAGGAGAACAGTATGGGGGAAACCACCTCAATGATTCAATTATCTCCCACTAGGTACCTCCCACAACATGTGGGAATTATGGGAGCTACAATTCAAAATGAGATTTGGGTGGGGACAGAGCCCAACCATATCAGTTGGGCAGCCAGCCGTCTGTTGTTGGGTGATTTTTACCAAAGTGCATCTTTCTCTGTACAATCAGAGGCTGCCACCTCCAGAGAATGTGTTATCTTAATCCTCTGGCTGGATGCTTATGAGGATAGAGTAAACTGGCAATGCGCAGTGAATCTTGGGAGGGGTCATCCTTACAAATAAAGCACTATAGTTTGGTAGAGATGGAAGAACTTCAGATGCAGTGGATGCTGTAACCGATGGCTTTTATGATGATATTTCATGGTGATAGTGTGAGAACGCCAGACAGAGGGAACAGGTGACGATATTGTCTCTGTCCAAAAGAGTCATAGTAAATGCAAATCTGCTTATCATGCTATTGAGTTAGGTACTAAACTTTGCTATGCCATCCAGTTGTAAAACCTAGAGCCCCAAAGAAGAGAATAATAAGATAGAAAACAACACAACTGATCTTTTGGCTAACACTAAGTCTGGAAATTACCCTTCCATTTGAGATGATTGCCAGAAAAATCATCAATATATATCCTATGAAAAACTGCTGAGGGGCAGAGGAATGGGATCAATGCTTCAAAGACTCAGAGAGAGAAAATCACTATAAAAATTATTTGCTCCTAGAATTTAAAATATATTTTAAGAAAACTGCGTGGCATTCTAAAGGTGAAAAGACTTTAGAATGAGATAAAAGGGAGAAGATTACTTTTAAAAATTCAGCGACATTAAAAATGTAATGACAGAAGTAAAATCTACATCGGGAGTAGGAACGTAGACTCATGTAGCATTACTATGACAGACACCAGAGTCAATGACATGAAAGACAAACTTAAGATCTCTTCAGGTATGTGGTAAAAGAAAAAAGGATTCAAGTGAATGATATAGAGGACTGGGGCTGGGCATGGTGGCTCACGTCTGTAATCCCAGCACTTTGGGAGGCCAAGATGGGAGGATCACGAGGTCAGGAGATAGGGACCATCCTGGCCAACATGGTGAAACCCTGTCTCTACTGAAAATACAAAAATCAGCCGGGCGTGGTGGTGTGCACCTGTAGTCTCAGCTAGTCAGGAGGCTGAGGCAGGAGGATCGCTTGAACCTGGGAGGTGGAGGTTGTGGTGAGCCAAGCTTACGCTGCTGCACTCCAGCCTGGGCAACACAGTGAGACTCCATCTCAAAAAAAAAGAAGAAGAAGAAGAATATAGAGGACTGGATAGATTTATTTAAGAATGATACATTTCTGAGGAAGGTACTAGAAGAATTAGAACAACAATGATTAAAGATACCACTTTAAAAAACAAGACCTGACTATTCAAATTGAAAGGACTCACCATTCTAGATGATAGTAATGAAAAGAGGGCTATTCTAGAAATACCCTGGCAAAGGTTTGGGAATGCAAGTATAAAGAAAAAAATCACATCTATTAGTATTCTGTCATAAAGCAAGTAATTTATGAGGAAACAAAAATCTAGCTGTTCTCAGATAGCTCTCCAGTAAGAAATGCCAGAAGACAACAGAAAAAATACTTAAAATTTTTTGAAGAAAAAGACTATGACCTAAGAATTTTCTCAGCTGAATTTTTTTTCTCATATGTGAAGACAACAAATGAACAATCCCATATATTCAAAGGCTCAGGAAATAGAGCATTCATGTATTCTTCATGAAAATATTATTTGGAGACATACATCAGACACCCGAAAGATGTGAAAGAAGAATAGGGTATGGATTACACATAGTTCATGGCATTATGTAAATGTTATAAAGCAAGATGACATAGCTTGGGAAAACAAAAGCTGTGTCTAATAGCAGTACTTCCAAGCCATAACTTATAGTAGCCCAATTCTCAATAAATTGGAAGGCAGCTAAACAATCATACAGTGCTAGTATTTTATAGTGTCAGGGTCTATTCACATATAATCTCATTTAACCCATTTTAATTCCGTGAGATAAAAAACAATATCCCCATCTAAGATATGGGAAACTAAGACGTAGAAGAAAGCACTTGGCTAAGATATGGCTCGTAGGTGGCAGTCAAAAGGTCAGTTTGCAGTCTACAGATTTAACCTCAGACTATTCTGCTTCTAACATGACTATAGAAATGTATTGATCATTAGCTGCCTGAAGTTCTGTTCTTAACTCTAGGTGTCCAAAAGAAGATGAATTTTGTTTAGATAGCATTTTCCCATATCTAGGGCTGTTGGCTTTAAAGAAGTTCCCAGAAGTGAATCCAATTCCCAGAAGGATCAAGCTGGATTCTTTTGTGTGTTATTCTAACAGGTTGCTTTATATATATATATAATTTATATAATATACACATATAATTTATGTATTATATATAAGTATGTATAACATCATATGTAATATATAAATATAGTACATTTCACACTGGTAGAACATAATTCCAAACCACATATTTGTTTAACCAATTGAATTACTTGGATTTAGCTTCTATTTCCCTCTTTATTTCCTTCTGAAAATATTATACAAATAACATCAGTTTACAAAAAATAAAATCTGATATAGCTTTTTTATCATACACTAGGCTAGACTAAATGCATTCTGTGGATTGTTTACCTAGGACCAGATGGTATATTATAAAGTTGTATACAAATGAACAAGGACTGCCTGAAATGGATTGATAGCTGAGCACATTTGGCTGGAGCGTCTATTTTAGAAGGAAAACCTGAGAATCATATTATTTGAGTGTGATTCATGTGTTAATAGTATTTCAAGACAAGCCACTTAAAATATGTCCTGAGTGGTGATACTGGAAATGATCTTTTCTTCAGTGCTTTCAAGTGTCTTCATTTAAGTGTACACATTTTGCCTACCTATAACACGTATCTACACATTGTGATTAAGAGAGCAAACTCTGAAATCAGACCTAGATTAAAGATCTTAATCTCTGCCAGTTGATTGGGCAAGTGACTTAATCATTCGACAGTAATTTCTGCATTTGAAAATGCCTATCTCAAGGGTAATGAGAATTACACTGGTTCACCAAAAGAATTACACTGACTAATATAAAACGTGCCAAGCATGTATGTGTCACATGAAGGCTCATTAAAAAGAGGTATTATTGTTAATCTTCCAATAACTACTATTTCCAACAACAGGCTGAAGGGGCTCAGAAACGTTTGTTGAGTAAAAACACAAGGAAACAGTAGCACAGATTTCCTGCTCTCCTTTATGATCGATGACCTGTCTAAGGACTGTGATCTCTGTTCACTACAGATTGTCACCTGCATTAATCTACTGTCACCCATTAACCTATCAAATAAGGCAGTCTAAAAACTCCAGGCGTCCCTTTCCGTAAGGACCCGGACTGTTGAACTGGAAAGCTAAAATTCAAGGCGTGACAATTGCCCTTTGTCCCACATTCCTCCACCGGTCGCCTGCTTATTTAAATGGTGCGTCCCCTCGGGTACCACTTGAACAAAACCTGCCCAGAGCGCTCCCTGTGTAGATTCGCTGGAAGCAGCTGGAGGCTCCAGTTCTCATTTGCTCAGGTGTCCCCCGCGCCTTGGCGAACTCGGCCACTCCAGTTCCTCACCTGGTGAGCACTCAGGGCACCGGGTCGATTTTCCGAGGTCCCGTACCTGGGTTTGAGGGGCGCGGCTCGCAGCGGCGGGTGCAGGGGCGACTGCCAAGCCCTCACCCCGCCTCGGGGTGCGTTCGGAGGCCGACACCTGGAGGACGCCTCCAGTCCCCGCGGGACGCCACGCCTGCGCGCCAGGGATCGGGGATAAGAAGTGCGCGCCGGGCTCCGGCTGCGCGCCGCGGGGCCACCAGTTTGCGCGCAGGGCTCAGGCGACCGTGCGGCCATGGACACGCCACGCGGCATCGGCACCTTCGTGGTGTGGGACTACGTGGTGTTCGCGGGCATGCTGGTCATCTCGGCCGCCATCGGCATCTACTACGCCTTCGCTGGGGGCGGCCAGCAGACCTCCAAGGACTTCCTGATGGGCGGCCGCAGAATGACCGCAGTGCCCGTGGCGCTGTCCCTCACCGCTAGCTTCATGTCAGCCGTCACTGTCCTGGGCACCCCCTCCGAGGTCTACCGTTTTGGGGCCATTTTTAGCATCTTTGCCTTCACCTACTTCTTTGTGGTGGTCATCAGCGCGGAGGTCTTCCTCCCGGTGTTCTACAAACTGGGAATTACCAGCACCTACGAGGTAAGGGGCAGGGTGGGCTGGGACCATGCAGGGCGCGGGGGAAGGGGACTCTGCAGACCTCTGGAGGCGTTTTCTTGGGGGCAGACTGTCACTGCCACATCGAAATCTCTCCCCGTCCATCGTCATCATCACCCTCCCTTCACTCCTCCCCGTCCCCCGATCTTCACCTGGCATCTTTCCCTTCTACTGAGAGGCGTCCTCTAAGGGTGAAAAAATTCTTGGGATTTACTCTCCTGGGCTTAGTGAAAAAAAGAGGCTTCCAAAGTGAACGGATTGCAACAGTAGTGCTCGCTATGGTCCTTTCTACCTTTAGCATCTTTGATTCCCAGGCAAGAGGAAAGATTTTTGGGGAAGGTAAGTTCTTCAGGTCTCAGGCCCTGCTTCTTGAAAGGAATACTCTTGTTCCAGGTCCTCAGCCCCATTCACTCTTCCAAGATAGTTGGTAAAGAATTTGTACTCCCCTTCCTTCCCCTTCCACACCCACCCCCTTTCCACTGAAACAGGCACCCAAGTGGCTAAGGTGTACCAGTACCTGTATTTCGGACCAGATTCTACCACTTACTAGCTGGGTGACCTTGGGTGACTTACCCAACCTTTTGTGCCTATTCCTCAAAAATAAAATAATATCACCTACCTCATCCAGTTGGGAGGATTAAATAAGATGATGCAAGGCGTAGCATTTAGAATAGTGTTTGACACAGAGTAAGTGCCAGATAGGTATTGGCCATAATTACTGTGGTGGTGCTAGTTGTGATGGTGGTAGTTATCTTGGGATCAGTAGGAAAATTAGGCAGCAAGGTTCTCAAACAGCTCTGCCTTCTCTATGGAAAAACAATTAAGGAAAACTGTCTTTCCTCTATTGCACAGGTCCCCTGGCTATAGGTTTTCTCAAGTTGCCTGCAAGAAAGGGCTTTGAAAAGATGATGCACGTTTAGTATAAAGAGCTGTTGAATGGGAGGTGGGGGCGGGATCAAAGCTCAGGGGAGTGGCGGGGCCCAGTTCAGTGCCTTCAGTGGTCTCCCTCACCCAGCACTGGTCCTTGAGCTACATGGGACAAGCCTGCAGAAGTTTCCTCTCTATTAGGCCATTACCCAGAGGACTCCAATCCTGAGATTCTGGCAGGTGGTTTCCTAGTGAGGCTGGTTCAACTGGTGCTGGGGACAGGGCCTTAATGGCACAACAAACATTGGTGACACACTCTGCCTGGGCTCTAGTGACATCTTCCAGGGCGAGGCACCCCTGGGCAGCATTGCCTTCCATTCACTCTGGGGCTGTGTTTGGGAGAGCTCAATAATTATCCCAGAAGTGAGCAGGATGCAGTTTCTCAGGTTTGCTCAGAAGTGACAAACTGGCGAAATTCCCCAGACCAAATACAGTTCTCAGTCATTTTTTTTTTTTTTTACTTCTCCTTATAGTGAGAAGAAATAAAATATAATTTCAGACTATGACTTCTTTCGAGAACTCAAAAGGCTGGTAACACTGGGCCCATGCTCCCTGTGGCCACAGGAACTCAAGTTTATAGCTATTGCTCTCACTCTCTATTAAACTTCTATATTGAGGTCTTATCTTTGTGTTTTCATGGTTACTGTTTTTTTGGTAGAGAAATTTTTATCTGCATTTATGTCTTTATCAAAAAATGTGAAAGGCAAAATGGATAGGGGTAAAGGGATCTCTTGTTTCCAGGGAGATGTAAGAAAACATATATCTTAGTGGGTGGGAGGAATATTCCAACATGTTAATATGTGAACACCTGGCCACTGTCACTTATGTATGTTACCTGATGGAACCTGGAGGCATCTGAGTCTGTGAGCTGTGATCTATAGCTAACCAATTCCCAAACTTGGAAAGGGTTTGAAGAATCTGGCAGGAGGACTTCAGTCCCCACACATGAATGCTGCTCTCATAACCACTGACCCATGCCTCTTCGGGGCTACAACATTAACTCAACCAGAAACAGATTTCCCTCATGCTTGCAGTGGTAGAGGCTAAGTTAGCAGGGGTTCCAGCTAAAAATGTCAAAAAGCAAAAGTTCATTGAATGCTGAACACATGCCAGGCACTGGGCTGCATTGCATGTTTTACATACATTATCTGACTCACATTCAGAACAATCCTTGTGAGGGAAGTACTATCAAGATCCCCATTTTGTGGACAGAGACTCAGAGTAAGTTAAGCTACTAGGAATGTGAAGCAGCGTAGACATATGCCTAGCAGCATACTGGCTGCTTCTGAAGGCTCTGATGAGTCTGTTATAACCCCAAGCAATGCTTACGCCAGTGCAGAAAGAACAAGGGAAGCAATACAGGACGCGTGAAGTTGTGGGCACACTGCAGGCATCCACCTCCAGGGTGCCAGGCAGTTGGGAACAGGGAAGTTAGGCAACATGCTAAGACCCTCCCAATTGGTCATGGCAAAGACTTTCCTGTGGAGTATATTGTTTATTATTTTATGCTGAGAGGTACAGAATCTATACAGAATATGCTGTACAGTGTTGAGTGATTGATACCCTGGCATTCTTGCTCAAGTATGAAATCTCTCCCTGTTGACATTTCTTTAGTGAAAATTAGCTGTTCACAAGCATTTTTTTTCATCCATCACTGCCTTCAAAATGTAGTCCTGATAGGTGTTTAGCAACTTCCAGACCCAAGTATAATGCAGGAATCCAATTTAATCCACCAATTCTTCAAGATCCTTCTGGAGCCAACTAAATCTGTGTTTAAATTGAGTTGCTTAGACCTTATGTTTCTTTGTTATTTATATATTTATTCGTATCAACAGAAGCGATTCAAAGTTCTGAGGACCACGAGAGATCTTGATTAATTTAGGCACCTATCATTACTCTGTAATTATGTCTAGAAATCTTACAAGTATTCCCTAAGGCTGCTGCACAGTGACTTGGGCATCTGGTCCAGTCTCCGGGTATTTCTTCAGCAGCCTAGTAATTGATGGCTGAGATCGTAATAGACTTCTTGGTTCTGTCTTGAGTTGGTCCTTGGGCTTAAATCACAGGTTTCCCTGGATCAGTTGATCAACTTACTTGCTTCAGTTTGGTTCAATTTATTTGGGTCTCCAGCAACTTGGATTCATGTACCTAGAAAAAACAAAGACTTCTCTTCTATTGATGTCCATTCACATGTTTAGTGATTCATAGAGATTTACAAAACAAACAAACCAAAAATAAACTTCTAAAGAAATATAATAATACTGCCTTGTTCCCAGACTTAATAAACTTCTCCAGTCTTCTAAAAAGGCTTCCAAAATATCCCTGAATGATTTTGACACTTGTAATTTATTGAGATTCAATTTTCTCCAGGCCCATTGATTTGGATACCACTAAGTTCTTAATATCTTACTTTTTGAGTTTACATTTCCCCATCCATTTATGTCACTGAATAGTCTCCAAACCCTGCAAAATGAGAGGGAAACAAATTATTATTATGCCCCTCATTTTAAAGAGAAAGAACCTGACATTTGGAGAATGATTGCCACAAGCTGATGGAGTCAGGCGTGGGACTGGGTCAAGGGCTGGAACTCTTCCTCCAGTGTACTACAAGGCACTGTGTATTTGTCACCGATCAGTGATCTGGGAGTGGGGTCTTATTCTGTGTTAGTTTCACCCATTCACTTATTGAGTCTTAAATATGTAGTCAGATTATTTACTTATATATGCAGAATAATGTGCACAGATTTTGGCATCAAAGGTTTTAAATGTGTACTGTTGCCATGGCAAGTTTGCAAGGTTTTCATCTTGATGTTCTATCTGAGGCCCAGTGTTCTTCTCTAACATGGGTTTATACACAGTACCTGGCTCACAGAGTTGTTGGGAGGACCATGCATACAGCAAGTACTCTGTATGTGTTAGCCGTGATCACGGGGCAAAAATATCAGATGTCTTTTCCTCTGATTATTACCTAATGCCAGTTTTTCCTTCCTCTTCTTTTCTGCTCTATGAAGATTGTTGTCAGCCTTAAACTTCTTAGTAATTATATTCAAGTTAAAGAAAATCTTAGCTCCCAGCTCTGAAATTCTATGATCCTAACTCTGTAATATGTATATTATAATACATTATATAACATAGTAGACAAGCAGACTATGTTATAAGACATAGCAGATTTCAAGTAGAATAGGAAAAATTGGCATGGTCATTGGCACTGAACAGAAACTGACTTGGGTGATTTAAGTTTAAAAAAACAATTGTTAGAAGGACATGGGGGTAGCTCATAGAACAGAGGGACAAGCTGAGTAAGCAAGCCTTGGAAAGGACAGAAACCAGGGCAGCCTTTTCAGGCCACTCTGTCAGGATCAGTCATTTTTTGTCTTTGTATCCTGCCTTTAAGATTCAAATACCCAATGGAAGGAAAAGCTGATTGGCTGAGCTGGGATCATGTGATTTCCTCTTGGTCAGAAGAGGCAGGGCAATTGGCTGACTATTCCATCGCAATAGTCTGCAGTCAGAAAGGGTTGATGACCCAGGTGAGTCAAGAAAAATGTATGGAGTAGATACCAAGAGAAAGAGAACAACAGATTGCTCACTCTAAAAATACAGAAAGTAATTTCATTTATATGACATTCTGGAAAAGGCCAAACTAGAGAGGGAGAGCAGATCAGTGATTGCTAGGGTTTGGCGGGGGAGAAGAGGGCTTGATCATGAAGGGGAAGCCCGAGGGAGTTTTCTGGGTGATGGAACTGTCTTGTGTCCTGATTGTGACAGGGGTTACATGAATCAGTGTGTGTTAAAACCCATTGAACTGTACTCTAAAACGAAAGAGTCAATTTTGCTGTGTATAAATAAAAATAATACTAAAATAAAAATACAGAATACAAATCAGTTATGAAGTTGCTTTACATTTCTAAATTTAAATTTTCTTCTTGAGCTGCTGATTTTAAAAAAGGCATCCAGAGGATTCGCATAATTTTTTTTTTTTTGCAACAGTATTTAGAACTTCGATTTAACAAATGTGTTCGTCTCTGTGGAACAGTCCTCTTCATTGTTCAAACAGTAAGTAGCTCTCCATTTATTTTATCTTTTGTCAGCTAAAATGTTTTTAACCATGGCATCTGGATTAAGCTTACCTGGGAATCACATAAAAGACAAAAAAGAGATGTTGAAAAAATGAGGGAACAAAAAAGGAAAAACACTTGTCACTGTACAGCATCAACCCTTAAGATCATCAAACAGTGTTTCAGTAAATGCTTTACTTCCTGGGATTTAAGTGAATGTTAAATATTATACTGATAAAGCAACAGTCGGAAAATATGCTTCCCTTTATCTGACCTCCCTTCACCTCCACCAAGGTGACAGGAAGGGCATTACTACATGACAAAGATATTTGTTGCTGACAGTGGGAATTCTAACAAAAGGAAAACAAGTAGCATGTTCACAGTATTTCTGTAACATATTAATAGGTATGAAAAAATTAACTTCCATAGGAAGACAGTAGGAAATAATTTTCTTTGAAATCGTACTTTAAAAGTCAGTGCTCTTTTAAAAATTAGACTACAAGAACCAACTAAAGCAGTCCTTAGAGTGTAAAACAACAGAATCATAAACTCTGGAGGACTCTTTAAAGCCAAATACTCAATCCAGTAATTCAAGAACATGCACTTATAGATCTACTGATTGACACAATGGGAAGGCAAGGATTTGCCAAGTGGTCAGTGACAGAGAATGCTTTCCACTGTTCACCGTGCTTCTGGAAGATTGTAATGATCATTGTCACGACTATTCATATACACATTTTCCTCTTGTCAGTTAAGCACTTTAGGGCTGGGTTTGCTAATGGAGGTTGTGGAAGAGATTTGCATTCTTGACTCTAATTGCAATTCCACTTCTCCAATCAAAAGCTACCTAAGGGCCAGCCGCGGTGGCTCATGCCTGTAATCCCAGCACTTTGGGACGCCGAGGCAAGTGGATCACCTGAGGTCAGGAGTTCAAGACCAGCCTGGCCAGCATGGTGAAACCCCATCTCTACAAAAATACAAAAATTAGCCAGGCATGAGGGCAGGTGCCTGTAATCCCAGCTACTGGGGAGGCTAAGGTGGAATCACTTGAACCCAGGAGGCAGAAGTTGTAGTGAGCCGAGATCATGCCATTGCACCCCAGCCTGGGTGACAGGGCAAGACTCTGTTTCAAAAAAAAAAAAAAAGAAAAAATAGCTACCTTAGGATTTGCTGCAGTGAGACAGAGTGCCTTTGTAAATTATGTAACTTGACTCCATTTTATATCTTTGCAAATTATATAACTTAAATTTTATCAGTCCTTAACAACTGCAGTGTAAAAGGAAGGAATCCTTTGGTGTCTCTTAGAGACTTGAGCCTGGTAGCTTGCATTCACCAACTGTTCAGAACCTCATTGGATCTTTGTTAGAGATGCCAACAGAAATCAGAAGTAGGGATAAGTGTTAGGAAGGTGGCCTGTGGTCATGTTTTTAAATCTTAAACTTGGACAGAATAATGACTGTGGAAAGTTAGTTCATTTTTGCAAAAAGAGGGGAGCTTTACCACCTCCCATTTGAAGGACTTCATAGCTCTACTCATGTAATATAATCAAACATTCAAAGGTACTGAATAGATTTTTATTTTCATAATATGCTTTTATGGAATAATCATGGAATTTGCTTTTATGGGATATATTTGAAAGATCAAGTGCAATCAAAATTATATTTTGAGAAAAAGACCGTATTTATCTTACTCACTACTGTACCCCAGATCAATAAATAGTTAAGTGTATGAATGAAAATAATGAATAATATTAAAAAGATTGAATGTGGTTTTCATTGGCTTTCAGGATTTTTTTAGTGCAAATTTATACTTTTGTTTAATTTATGAACAGTAAAAGTTTAGAAATAGGTTTTCCAAATTTTTACTATTTTCTTGATTAATTATGCGGGGATTAACAGTTTGAAGACATAATTGAGGGGTCATCCTCTTTTATATTATTATTCTTTATTTTTTTCTAATTATTTTAGATGTAGGAAATTTTATTTCAAGCTTGAGTTGGTGGATCAGTGACCATTTGCACTAAGCACCATATAAAAGTCCGTATTTTTACATAAGCCGGTCACAAAAAAATATTTGTAACTTATGACCGGTCATACCGTAAACAGAAGAGTCAACTTTACTTAAATATTTTGCAAGTTACAAACAAATTTTATTAGGTGTTTTGAAACTGTTGTTTTAAGTCATAATTGAAGTTATAGGAAAACAATCAATATTTTATAACTCAGACGTAATTCATGAATTTTATAATTCATATAATTCATTTGGCTTTCTTTCTCCCCTCTAGATTCTGTATACTGGAATTGTTATTTATGCCCCTGCCCTGGCTTTGAATCAAGGTACATTTTAGAGTTGCCAGTTAGGTAACTCACATTTTGGGGTTCACTTTCAATAAGCCTTATTTTCTCCTTGGGGAGATGGGGAGATGGAGGAATGCTTCTAGTAACCTGCATCAGCTTTACTTAGCGGGGCAGGATGGGTTCAGTGTCTACACTAGCTTCTTTGGGTTTTTGGATGGACAGCTCCAAAGTGTCTGTAGACCACAGAGGTGGACTTCTCCAGGTGGTACCTCTCTGGGATGTGCCCATCAGCCCATTCACTCCTTTAGAGAATTAAAGCTCCCTGTAGCCAAAGTCAGGATTGACGGCATCCCCTCCTGTGAATCTATAACCTGGAGCCCATCTCCAGGAAGCTTCCCTGTAATTCTGCTCAGGCCTGTTGTAAAATCTGGCAGGGAGAAAAGCTTTTCTTCTCCACACTTCTAATAAGGCCCAAAATGAAAGAGAAAGAGAGCCATGTGATTTGAATGATCAGACTGCTCCTAGTGACAAAAGGACAGATGTCTGTAGTGCCCTTACAAATAACTTTAGGAAGATTGTGCTGCTCAACAAAGTATCTATACTCTCTAGATTTGGGAAGATAAATGCAGTGAGGCTGGGATAGTTTACTGAAGCAAACGTTCATGCTAGTCATAGTTTCAAAAGGCTTTGGGGAAACACCATGCCCTTTGAATTCTTATCTATTCGAAGTGAATTTCTCTAAAACGTCCTTGTAAAATGGTCATGTGGACTCTGTGATGGGAAGAATGTGGTACAATTCCTGGGGTTAAAATGACATGAAGAAAACCTACTAATTCCACACTCTGTTTTCTTGATTTTATGATAGACATGACAGTAGTTACCACCTAAGTTTCTGAAGTGAACAATATTATTACCAAGAGGAACTTCATGTGTAAGGTGCTCTTGAACTCTGAATTCTGGGCATGTTCCACATCGGTATTACCAACATCACAAGTGGATCATCTCATTTGTCGAGAACTGAGTTATAAACTTCATAAGTTACCTATTTAGGACTTAAGTGTAATTGAACATATTATGGTTTTAAAGTGCAGTTCTGGGAATTACCAGAGGACTGACTTTAATCTGTGAAGAAATCAAGCATTCTGTTCTTATCAGGCTCAAACCACTCCCTGAGAGTAAATTAGAATGAAAGTGAAGGTGTTTTGATGACTAGAGTGTCAGTTGTGTGTTTTACTGTGACCAAAGCTGTAGGTACAGGCATAGACACAGAACTTAGTGTGCAATAGATGCTCAAAAAAGCTTATTTAACTGAATTGAAAATTAACATTCTCTAGGTCTAACCTCTTTTTTTCTTTTTTAAATTTTGGAAAACCTCAAACAAATACTAAGAGAGAATAGAGCCCCTTAATGTGCTCATTCATCACTCTATGTTAATATTTATCAACTCATGGTCCATTTTAATTCACTCCCCCTTACCTCTAATAGATTATTTTGCTGCAAATATGTTATGTCATTTTATCTGTATTTCAGTATGTCCTTTAGAAATAAAGACTTTAAAAACCATAATCATACCATCATTGTACCTAAAATATTAATATTAATTTCTTAATTTCATATCAAGTCAGTGTTTACATTTCCCTGATTTTTTTTCAGCGTTTGTAAGAATCAGGATCCAAATAAGCTTATGTGATTGCAATCAGTTGATGTCTCTTAAGTTTCCCTTTTCTGCTTTTTAAAATTGAAAACCAGTTTTTCTTTCTTTCTTTTTTTCCTGACCACCTGATGCCTGTTGAGAAAACTAGTTTTTATTGAGGTATAGTTAACATACAATAAAATGCACAGAGCATGGGGAAGTGTACAGTTGGATGAGTTTTAGTAGTTGCCTAATAGCTTGTGTGACTACCACCCAGCTCAAGATATAGACTATTTCTGTCATCCACTCTCAGAAATTTTCCTTGCATGTCTTTCTAACAAATCTCCTATGGGCCCAAGAAATCATTTTCTGAGTTATGCTACCATAAACTAGTTTTCCCTGTTGTTAGATTTTATATAAGTGGAATCATATAGAGCCTTTTCATGTCTGGTTTCTTTTGCTCAGCAAAATGTTTTGAGATTCATTCATGCTGCTACATATATATCAGTAGTTCATTCCTTTTTTTTTTTTTTTTTTTTTTTTTGCTGGTAGTACTTCATTTTATGCCTCTACCAACATTTTTTTATCCATTCTCTTGTTATAGACTTGGGTTGTTTCCAGTTTTAGGCTATAGTGAAGTAAGGGTGCCAAGAACATTCTTCTAAAGGTTTTGTGCATTTTGTTTTTCTTTTTCACACCTGTTTTCACTTCCATTGGAAATGAAATACATGGATGTAGTATAAAATTAAAAATATAATTCTATTTGGACCCAGCTGAGGATAGAAATATGTGCAAATTTACAAGAAATTGCCAAACAGTTTTTCCAAGTGGCTATATCGTTTTACATGTCCACTACGCAATATGTGAGAATTGTAGTCATTCCACATCCTTGCCAGCATTTGATATTATTCTTTTTTATTTCAGTCATTCTAGTGGGTATTATCTATTATTTTATTGTTGTTTCAGTTTTCACTTTCTATATGACTATTATGGCTTAGCTTATTATTAGACTATTATGGCTTAGCTTATTGGCTTCTGAAATAATAAAGTGAATAAAGACAAATAACCTAATAAAAAGTGAGCCAAAGACTTGAACACTTCACAAAAGCAGATATTCTTCTAATACATTACATGATATATCTATTCATTTACCTAGGCCTTTAAAAATTTCTCTTAGTGCTCACTTTGGCAGCATGTATACTAAAACTGGAACAATACAGAGAATATTAGCATGGCCCTTGCACAAAAATGATATGCAAATTTGTGAAGCATTCCATATTTTTTAAAAAAGGAAGAAAAGAAATAATAAAATAAAATAAAATGTCTCTTAGTAATGTTTTGTAGCTTTGGATGTTGAGGTCTTTTACTATTTCTTAGATTTATTCCTAGATAATTGATGTTTTTTATGCTATTGCAAATGTCATTGTTTTATTTTTCAATTATTCGTTGCAAGTGTATAAAAATACAACTGACTTTTATATGTTGATATTCCATCCTGAGAACTTGCTGAATTTGCTTTTTAAATCAAGCAGATTTTTGGTGATCCCTTAGGATTTTCATGTTGTTTATGAATAGTGACAATTTTACTTCTTTTCTAATCCTTATAGCTCTTAGTTCTCTTTCCTGTCTTATTGTAATGTTAATGTGGAAAGTTACATTGACTGAATTTTGAACATTAAACTAATTTTTGCATTCTTGGGATAAACCCTGCTTGCTCATAATGTATTACCCTTTTTATATATTACCGAATTCGATTTGCTAACATTTTGATAAGGCTTCATAAATGAATTGAAAAGTGTTCCCTCCTCCATTTTCTGAAATAGTTTATATAAAATTGTGTATTTATTTCTTACATGCTTGGTAGAAATCACCCTGAAGGCATCTGGGCCTACTCTTTGTTTTTGTAGAAAGATTTTGGTTTATGGATTCAGTTTATTTCATAAATATAGAGTTATTCATATTTTAAAAGTCTTGTTGGGTCAGTTTTGGTAAATTGTATTTTTTAGGGAATGCTTCCATTTGGTCTAACTTATCAAATTCATTAGCATAAAACTGCTTATTATACCCTCTTGTTATGCTTTTAATGTTTATAGTATCTATAGTGACATCCCTTCTAATTATTCCTAATATCGATAAGTTTTCTATCTTCTTCTCTTGATATATCTTTCCAGTATTCTATTGATGTTTTAAATTTCTTCTAAGAATCAATGTTTTGGCTCGTTGATTTTCTTTGTTTTCTATTTCATTAATTTGTGCTATTTATTGTTTCTTTTCTTCTAATCACTTTGGGTTTTCTAGCTTCTTTTTTTTTTTTTTTTTAATTCTACAAATATTTATTGAGCAGTGAATAAGACCAAAGATCCTACCTTTGGGTTGGTGCCATGCACCTATAATCCCAGCTACTAGGGAGGCCAAGGCAAGGGGATTGCTTGAGCCCAAAAGTTCAAGACCAGCCTAGGCAACACAACAAGACCCTTGTGATGGTTCATACAGAATGTCAACCTGATTGGATTGAAGGATGCCAAGTATTGTTCCTGGATATGTCTGTGAGGGTGTTGTCAAAGGATATTAACATTTGAGTCAGTGGCTTGGGAAAGGCAGACCCCTCCTTAATCTGGATGGGCACCATCTAATCAGCTGCCAGTGCGGCCAGGATATAAAGAGGGCAGAAAAACCTAAAAAGGCTAGAGTGGCTTAGCCTTCCAGCCTACATCTTTCTCCTGTGCTGGATGCTTCCTGCCCTTGAGCATCAGACTCCAGGTTCTTCAGCTTTGGGACTCGGACTGGCTCTCCTTGATCCTCAGCTTGCAGATGGCCTATTGTGGGACCCTGTGATCATGTAAGCTAATACTACCTAATAAGTTCAGCTTTATATATATATATATATATAGATATATCTATATATATATATATATAGATATATCTATATATATATATATATATATATATCTGTCCTATTAGTTCTGTCCGTCTAGAGAAACCTGATGAATATAACCCTGTTTCAACAACAAAAAATAAAACCAAAGATATCACCTTTGTAGAATTTATATTCTAATTGTCATTAACTGATTATAAAATCCAATCAAGAGGATTTTAAAATTAAGCTTGTCAACGATCTAACATGGTGAAAAAAAGACTGATGCTTAAAGTATAAATTCACTAGTTTCCCAACATGTTGGATGTGAAGTGACTTCAGGTGTTGAACTTTTTTTTTTTGTTTTGTTTTTTAGTATTAATTTTTTTTTTAAATTATACTTTAAGTTTTAGGGTACATGTGCACATTGTGCAGGTTAGTTACATATGCATACATGTGCCATGCTGGTGCGCTGCACCCACTAACTCGTCATCTAGCATTAGGTATATCTCCCAATGCTATCCCTCCCCCCTCCCCCTCCCCACCACAGTCCCCAGAGTGTGATATTCCCCTTCCTGTGTCCATGTGATCTCATTGTTCAATTCCCACCTATGAGTGAGAATATGCGGTGTTTGGTTTTTTGTTCTTGCGATAGTTTACTGAGAATGATGGTTTCCAATTTCATCCATGTCCCTACAAAGGACATGAACTCATCATTTTTTATGGCTGCATAGTATTCCATGGTGTATATGTGCCACATTTTCTTAATCCAGTCTATCATTGTTGGACATTTGGGTTGGTTCCAAGTCTTTGCTATTGTGAATAATGCCGCAATAAACATACGTGTGCATGTGTCTTTATAGCAGCATGATTTATAGTCATTTGGGTATATACCCAGTAATGGGATGGCTGGGTCAAATGGTATTTCTAGTTCTAGATCCCTGAGGAATCACCACACTGACTTCCACAATGGTTGAACTAGTTTACAGTCCCACCAACAGTGTAAAAGTGTTCCTATTTCTCCACATCCTCTCCAGCACCTGTTGTTTCCTGACTTTTTAATGATTGCCATTCTAACTGGTGTGAGATGATATCTCATAGTGGTTTTGATTTGCATTTCTCTGATGGCCAGTGATGATGAGCATTTTTTCATGTGTTTTTTGGCTGCATAAATGTCTTCTTTTGAGAAGTGTCTGTTCATGTCCTTTGCCCACTTTTTGATGGGGTTGTTTGTTTTTTTCTTGTAAATTTGTTTGAGTTCATTGTAGATTCTGGATATTAGCCCTTTGTCAGATGAGTAGGTTGTGAAAATTTTCTCCCATGTTGTAGGTTGCCTGTTCACTCTGATGGTAGTTTCTTTTGCTATGCAGAAGCTCTTTAGTTTAATTAGATCCCATTTGTCAATTTTGTCTTTTGTTGCCATTGCTTTTGGTGTTTTGGACATGAAGTCCTTGCCCACGCCTATGTCCTGAATGGTAATGCCTAGGTTTTCTTCTAGGGTTTTTATGGTTTTAGGTCTAACGTTTAAATCTTTAATCCATCTTGAATTGATTTTTGTATAAGGTGTAAAGAAGGGATCCAGTTTCAGCTTTCTACATGTGGCTAGCCAGTTTTCCCAGCACCATTTATTAAATAGGGAATCCTTTCCCCATTGCTTGTTTTTCTCAGGTTTGTCAAAGATCAGATAGTTGTAGATATGAGGCGTTATTTCTGAGGGCTCTGTTCTGTTCCATTGATCTATATCTCTGTTTTGGTACCAGTACCATGCTGTTTTGGTTACTGTAGCCTTGTAGTATAGTTTGAAGTCAGGTAGTGTGATGCCTCCAGCTTTGTTCTTTTGGCTTAGGATTGGCTTGGCGATGCGGGCTCTTTTTTGGTTCCATATGAACTTTAAAGTGGTTTTTTCCAATTCTGTGAAGAAAGTCATTGGTAGCTTGATGGGGATGGCATTGAATCTATAAATTACTTTAGGCAGTATGGCCATTTTCACGATATTGATTCTTCCTACCCATGAGCATGGAATGTTCTTCCATTTGTTTGTAACCTCTTTTATTTCCTTGAGCAGTGGTTTGTAGTTCTCCTTGAAGAGGTCCTTCACATCCCTTGTAAGTTGGATTCCTAGGTATTTTATTCTCTTTGAAGCAATTGTGAATGGGAGTTCACTCATGATTTGGCTCTCTGTTTGTTGTTGGTGTATAAGAATGCTTGGGATTTTTGTACATTGATTTTGTATCCTGAGACTTTGCTGAAGTTGCTTATCAGCTTAAGGAGATTTGGGGCTGAGACAATGGGGTTTTCTAGATATACAATCATGTCGTCTGCAAACAGGGACAATTTGACTTCCTCTTTTCCTAATTGAATACCCTTCATTTCCTTCTCCTGCCTGATTGCCCTGGCCAGAACTTCCAACACTATGTTGAATAGGAGCGGTGAGAGAGGGCATCCCTGTCTTGTGCCAGTTTTCAAAGGGAATGCTTCCAGTTTTTGCCCATTCAGTATGATATTGGCTGTGGGTTTGTCATAGATAGCTCTTATTATTTTGAAATACGTCCCCTCAATACCTAATTTATTGAGAGTTTTTAGCATGAAGGGTTGTTGAATTTTGTCAAAGGCTTTTTCTGCATCTATTGAGATAATCATGTGGTTTTTGTCTTTGGCTCTGTTTATATGCTGGATTACATTTATTGATTTGCGTATATTGAACCAGCCTTGAATCCCAAGGATGAAGCCCACTTATCATGGTGGATAAGCTTTTTGATGTGCTGCTGGATTCGGTTTGCCAGTATTTTATTGAGGATTTTTGCATCAATGTTCATCAAGGATATTGGTCTAAAATTCTCTTTTTTGGTTGTGTCTCTGCCCGGCTTTGGTATCAGAATGATGCTGGCCTCATAAAATGAGTTAGGGAGGATTCCCTCTTTTTCTATTGATTGGAATAGTTTCAGAAGGAATGGTACCAGTTCCTCCTTGTACCTCTGGTAGAATTCGGCTGTGAATCCATCTGGTCCTGGACTCTTTTTGGTTGGTAAACTATTGATTATTGCCACAATTTCAGCTCCTGTTATTGGTCTATTCAGAGATTCAACTTCTTCCTGGTTTAGTCTTGGGAGAGTGTATGTGTCGAGGAATGTATCCATTTCTTCTAGATTTTCTAGTTTATTTGCATAGAGGTGTTTGTAGTATTCTCTGATGGTAGTTTGTATTTCTGTGGGATCGGTGGTGATATCCCCTTTATCATTTTTTATTATGTCTATTTGATTCTTCTCTCTTTTTTTCTTTATGAGTCTTGCTAGCGGTCTATCAATTTTGTTGATCCTTTCAAAAAACCAGCTCCTGGATTCATTGATTTTTTGAAGGGTTTTTTGTGTCTCTATTTCCTTCAGTTCTGCTCTGATTTTAGTTATTTCTTGCCTTCTGCTAGCTTTTTAATGTGTTTGCTCTTGCTTTTCTAGTTCTTTTAATTGTGATGTTAGGGTGTCAATTTTGGATCTTTCCTGCTTTCTCTTGTTGGCATTTAGTGCTATAAATTTCCCTCTACACACTGCTTTGAATGCATCCCAGAGATTCTGGTATGTTATGTCTTTGTTCTCGTTGGTTTCAAAGAACATCTTTATTTCTGCCTTCATTTCGTTATGTACCCAGTAGTCATTCAGGAGCAGGTTGTTCAGTTTCCATGTAGTTGAGCGACTTTGAGTGAGATTCTTAATCCTGAGTTCTAGTTTGATTGCACTGTGGTCTGAGAGATAGTTTGTTATAATTTCTGTTCTTTTACATTTGCTGAGGAAAGCTTTACTTCCAACTGTGTGGTCAATTTTGGAATAGGTGTGGTGTGGTGCTGAAAAAAATGTATATTCTGTTGATTTCGGGTGGAGAGTTCTGTAGATGTCTATTAGGTCCGCTTGGTGCAGAGCTGAGTTCAATTCCTGGGTATCCTTGTTGACTTTCTGTCTCGTTGATCTGTCTAATGTTGACAGTGGGGTGTTAAAGTCTTCCATTATTAATGTGTGGGAGTCTAAGTCTCTTTGTAGGTCACTCAGGACTTGCTTTATGAATCTGGGTGCTCCTGTATTGGGTGCATATATATTTAGGATAGTTAGCTCCTCTTGTGGAATTGATCCCTTTACCATTATGTAATGGCCTTCTTTGTCTCTTTTGATCTTTGTTGGTTTAAAGTCTGTTTTATCAGAGACTAGGATTGCAACCCCTGCCTTTTTTTGTTTTCCATTTGCTTGGTAGATCTTCCTCCATCCCTTTATTTTGAGCCTATGTGTGTCTCTGCACGTGAGATGGGTTTCCTGAATACAGCACACTGATGGGTCTTGACGCTTTATCCAACTTGCCAGTCTGTGTCTTTTAATTGGAGAATTTAGTCCATTTACATTTAAAGTTAATATTGTTATGTGTGAATTTGATCCTGTCATTATGATGTTAGCTGGTGATTTTGCTCGTTAGTTGATGCAGTTTCTTCCTAGTCTTGATGGTCTTTACATTTTGGCATGATTTTGCAGCGGCTGGTACTGGTTGTTCCTTTCCATGTTTAGCGCTTTCTTCAGGAGCTCTTTTAGGGCAGGCCTGGTGGTGACAAAATTGGTCAGCATTTGCTTGTCTGTAAAGTATTTTATTTCTCCTTCACTTATGAAGCTTAGTTTGGCTGGATATGAAATTCTGGGTTGAAAATTCTTTTCTTTAAGAATGTTGAATATTGGCCCCCACTCTCTTCTGGCTTGAAAATTCTTTTCTTTAAGAATGTTGAATATTGGCCCCCACTCTCTTCTGGCTTGTAGGGTTTCTGCCGAGAGATCTGCTGTTAGTCTGATGGGCTTCCCTTTGAGGGTAACCCGACCTTTCTCTCTGGCTGCCCTTAACATTTTTTCCTTCATTTCAACTTTGGTGAATCTGACAATTATGTGTCTTAGAGTTGCTCTTCTCGAGGAGTATCTTTGTGGCGTTCTCTGTATTTCCTGAATCTGAACGTTGGCCTGCCTTGCTAGATTGGGGAAGTTCTCCTGGATAATATCCTGCAGAGTGTTTTCCACCTTGGTTCCATTCTCCCCATCACTTTCAGGTACACCAATCAGACGTAGATTTGGTCTTTTCACATAGTCCCATATTTCTTGGAGGCTTTGCTCATTTCTTTTTATTCTTTTTTCTCTAAACTTCCCTTCTCGCTTCATTTCATCTTCCATCGCTGATACCCTTTCTTCCCGTTGATCGCATCAGCTCCTGAGGCTTCTGCATTCTTCACGTAGTTCTCGAGCCTTGGTTTTCAGCTCCATCAGCTCCTTTAAGCACTTCTCTGTATTGGTTATTCTAGTTATACATTCTTCTAAATTTTTTTCAAAGTTTTCAACTTCTTTGCCTTTGGTTTGAATGTCCTCCCGTAGCTCAGAGTAATTTGATCGTCTGAAGCCTTCTTCTCTCAGCTCGTCAAAGTCATTCTCCATCCAGCTTTGTTCCGTTGCTGGTGAGGAACTGCGTTCCTTTGGAGGAGGAGAGGCACTCTGCGTTTTAGAGTTTCCAGTTTTTCTGTTCTGTTTTTTCCCCATCTTTGTGGTTTTATCTACTTTTGGTCTTTGATGATGGTGATGTACAGATGGGTTTTCGGTGTGGATGTCCTTTCTGTTTGTTAGTTTTCCTTCTAACAGACAGGACCCTCAGCTGCAGGTCTGTTGGAATACCCTGCTGTGTGAGGTGTCAGTGTGCCCCTGCTGGGGGGTGCCTCCCAGTTAGGCTGCTCAGGGGTCAGGGACCCACTTGAGGAGGCAGTCTGCCCGTTCTCAGATCTCCAGCTGCATGCTGGGAGAACCACTGCTCTCTTCAAAGCTGTCAGACAGGGACATTTAAGTCTGCAGAGGTTACTGCTGTCTTTTTGTTTGTCTGTGCCCTGCCCCCAGAGGTGGAGCCTACAGAGGCAGGCAGGCCTCCTTGAGCTGTGGTGGGCTCCACCCAGTTCGAGCTTCCTGGCTGCTTTGTTTACCTAAGCAAGCCTGGGCAATGGCGGGCGCCCCTCCCCCAGCCTCGCTGCCGCCTTGCAGTTTGATCTCAGACTGCGGTGCTAGCAATCAGCGAGACTCCGTGGGCGTAGGACCCTCCGAGCCAGGTGTGGGATATAGTCTCGCGTGGTGCGCCGTTTTTTAAGCCGGTCTGAAAGGCGCAGTATTCGGGTGGGAGTGACCCGATTTTCCAGGTGCGTCAGTCACCCCTTTCTTTGACTCGGAAAGGGAACTCCCTGACCCCTTGCGCTTCCCAGGTGAGGCAATGCCTCGCCCTGCTTCGGCTCGCGCACGGTGCGCGCACCCACTGACCTGCGCCCACTGTCTGGCACAACCTAGTGAGATGAACCCGGTACCTCAGATGGAAATGCAGAAATCAACCGTCTTCTGCGTCGCTCACGCTGGGAGCTGTAGACCGGAGCTGTTCCTATTCGGCCATCTTGGCTCCTCCCCGGTACCGACATCCCTTCTAATTATTCCTAATATCGATAAGTTTTCTATCTTCTTCTCTTGATATATCTTTCCAGTATTCTATTGATGTTTTAAATCTCTTCTAAGAATCAATGTTTTGGCTCATTGATTTTCTTTGTTTTCTATTTCATTAATTTGTGCTATTGTTTCTTTTCTTCTAATCACTTTGAGTTTTCTAGCTTCTTAAGGTAGGCGCTTAGGTCATTGATTTTAAATATTTCTTATTTCATAAAGCAAACATTTAAAGTTATTAATTTTTTTGAAACACTGCTTTATCTGCAGCCCATATATTTTGATACCTTGTGTTTTTATTTAGTTCTCAAAATATTTTCTAACTTCTGTGATTTCTTTTGCCCATGGGTTATTTATAAGTGTATTGCTTAATTTTCAATATTTGAGGATTTTCTATCATGTCTTTTTGTTATTTATTCCTAAATTAATACTGCTTTGGTCAGAGAACTAATATGATTTTAATCATTTGAAATTTATGGATTTGTTTTATGGCCCAGGATCAGGTCTGTCTTGAACATTCCATATGCTCTCAAAAAGAATGTATATTGTGTGCTTTTTGGATGTAATGTTCTATAAGGTCAAAGGTTTAGTTGGCTAATAGTGTTATCACATCTTCGATACCTTTACGGAATTTTTTTTACTTGTTCTATCAATTGCTGAGAGAAGGATGCTAAAATCTCCAAATATAATTATCGATTTTTCTATTGCTGCTATTTCTCTGTCAATTTTTACTGAATGTATTGTGAGGCTCTTTTAAAGTCTCTTTTTAAATTTACAATCTCCCTTCTATTCCTTTTCATTTAAATTGCAACATATTTGCAGAAGAAACTGGGTTATTTGTTCTGTCCAGTTTTCCAGATTCTAGGTTTAACAATTACATCTGTTTGGGGTCATTTAATGTTCACCATTCTTCTGTATTTCTTGTAAACTGGTAGTAGTTTTCTGGTAGTAGTTAGATCTAGACTCTTTTTCAGACTCCACTTCAACTTTTTGGAAATCATATTTCATAGGCAGTATCTATAAGTTTATTTCCTTCAGGAGTCCCAGAATGTCATTTGAAAAATTATCAGCAGCTATTGATGATCATTCTAGATTCATTATTTCATTGAGGCTTATAAAATGGAGTATTCTAGTTCTGTGAATTCTTCTTCATTAGTTAGATGGAATAGTGCTATAAAGAGAAACTTCCTCTTATCAACTATTTGCTTTCTCTGAAAAAATAGTTTGTATAGGAAAGGGAGGATAAATGTCAGTTTTTTCCCCTTATGAATTTTAAAAATAATAAATTGGTTTCCTACTATCCCCCAAGGGTGACTGAGATTTTTAAAAAATTCTTACGAACTCATGGATTTAAAGGTTTGCTGTTATTTCATAGCATTATCGTTAGTATTATTATTGATGCTCAAATTGTCCCATTTTTATCCAGCCGGAGCCCCCTTAAGTTCCTCCTGATTTTAGCCTTGGCTGCATATTGGATTCACTTGCGGGGTGGGGGGCTTTCAAAAATACCAATACCTCAGTCCCCATCACCAGAACTCTGAGTTAATTAGGCTGTTGAGTGGCCCAGTTATCAGGATTTCATAAATTTCCTCTGTTGATTTTAATGTGCAGTCACAATTGAGAGCCACAGGTGTAATAGTTTTAGAATAGCAACTCTAAGCCATAATGAATAATATAATGGCCTAACACAGTTAAAAATATTATTCTTTGTTGTTCTTTTTTCTTGGGTGTATCTCAGTAGGAATGTATGTTAAATTACTGTGTTAAATATTTTGTGACATGTTTCCTCTGTGTGGTAATGTCACAAACTTGATATACAGTTAGGTTCCATTTATTTCATTTTGCAATTGATTTTGAGGAGTTTTTTTTTTCTAATTTAACTTTATAATTATGTGGAATATTTATGCGTTCCAAAGTGAAATCTATACATCAAAATATGTTTAAAGTAGCCTGACTTGTATCTCTGTCTTCTCTACCCTGTTTTCTCCCTCTCCTAGGAGTAATTTTTTGGCTTTGATTTATCCTTTAATTTTAGTGTATGTACTGCTGAAACAAGCACAATTCTTTTCTTTTAAAAAAATGAAATAAAGTCCCCACTTCTTAGATAAATAGGAGCAAATTATAAAGACTTTTCTCCATCTAGATCCCATTTTGGTAGCACATATCTTAGTAACGCCTTCTTCAAGGACTGGTGAAATTGCATGTTTACATGGACACACAGAGGAGAACAACACACAGTAGGGCCTATTGGAGGGTGGAAGGTGGGAGGAGGGAGAGGATCAGGAAAAACAACAAATGGGTTAACGGGTACTAGGCTTGATACCTGGGTGATGAAATAATCTGTACAAGGAACCCCCATGACACAAGTTCACCTATGTAACAAACCTCCACATGTACATCTGAACTTAAAAGTTTTTTAAAAAGCATTACCGGCCAGGCGCGGTGGCTCACGCTTGTAATCCCAGCACTTTGGGAGGCTGAGGCAGGTGGATCATGAAGTCAGGCGATTGAGACCATCCTGTCCAACATGGTGAAACCCGTCTCTCCTAAAAATACAAAAAATTAGCTGGGCATGGTGCTGCGCGCCTGTAGTCCCAGCTACTCGGGAGGCTGAGTCAGGTGAATTGCTTGAACCCAGGAGGTGGACATTGCAGTGAGCTGAGATCACACCACTGCACTCCAGCCTGGTAACAAAGCAAGACTTCATCAAAAAAAAAAAAAAAAAAAAAAAAGGAATTACCATTACCTTTATTAAATTTCTGAAATCAGATCCGCAATCTGCAATGTTATAAAGATTACATTTGAATCCTTTCGTGTTGTCTTCATTTGAATCTATACATGATAGCAATTTGATATTGTCATTATATTGTCAGTATGATACATTATCCTCAAATTCAGGTATTTGCAACATTACATAAAAATAGAGTGTTTATTTGAACCGTGTCTAATCGGGAGAGAGATAAGAAATACCCATCACAGTATCAAGGAGTTTCTTAGCTTAATTACAATATAAATGCCTTTCCATGTATTGAATTAAGCCAGTGTCAGATCTGTATGTCTGAGAGTAGAAAATTATCAAATACAATTTTAAACTCCATTTGTTTTTGAGACATTTATGAGATTTGGAGCTAGTTTTAGCTTTAGGCAAGTGGGTATAGAGGAAGGTGCCTGATAAATGATATAGCTTCCTTCTCTGATGATTTTTGAGGATTATTTTTATTGTGCATATTTCACAATTATATATGCATTCTATTTTTTTCTACAGTCACAGGATTTGATCTGTGGGGCGCGGTAGTGGCAACGGGGGTGGTCTGCACATTCTACTGCACACTGGTACGTCCAGGACATATTTCCCTTTTCACTCTACCCACTTGCTTTGCAAAATTGAAAATTCCAGTTGTTGTATACCGCAATCTCATTTGTCCACACCTACTCTCCTATTCCCGACCTCCTGCAGTGTAACTTTTTGTGTGTGAGAAATAATCTGTAGTATAATTTGATCCTTTGTAGAAAATGGAGCATAACTGAAATTTTTTCTTCTATCTGATCCATTGCAATGGTTCCTAATCTTGTCTCTTGATTCATCTGTACTGTTGCCAAGTTATTATATTTGTGCTCATACTATTCCTCAGCTTAAAAACCTATCATAGGTCATAGGCACAGTGGCTCCCACCTGTAATACCAGCAATTTGGGAGGCCGAGGTGGAAGGATCACTGGAGCCCAGGAATTTGAGACCAGCCTGGGCAACAAAGTGAGACTCTGTCTCTACAAAAAAAAAAAAAAAAATTTTTAAATTAGGAGGCATGGTGGCATACACCTGTAGTCCCAGCTACTCGGGAGGCTGAGGTGGGAGGATCGCCTGAGCCCAGGAATTTGAGGCTGCAGTGAGCTGTGATTGCACCACCGCACTCCCGCTTGGGTGGCAAAGAAAACCCTGTCTCAAAACAAAAACAAATCTGTGATAACTTCCCCTTGCTTATAGGTAGGGGTGACAAAATATGCAAAATCAGTATGGCATGGCACTGATATTATTATGTGTGCTGGTCCTCAGCGTGAGAAAATCTTATGGAATCCTTGACACTCTATGTCTTAACCCTTTAGGTGCTGGATCTTGTAGAAGATGGGGCCCTCAGCCAGGTGCTGGTTCTGCTTAGGTCATAGAGAAACTTGGGAAATTTCTTATGGTGGCTAGTACAGATCACTTATAGTATATAACAGTGGAAATGACCATCTGAGTGAAAACCAATTAAATATCACCTCTGCCTGTAGGATAAAATTCATATTATTTACTAGTAATTTGACTCGGATTTTTCTTCCCAACAATCTCCCGACACCACTCCACTTCATTCTGTGGAATGTATCTGGCCACATTCAGCATGCCATGTAGTTTCACTCCTTTATGCTTTTGCCCATGCTGTTTTCTCTGCTGGGCGGAACCTCCATCTTTGCCTCTGCTTATGTTTGAAGACTTGATTTAAATATATCCTTCTGTATGAAGATTCTCCCAACCTGACTGTTTCCCTTGAGTGCACTTCTTGGCCAACATTCATGTTTATATCATTTTTGTCCAGTATAGTGTATAAGTGTGTAGACGCTTAATAATGTCTAATAGAAGCGTTAATCCTAATATACTTTCCCCTCAAAGGGTGGTCTTAAAGCAGTTATCTGGACAGATGTTTTTCAAGTTGGGATCATGGTGGCTGGATTTGCATCCGTGATTATACAGGCTGTGGTGATGCAAGGTGGAATCAGCACTATTTTAAATGATGCCTATGATGGTGGAAGATTAAATTTCTGGAAGTAAGTGTCTAGTACTTGGGTAACTGAACACATCTTTTGTATTCTATAAAAATAATCTCTTTATTGAAATAGTAGATTTACATTAAAAAACAAACCAACAAATTGCTAAGGATGTGGTAGAGCAAATTGAAGCAGAGAAGTAAATATGTAAGGAGCCTCCCTCTGTTCTTTAAGGGATTAAACCTGTCAGATGGTACTTAGCTACATGGTGCTTAGAGCAATGTTTCCTTCTGAGAAGGGACTTAAAGCAAAAAAAGTATTTTCTTCTGGGTATTAAAGTCCAGAATAGGTTGAAAAGTGGGACAGGGTGATAAGGAAAGAGACAGTGGAAAGTTAAGAAAAGGCAGCTTCTGGCCAGGCACAGTGGCTCACACCTGTAATCCCAGCACTTTGGGAGGCCAAGGTGGGTGGATCACCTGAGGCCAGGAGTTCGAGACCAGCCTGGCCAACATGGCGAAACTCCCCATCTCTACTAAAAATACAAAAAATTAGCCAGGTGTGGTGGCAGGCACCTGTAATCCCAGTTGCTTGGGAAGCTGAGGCAGGATAATTGCTTGAACCCAGGAGGCAGAGGTTGCAGTGAGCCGAGATCACGCCACTGCACTTCAGCCTGTGCAACAGAGTGAGACTCTGTCTCAAAAAAAAAAAAAAAAAAGAGAAAAGGTAGCCTCTTAAGAGACAAACACTAGCATATTGGATTAGCACCTGCCATAAAAAAAAAAAAAAAAAGAGACAGAGACAGACACTGAAAGACAGTGATTTCATTTTGACAATTCTTTGTTTTAAGCAACTTTGAGAGTTTCTCTTTTGATATTGCCCTGGCAATCTATAGTATATTCACATAGTAGCTTATGATTATGTATTATAATTCTATGTATGTGTATGTATTCTATAATGAACATTATCTAATATGAAGTATTATTTCTAGAGAATTGACTAGGAAAGTTACAGTCTATGCTTCAAATGACAGTACAGCACATGATGTAACATGTTTTAAATAGTCATTCAGTTTTCCTAAAGAAAGAACAATGAAGAGACTAGATATTTCATCCCAAGTATATCACACAATTCAAAAGAATATTGAAAACGCCTTCCGTTTTGGATCAATAGTGTTGTCCTTTTGCAATATGGAAAGGACAACCCATGTTGTCTTGAACTAGCCTATCTTCTCTTTGAGATCGCAGCCCCGCTTTAACATAGGCAGTTTGAAGAAAAAAAACCCATTTTGCACTTGGTGGCTCTTTTCTGGTCTTCTGAAAATAAGCACCAAAGTTTGAGAAAAAGCTTTTCCAGAAATCGGACAGGGTCAATGTGTTAATTTACAGGAATAAATTTTAGTGAATCAACTTCAACTATTTTCAATATTTCTTTCCTTCTTTTAGCTCAAGATTCAGATTCTAAGGAAAAGAGTCTCTAGTTGCCTAGCTTGGACCATGGTTCCACCCCTTGGCCAGGGCAGAACAAGATATTTTGACTGATCGTCAATTGAGACTATTTAATGGAGAAATGGTAGTTTCCCCAAAGCAAACCTGGGTTGCTTTTACCAGAACAGGGAGAGGGGAAGTCCAGGAAGTGGAAACAACCAATGACTACTCTTGATTGCTCCCAAATCTCTTCCTGGTAGGCCAGGCTGAGGAGAGAGGGTATGGAACCAATCATTTCTCTGCAAGATAGCTGTCACTTTATATGAAGGATACATATATTGGAGCACCGAAGTGATAGCTTATGTACATTAGTAAGAGATTTTAAAAAAAAGATTAGACATTTTTATGACCTTAGTTTTGAAAGTCATTAAGTAACAATAAAAAGCCTTATTTGTGTTTCATACTTTTCAAGAGTATCCCTTGTTATTCTGATATGTTTTGAGAATATGATAGACAAAGTATTGCTCAAGTTAAGATAAATGAAGAGAAGAGGGATATTGTATTGGTATTTTCTGTGTTGTCTGCCATTGGCCTATGTATTCTGTATGGCCTAAACCACTAAAGTGAGTGTTTTAAATCTTGTCATACTTCCCTCAGATAGCTTACTGACTCCTTTTGGCTCTTCAGTTAGCTAATATAGTAGCTTCTCTCTCTTGGGGAGAAAGGGTCAACAGTCTTGAAACTCTTACACTTTGATATGAAATGTTAGACATGAAATACAGGCTCTCAGATTTCCATAAGAATGCCAGAATACGCATACAATTAGAGCACTTAACTGATCTCAAATATAAGATTTGAAATGAATTTGCAAAATTTCATAATTTTAAGGAAGTCTCCATGAAAGCTAACTTTGCAGAAAGTTTTCTAGCTCATATTGTATATCAGAGATGAACAAAATCATTCCTTCCAGTAAAAAAGATTAAAAGATCTTTCAAACATGGAAGTTGAGCTTTCTCTGTGACAATGTTTTGGACTTATGTACATGATGTCATAAAGTGGCTTTAAACTATTAGTATTTAGCTTGCACGCACAGCATTTTAATAAAGCATGATTACAATGACATGCAGTTTTTAGAAAATGCAAAACTTTAAACTGCATTAATTGACTGATTTGTTGAACGTGAATATAGATTAGAACTATGATTTCATGTGCTGGGGGAGGAATTCTATACATAAAATGTGTTGATTTCGTGTTCATTTTAGTGCCATCTCTTCTGCTGTGGTGCACTTAGGAATGTTTTTCTCTTTCTCTTTCTCTATGTTTCATGTTCTTCTCTGATTGTATCATGTCAGATTTGTTTAAATGACAGTTTCCTTAGATCACAGGAGAACAATTTATATAAATGCTCAGAATGATTGCAACATTCATTTCCCCCAGTCTCTTCTAGTATTTCCAGATCTCTGAAAATAGTATTTTTTATTTCATTGAACTTAAGTTGGAAATATTTCTACCTTTTAAATTAATTAATAAATTTTTACACATTTATGTATGTGTTGTGTATATAAATATACATTGCTTGCTTCCAAATATAGTCTAAGAGAATTTTTTTTAGTCTCTGCTAATAGTTCAGATTTGTTTTCTGTTTCTTGTCATTTAGTTTTAATCCTAACCCTTTGCAAAGACACACCTTCTGGACAATTATTATAGGAGGGACCTTCACATGGACCAGCATCTACGGTGTCAACCAATCCCAGGTGCAGAGATATATTTCTTGTAAAAGCAGATTCCAGGCAAAATTGTAAGTCACACACCATGGTATATGAAACATTAATAACCATGAATTGTCTTTATGGAGACTCTTTCATAAGTCACGTTTAGCTCCTTTATGTCTTTTGTGTCATGAAATTCCAAGAGATAAATGATATATTTGGTTACAAAAGGACCAAGAACAAATTGTTACTGTATGTTTTAAATCAGCTATTTGAAAATATTTATAGGAATTATTAGTGAAAACAAATCAGCATTTATGGTGCATCTGTTTGCATAAGAACCTATGGGGGATAAATATATATGGCCTTTGTCTGAAGAAAGTTAACCTCAAATTAGGAAAATACATGCAAGTATGTGAAAAAATAAAATAATACTGGAGATATATAACAGTTTCATGAAACAATATAACAATGGAGAAAATGTTCCAGAGTATATATAGTGCTTTATATTTCATTTTCAGACACAGTCATGGATTTATAACCCTGCTCTAATATTTGCTACTTGAGTGATCCCTGGCACATTCTGCAGTCTCTTTGAGCTGCAGTTTCTAAACTTGTAAAAGGAGCATAAGAAATACGATACACCTCATGGGAGGTGTCGTAAAATACTGTGTTTGGCATACGCATGGTAAAGTCCTAGTAAATGTAAGTTCCTTTTTCCACTTCAACTGATGTGATGTGAAGATGGAGGATGGATGAGAGATTCATATTGAACTGGCAGAATGAATATGAAGAATGATCATAATTTGGGCAGGTGGAGAAGAGTAGGAAGGCATTCTAGGTAGGTGGAGTGATTTGGATGAACGCACAGAGGTAGGAAGGGCAGCATGGTCCGGAACTCTCAGCCCATCTTGGCTTGAGCAAAGAGTGTGTAATGGTGGCTGGTTCCTTCTCTGGAGGCCTCACGTCACTGCAGTGCTCACCACTCCCTGTGCTGATAAATAGGCTGACTCTGCTCACATGCTTTTAGGGGCTTTAAAGCTCTAAGGAGATTGAATAAGAGTCCGGGGTGGATAGAGTGAGGGAAGGAGGGACAATTCTATTTCTATTTAAAGGAGAAAATGAAAATATTGTGATGTCATATGTCAGAACTCAATATATTGAGAGTAAATTGGTTTAGTGATTACCTAAATCTTTGAAGAACTCACAGTGAAAAATCTATATGAATATGGATATAATAACTGGATATGGGATCCCCCAAAATGAACTTAGGAATTCTGGTATTTTATGGAATATTGGAGGAATGTAATTTATAGATAGAGTAGTCTATTGTACTTTTAAATCTATACTAGAGCTGATACCTCTCCCAGAGTAATTGTGGACAAGCTCTTCTTCTCTTCCCTTGGGAACATGAAACCCAAAAAGCCCGACTTGATAACTTAAATAACAGCATTAGAGCTTTCTTGAGAAAAATCAATTCCCATAAGCATAGTGGATCTCCTGCATGAAGCAGACTCTCGGAACCCAGGGGACTCATTTTCGTCTGCCTTCTCACACTTATGCTATGGTAAGAATGAATCCCTGCTAAAAAACCAAGACCTACTGATATTGATTGACAAAAGACAGTATGAGATGTTGATAAGTGGTCAATCTGAACAGCATCAAAGTGAAATAAAACAATATATTAAACTCATATATAAGAGAGAGGAGGTGTTTGGGCAAGAGAGTATCTGGGCATAATTTTCTGGTGATTTGGAGATGAGCTAGCAATAGCAAAACATACTGCAATGTTAGTCAATTCAAGGGAGAAGGATAAATCTGATAAATCCACCTTTGGTTCTTCTGGAAGCAGACTCTGAGGTTGAGGTTAGCATGGAAGAGTTTATCAGAGAATCGCTATATGTAGAAGGGAAGAAAAGGAAACAGGATTGACGAGAGGGAGACGCTGGACTGTAATGCAGTCTGAACAGAGGCCTCAAAGGGAGCTCTAGAGCTAGGGTGGCTCTTCAGACTAGTCCCATGTTAGGGTGAGGGGACTGGGCCTTTAAACCTCTGAATCCGTTTGTCATTGGATGCAGACTTCCTGCGGGGGTTGGGAAGAAGGAGGCATGACTTCAGGGATGGTACCTCTTTTCCACCTAGGGCAGCTCATCACTGTCCACTGCGGCACCAGTGGAAAAAATATGTAGCCATCTTAGCAAGAGAAATGTTTGCTATTCAACTGATTATTAAGACATAGGATTCAATAACATTAACACTAATATCAATAACTAGTATTTAACAGGGGTTTATTATGTGTAAGTACCATGCTATATGATATATGCTGTTTCGTTTAGTTTTATAACGTTTTGACATAGGCTTTGCTATCCTATGCTTCAGTGAAGAAACTGAAGATCAGAGAGGTTGAATTACTTGCCCAGGGTCACTTATGGTACAGCCAGGATTTATGCTCAGGACTGGCTCCAGTGCTGTGTGTAAACCTTTATTCTCTACTGGAGCACACACAGTATATTACAATGCTGAACATTGTTTGAGAAGATACCTGTCCAAGGAATACAGATTTGCATTCCTACTTAATGTATGGTCTTATAAACAACATTTAAACAAGTTTCATGAGTTACTGTGTAAATGTTAACAATGTTTAGCAGTTTACAATTGCATTACTTTTAAAAGGAAAATGAGTAATAGTTAATGCTCGATTGATTATTAAAATCTTTATTTCATGACAAGAAGACCTGAAGTAGTATAACTAGGTACCTTTATAAAGCTAACAATGCCCCTGGAGCTCCGACCACGAGCATACACTCTTTCATGGGGAAATCCCATCCATTCAAATATTTCCAAATACACTGTCGATTGGTATCATAAGCAGAATATTAGGCTAGAATAAAATAAGTAGAGTTTTTGATAATCAAAAGATAATGTACATTTATTGAGTCTAATCATGAGGGTCTCTTTTGATCATGTAACAGGTTTCCTAATCTTTGGGACAGAAATTACAGTTGTCTTTTGCTGGTTTCTTTTCACTTCTTTAGGTCGCTCTACATCAATCTTGTGGGACTCTGGGCAATCCTCACATGCTCAGTGTTTTGTGGGCTCGCCCTATATTCCAGGTACCGTGACTGTGATCCTTGGACAGCCAAGAAAGTGTCTGCACCAGACCAGGTTCAGTACCATGTCTTTCTTACAGGTGTATTAATAATATTCAAAAAGCTTATTAGTTGAGAGGAAAGAGCATTCATATTCTTGTAGAGAAACGGAAAGTGGACATGCCATCATCATCTTACATTTCTATAAAACTTTGTTAAGAATTTATTTCGGCAGATATAGCAAGAATGAAGAGTACTGCATCTAAAATGAAAATATGGAAATACCAGGAAAAAATCAAGTAGAGTGTTAAATAGGAATAGCTCAAGGTTGGGAGTAGGAATGTGAACACAGTTTTTTGTTGTTGTTGTTGTTGTTTGTTTGTTTGTTTGTTTGTTTTTTAAACTACACAAACCATTGTACTATAGAACATTTTGTGGGTGTTTGTTAGAGCATTCATTTATAAGCAATTTATCTTCCAATTTTTTAAACGATGGAGAGATGGATCCAATAAGTGAATATTTACTGAGTACCAACTATGTGGTGAGATTCTGTGCCAAGAGCTTAACATGCTTAATTTAATTCTCACAACCCTGCAATCCTGATTTTACAGATGAGGAAATGCTTTTCAGAGAGGTTATATAACTTACCCAAGGTCACATTGCTAATAAGTAAGAATAGCTATGAGCAGTTATCAAATACCCACCATGGGCCAGGCACTACCATAATGCTTCATATAAATTTCAACTTTTAATCTTCACAGTCACCCTCTGATGTAGGTTCTATGATTATCTGCCTTTCAAAGATGAGAGAACTCAGGCCTAGAGAAGTTAAGTGAATAACTAGCTAGTAACCTGGAACCAGGATTTAAAACCAAGCAAGCTGCCACCAGAGTCCTAACTTTGAACCTCTGTGCCATTTATTGTCTTTCAAAAAGGGGAACTAGAACTCAAACACAGGATTGCCCAACCCTAAAGCCTGAGTTCTTGCCAAAATTATTTTCTAAGACTTGCTTGCGGAACAAGTTCCTAGGGGATTCATTAGAATGAAAATAGATTGAATTTCTGTTGATGCAAATGCATCTCATGCTCCCAGAAAAATACAACTTGGTGGGCCGAGAAAATAAAAACACCCTGGAGCTGTTTCTCAACCCTATCTTAACTTATGCCCTCCTTTTGATAAACACACCCTCTCTGTTCTCTCAGAGAAGGTAAGAATCACGTTTACTATGAAGATGGAGTCACTCTTCTGTTACATCCCCTCTAATAAAGAATATTTTGTGACTGTTATCAATCTGTATTGTCTGTAGTTTGTATCATGAAGACAGTAAGGACTTAAAAAAAAAAGTTTTTAATATACTTTGCCTGTACCCTGGGCAAAAAAAAAAAAAAAAAAAAAAAAATCCCTACAACTTCCTACCTTTGAGACATCTTGTAGAATACATTCAGGGTGTCTTGCCTGCACACGCTTAGGGAGTCCGTGAAGGTTTCTCCCCAACTGATATTTCCAGGACTGTGTTAGTTAACAAGTTAATTCAACTAACATTTCACTGGGGATACCATGCAAATAAGACAGTGGAAGATTGTGTCAAAACCTTATCCTCGCCCAGTCGCAGTGGCTCACGCCTGTAATCTTAGCACTTTGGAAGGCTGAGGCGGGCAAATCACTTGAGGTCAGGAGTTCGAGACCAGCCTGGCCAACATGGTAAAATCCATCTCTATTAAAAATACAAAAATTAGCCGGGCGTGGTGGTGGGCTCCTGTAATCCCAGCTACACAGGAGGCTGAGGCAGGAGAATTGCTTGAACCTGGGAGGTGGAGATTGCAGTGAGCCGAGATCGAGCCACTGCACTCCAACCTGGGTGAGAGAGGGAGACTGCCTTAAAACAAACAAACAAAAAATACAAAAAAAACCCTTATCCTCAAGAGAGCAAGGATATGTTTCTCTATGCTCTGCTGGCATTTGCCCAGAAGAAGCAGGCCAGTTTCTAGATATAGTTTTACTATTTTCCTCTCCATCAATCCTATTTCATTGGTTCTACCTATACTTGAGGGGGCCACTCAGATATGAAATAATTACACCGCAGATTTTTGAGAAAGTTGAAGATAGGATAGAGGATTTTGGACCTTTTTATAACACTATAGATGGAACCTACTTTTGCTATTTGTGGGACATTGTTTAAAGTTAAACCTTTATGATAACTTGGAAAAATTGGGTCTTGATCTCATATAGGGATAAATGCTATCCCGTTTTTCTGAGAATAAAGATTGAGTAAGCTTTGGAAAAGTGGAGAACACAGTCCTAAAAGAACTGAAACAATCCTACTGTTGAAACATTTCTTTTCAACAGTGGAGGAAGTTCTTCCATATCCCATGAGCACACTATTGTTAAATGAAATTGAAGAGGCTATGGAAGCCAATAAAATAGGACATGTCATCTACTCTGTACTGTGGGAGAAGTAATCAATAAGGTTTTAGTGCAAATGAGAGGACACTCTTCGAGAAAATTGTCCACTTAGGACTCTTTTGATTCGGAAACTGATTTTGTAGAAAAACTGCCATGCAACAGAGTCCTGAAGTCACACACTTGATTATCCTAATTTGATATTTATTTTTTAAAATATAAGTTATCAAAAAGCAAGTTAGTATCAGGAAGTTTTTTAGAAGAAGCAAGTTTAAGGGATTTCCTGAAGTCATTCTCCACCCATCATTATGTCTCGTACCTGATGCACCTAAAATTACATCTTCTGTCCTGGGCAGTGACTGAAGTTCACAAAATGGCCTTGCGTCATCAAGTAAAGTTAAGTGGATGCTGCTTACTTAAGCACAGAGGTGTGTCAAATATTTCCTTAGAGACAACTTATTATTCTCAAGAATAGCAACTACTTTGTTTTGAGCATTTATTATATTCCATATACTATACTATGAGTTTTACATAAATTATCTAAATTAACTTTTACAGCAACTCTGTGAGGTTAGTATTATTACAACTATTTTATAGATGAGGAAACTGAGGCTCAGAACTTCAGTTACAAAAGCCGTATCTGTGTGAATCCAAAGCCTCTTTACTTAACTACTGTGCTATTCGTTTGTCTAAGTGTTAGTAGTTAAAGGGTTTACTTTTAGGTATTTGAAAATTTCAGTTGTGTGGAATAGCTCCTTTCAGTTCCTGAAGGAGACAAGATAAATGATAAACTAGGCATTCATTAATTTTATTCAGTAGCAAAAAGTACTTGGAAATAAATTTTGGAATTTTTCAGCTCATGCCTTATTTGGTACTGGACATTCTGCAAGATTATCCAGGACTTCCTGGACTTTTTGTGGCCTGTGCTTACAGCGGGACGTTAAGGTATGAACTATGACTCTAATAACATATGATTTCCCTGTTGGGATCTTTCTTTTATTATTACATACTTTAGCGGGATAATGTGGAGTTCTGGGCACAGATACAGATGGCCCAAAGTAGGCAATCTGCTGCATGTGTCCTCTCTGTGGTCTGACTTATCTCTGTAGACTAGCGTCCTGTTGTCATCAGCTCCACTTTTAACTAGGTCCCTGCTCTCTAATACACCACCATATATCCTATGATGTGATACTCTATGGTCACAATAATGACGATCGGTTGATGGTAGCTTTCACTGGTGATCAAAAATGGGTGCCACAGTCTTGATTGAAAACACACATGGGGCTAAAGCATGGTCAACTGGAAAATTAGAATGAAATCTTCCATTTACATGTTGAATAATATATACTGCCCAAAGAATCTTACATTTTGTGATCTATCATTGCCCTTTCTTCTTGTGTTTGTTCCAGAGAATTGTTATTATCAACATGTACAGTGTGTGTTAGTGGGGATTCAGGAAATTAATATTGTTGATATTTACAGCACATGGTAGGGAGGACTTACGACAGTCCTTTCTATGCACAAAGAAAAATATGTTTTAAAGTTGCTATGCATAGGAATATGGAGTAATCTATGTAGACTCTTTTAGACACTGAGGATTAACTGCAAGTGGAAGCAACACTAACATATCCTTTCTCTTTTACTGTCAAACCTGTAGATATTGCCTGAATATCATTTTTGGATGATAACAGTTTCAAGAAAGACAGTGCTGTGATTATTAAAAATAGCATAGTAGAGCCTGGCGTAGTGGCTCACGCCTGTCATCCCAGCACTTTGGGAGGTCGAGGCGGGTGGATCATGAGGTCAGGAGATCGAGACCATCCTGGCTAACACAGTGAAACCCTGTCTCTACTAAAAATACAAAAAATTAGCCAGGCGTGTTGGCGGGCGCCTGTAGTCCCAGCTACTTGGGAGGCTGAAGCAGGAGAACGGCGTGAACCCGGGAGGCAGAGCTTGCAGTGAGCCGAGATCATGCCATTGCACTCCAGCCTGGGCGACAGAGCGAGACTCCGTCTCAAAAAAAAAAAAAAAAAAAAAAAGCATAGTAGAAATCGGGTTATATTTTAGAAGTGACAATTTGTTTCCCCCTTTCTCATTCCCACTTAAAGTATTATTAAAGGTAAAATATTATAAATCAAAAGTTTTATTTTCCCTTACAGCACAGTGTCCTCCAGTATTAATGCCTTAGCAGCAGTAACTGTGGAAGATTTAATCAAACCTTACTTCAGATCGCTCTCAGAAAGGTCTCTGTCTTGGATTTCCCAAGGAATGAGTAAGTTTCTGTTTTCATAATTCCATTTTAGCTCAGAGAGATGATTTTTTGAGACACAAAAAATTCTTTTCCACTGAAGCTACAGAGGAAGAACCTCTGAGTATGACTGGATATCCACATATGTATGCCTATGACAATGCAGATTTTTAAAAAATGTTTGTATCAATGTTTAATGTTACCATATCTGTAATCAAGATTTGGGAGATGCTTCAAATAATTAATTGTCAGTGAACCACAAAGGACAATTTCCAGGGGACCGATTTAGCTGTCCTTTTTTCCTGTGCCTTCGCCCTATCCTAAATTTGTGTTAAAATTCTTAGCCACACACACAAAAACATTCAACTATTTTCCTTTTCAACTGTAGTCCGCAGTTCTGAGAAATATCCCTAGTTTGCAACCAAGAGCCACACTTTTCCTGTTACCTAAGAAGGCACTGTCAGTTTCAGTTACATAGTCTTCCCATAAACGCTTCCCAAATGTTTACAGAGGATTAGATTAAATTAGATTAATAGATTAGATGAATTGAAGATAAAGAAACAGAGTGTTACGAATTTTGACTCGTCTTAGTTATCTGTTCTGTCTGCTTATGTACACTGTCCTGGAGATGAACTATAAATTTGTGCAAGAAATTCTCAACTTCTGTTCTGTTCAATTGTAGAGCCTCATTAGGGGTTAAATACCAGCTTGAATAGAGTGGTTTAAGCATCTTCAGTTCCCAGATGTCTCAAATGTAATATCCAACTCAAAGAAATCTTGCCAATGTACTGCATTCTTCATTTTGACACCTTGAAATGAATGACTAACAAATTCCTTTTCGAGAAAGAATCTTTAACCTCAACACAATAACATTAATAGACTGTCAAAGAAATAGTAAATTATACCCTATTAGGAGCCATAATTCTATGTAAAATTGCCACACCTGTAGCCTGGAATGAGTCCTTAATTTATATCCTTCAGTCTTCCCTAAATTTAAATAGCAATGCATCATTTTATTATGTACCCAATTTTAATCCTGGAACATAATTTCAGAATGATGCAATGCTTCCTAAAGGGTTTTTAGACTGGTTCATTATGGGATTATTGAAGCTGTGTGGTTTAGTAGAATGAATAGATGAATAGATGCTTTTGAAGCCAGACAAACCCAATCTTGCTTTGTTAATTTACTAGCTGTTAACCTTGAGAAAATCCAGTTACCCATACAAGCCTCTATTTCTCTATATAGGAAATGGGCACACAAATGCTTTGCAGAATTGGGTTTTGAGATAATGCATACAAAACGGGAGGCACTGGCTGGTGCTCATGGAATGATGTTGATGAATGACAAATCAACTCTGCTAATATAGACGAGACTTTCATTCATTTTAAAGGGTACTATGAAATCACAATCTTGAAGTATATGCAGTAAGGACATAGAGAAGAATGTGGCAGATGATTTGAATGTGTTTCCAATAACTTTGAATTCCCAAAATTATAATGGTGACTATTCATAACCTATCAAATGGAGAATCAAACCAAATATATTGAAAATATTATTTACATTAAAATTGAGAGGCGTAAAAATCACAGCAATGAGAACGCTTCAAAAAAATCAATTTAAAATTTTTCATTCAGATGCATTATTTACTCAATACATTTAACAAAAGCATGAATGCTAAAATAAGATAGAAATAACATAAGGAATACATAAATTTTATGATGGACAAATTTCCCATTCATTTTTTTTCTGTATATTGAGTTTTGCATTTGGGAAATTACATCAACTGATTTCAGGTGACTTTTGCTGAATGGAAGTATTAAAACAAAGGGGTTTTTTTGCATGATATTTCCTATAATTTAAAAGGTAATACATGTACCTGGAGAAAATTTGGAAAATACTGAAAGTCAATAGAAAAAAATATTCCACAATCTGACCACCAGTGGTGGCTTGAAAACTTTTATAAAGAAGTTTGGGCTGAGCGTGGTGGCTCACGCCTGTAATCCTAGCACTTTGGGAGGCCAAGGTGGGAGGATCACTTGAGCCCAGGAGTTTGAGGCCAGCCTGGGCAACATAGCGACACCCCGTCTCTATGAAAAAAAAAATCTTTAAAGAAGTTTGGGGAAAACAACTTAGCATTAGGGCAGTGTGCTACTTATCCAGAAGTTGCCTTTCTTTGCTAGTTTAATAGGAAGGGCTTGAGGATACTGATGGAGATTATGAGGGGGCTAAAAGTCGTCCAACACCCCATAGTGTCCATTGCCACTTCCCAAGGGAAATGAATGCTTAAAGTCAGAAGAGTCTAATTTCTGTTTATTACTCCCTCTCTCACCTCGTACAGAGCAGAGCTGAATAGTATTCTATTTTTGGCAAGCTGAAAACAGAGACCTGAACCTTTCTTTATATACAAATGTTTGTGGATGATTAGATTAATAACACAATATAGTTCTTAGTTTTAAATCCCTATAGTTTATTCCAGGAATTCTTTACTTATATAACCTACTGTTGTAACTAATCCTGGGACACAATGTAAGGGCTTCGTCCTCTTGCAACACTGCAGATCCTAGAGGAAAATAGCCATTTCCTTTATTCACTGGCTCTGATGTGTGTGGCCATTCTTCACCACAGTCATATTATCCACTTTGAATCAAAGGTGTGGTGGATTATTCTATTGAGAATTCTAATTCTCTGGGTGTGGATTTTACACTGGCTTTTATGTTGTCCATTTAGGTGTGGTGTATGGAGCCCTGTGTATTGGAATGGCTGCGCTGGCGTCACTTATGGGAGCTTTGTTGCAGGTGAGAGCTGGCCCCTGGAGGTTTAAGTCATAAATCACTAAATCTTTTTTCAGTGTTGATGGGACCATCCTTCCAGACTTCTCTCAATATATACCGACACCTGGACATATCAAGTGGCAGGGATGACTACACTTTTTAATTTTTTTTGATTAAACTTTGTGTTTTGAGATAATTGTGGATTTACATGCAATTGTGAGATATAATACAGACAGATCTCATATACTCTTTACTCAGTTTCCCTCAGTGATAACATCTTGCAGTGGTAACATCTTGATAGTACAATATCAAACTCATATATTGACATTGATATAGCCAAGATACAAAACATTTCTATCACTACAAGAATCCTTGCTGTTGCCCATTTGTAGCCACAACCACTTCCCTTCTGCCCCCACTCCCTCCTTAATCCCTGGCAACAACTAATCTGTTTTCCATTTCTATAATTTTACCAGGTCAAGAATGCTACATACATGGAATTACATAGAGTGTAACCTTTTTCACTTGTCATAATTCCCTGGAGATTCATCCAGGTTGTTGCATATGTCAATAATCTGTCCTGTTTTATTATCAGATAGTATTCTCTGGTAGGGATGTATCACAGTTTGTTTACCTACTCAGCTGATGAAGGACATCTAAATTGTCTCCAGTTTTTGAGTATTACAAACAAATCTGTTACAAACATTACATAAATGTTTTTGTGTGAGCATAAGTCTTCATTTCCCTGGGATAACTACCCAGGAGTGCAACTGTCAGGTGATTGCTAAATGTCTACTTTTAAAAGAAACTGCCAAACTATTTTCCAGAGCATGTCATTTTTATATCACTAGCATAGACAAATGGCCCAGTTTAAACCTCATTCTTTCCATCATTTAGTGGTCTTTTTTTTTTATATTAGCCATTCCAATAGGCATATAGTGATATCTCATTGTAGTGTTAATTTGCATTTCCCTAATGGCTAATGATGTTGAAAATGTTTTTCAGCAACTTATTTTTCATCTATATATCTTCTTTCATACATTATCTCATAATGTCTTTTGCTCATGTTCTAATTCAATTGTTTGCTTTTTTACTGGTGAGTTTTGAGTGTTCTTTATGTATTCTGTATACTAGCTCTTGGTCAGATGTGGTTTACAAATATTTTCTTACACTGTAGTTTGTCTTTTTATCCTCATAACAGGGTCTGTCAAAGTGCATTTTTTTTTTTAGTTTGGATAAAGTCTAGTTTATCAATTTGTCCTTTCATGGATTGTGTTTCTGGTGTAAAGTCTAAGAACTTTACCTAGCCCCAGCTTTTGAAGATTTTCTTCTATGTTTCTTTTCAAAGAGTTTTAGAGTTTTACATTTTATATTTAAGTCTACAATCCCTTTGGAGTTAATTTTGTATAAAATGTAAGACTTAGGTTGACATGCTCTTTTCCTCTATGGATGTGCAACCAGACCCATTTGTTGAAAAGGCTATCTTTCTTCCATTGACCTGCCTTTACACCTTCGTAAAACGTCCATTAGGCATATTTGTGTGAGTCTATTTCTGAATTCTCTGTTTTCTTTCACTTATTTATGTGTCTGTACTTCTGCCAATACCACACAGCTTTATAATTTGATTATTTTGATTACTGCAGCTTTAAAATAAGTTTCAAGATCAGGTCGATCGATTCCTCCCACTGTATTCTTATTTTTCAAAATTGTTTTAGCTATTCTAGTTCTTTTGCCTTTCCATATGAAGTCTAGGATAATCTTGTCTGTATCTACAAAAAAAATCTTGCTTAAATATTGATAGCCTGAAAGCTGTTTATCCATTTGAGAAGAAATGACATCTTTACCATGTTGAATTTTCTAAAACATGAACATGGTATGTCTCTTCATTTATTTAGCTTTTCTATGCAAATCGTATTTTTTATGTTGATGTCTATGTGTTCAATGCTAAAATATAGAAATAAAATTGATGTGTTTATATTTATCTTCAATCTTGTGACCTTGCTGAGCTCACTTATTAGTTCTGAGAATTTTTTGTTTCTTTGTTTTATGTTTTGGTTTGTTTTGGTATATTCCTTGAGATGTTCTACATAAACAGTCATATCATCTTCGAATGGGGCAGTTTTATTTGTTTCCTTCTGATCTGTATGAATGCCTTTTATTTCCTTATTGCACTGGCTTCAACTTCCATATCATGTTGAATAGAAGTAGTGAGAGTGGAAATCCTTACCCAGTTCCCCAATGTGAACAGGAAACTCTCTATTCCTATTCTCTATTCCTATTTTTTTCTGAGAGTTTTCACCATAAATGGGAGTTGAATTTTTTCAAATGCTTTTTCTGTAATCAATTTATATGATCATGTGATCTTCTTCTTTAGCCTGCTTACAGGATGGATTACATTGATTGGTTTTTTAATGCAGAACCAGCCTTGCATACCGGGAATAAACCTTGTTTGGTCATGGTGTGTAGTTATTTGTATATATTGCTGAATTATATGTGCTAATATTTTATTAAGAATTTTTACATCTATGTTCATGAAGGATATTGATCTGTAGTGGTGTGTGTGTGTGTGCATGCATGCGTGTGTGTGTGTGTGTGTGTGTGTGTGTGTGTGTGTATACTGCCTTTGGTTTTGATAGCAGGGTTATACTAGCTTCATAAAATAAATTGGGAAAGATTCTGTTTTCTATTTTCTAGGAGAGATTGTCTAAAATTAGTGCTAATTCTTCCTTAATTATTTGGTAGAATTCTCTAGGGAAAGCATCTGGGCCTGGATTTTTTTTTAGTTTCAAAATTATGAATTTAATTTCCTTAATAGTTACAGAGCTATTCAAATTATCCATTTCATATTCAATGAATTGTGACAATTTATGTTTTTGAGGAATTGTTCCATTTTATCTAAGTTTGCAAATTTATACATGTATAGTTGTTCATAGTAGTTCTGTACTATCCTTTTGATATCTGCAGGACCTGTAGTGATAGCCCCTGTTCCATTCCTAATATTGGTAATTTGTATCTTATTTTTTTCAGTCTTGCTACAGGTTTGTCAATTTCATTGATGTTTTCAAAGAACCAGCTTCTTTTTTTCATTGATTTTTCTGTGTTGTTTTTCTGTTTTCACTCACTGATTTTTAACTTTTATCTTTATGATTTCTTTTCTCCTTGCTTTAGGTTTTAATTTGCTGTTTTTGAGGTGGGATCTTAGATTATTGATTTGAATCTTCTCCTCTTTTCTAATGTGTGCATTTATTGCTGAAAATTTCCTTCTTGGCACCAGTTTAGCTGTGTTCCACAACTTTTGACATCTTGTATGTTTGTTTGCATTCAGCTGAATGTATTTTTATGTTTTCTTTGAGATATTCTTTTGATTTATGGATTATTTAGAAGTATGGTACTTAGTTTGCAAGTATTCAAAGATTTTCCTGTTTTCTTTCTGTTATTCATTTCTAGTTTGATTCTATTGTGATCAGAGAACACGCTCTTTATGATTTCAGTACTTTTAAACTTGTTGAGGTCTGTTTTATAACCTAGGATATGGTATTTTGGTATATGTTCCATGAGCACTTGAAAAGAATGTGTATTCTTTTTTTATTAGGTAGAGTGTTCCATAAATATCAATTACATTCTGTTTGTTGATGGTTGCTGATTTTCTGTTTGGTTGTTTTATCAATTGTTGAGAGAGGGGTGGTGAATTCTTCAACTATAATTGTGTATTTGTCTATTTCCCTTTTAGTTCTATCAGTTTTTGCTTTGCTTCATGCATTCTGTCTTAATGAAGGATTAACCTTTTTGTTATTATATAATGTCCCTATCTGTCTCTGAGAAATTTTTTTGCTGTGAAGTGTATTTATTTGATATTAATATAGTTACTTCTACTTTCCATTGATTAATGGTCGCATAGTATATTTTTCCATTTTTTCACTTTGAACCACCTATGTTGCTATATTTGAAGTGAGTTTTTTTGTAGACAGCACATAGTTGAGTCTTTTTTAAAAATCCATCCTGTCAATCTCCGTCTTTTCATTGGTGTACTTAGACCATTCACATTTAATATAATTATTGGTATGTTACGTTAGGGCTTAAGCATCAGTTTTTGGTTTTCTGTTTGGTATTTCTGTTTTTTGTTTTCTGCCTTCCTGTGAGTTGTTCTGTGGTTCCTTCTTTCTACCATTTCCTTTCTGTTTAGAAAACTTCTTTTAGCCATTCTTTTAGCGTTCCTTCACCTGAGAATGTCTTGAGTTTCCCCTTTATCCCCAAAGGATATTTTTGTTGGGTATATGATTCTGAGTTGCTAGTATTTTTTCCCCCAGGAGTTAAAAAAATATTTTGCTACTTTCTTCTTGTCTCTATCATTTCTGATGATAAATCTGCTACTATTCTAATTGTTTTCCCTTACAGGTAAGGAGTCATTTCTTTCTGAATGCTCTCAGGTTTTTTTGTTTTGTTTTGTTTTGTTTTTTCTTTAGTTTTCAGAAGTTTAATTATGATGTATCTTGGTGTGTATTTCCTTGTTTTGAGTTTTTGATGTGTCTTGGCATGTGTTTCTTTCTTTTCCTATTCTTTTAGGGTTACTCAGCTTCTTGAATCTTCAATCAGCTTCTTTCATAAGTCTGAAAGAGATTTATGTCTCTTATCAAATTTGAGAAGTTCAGACATTAATTCTTTGAGTACTTTTCCACCCCATCTTCTTTCTCTTTTCCTCTGGGACTCTCATGACATGAATGTTAAATTTTTTTGTTATAGTTCTACAGATCCCTGAAGTTTATTTTATATTTCTTCATTTCATTTCTCTCTGTTGTTCAGTTTGGGTTATTTCTGTTGTTCTGTCATTCAGTTCACTGATCTTTTTCTCTGTTCCCTCTATACTGCTGTTGTGCCCATTCATTTAAATTTTTTTATTTCAGTTATTGCATTTGTTCAGAGTAACAGTTTCATTTGGTTCTTCCTAATATCTTCTTTTTTTCCCTGAGATTTTTCTCTCTATATATATTTTTTCCCTCTATTTTTTCATTAGTTTCAAGTGAGTTCTAATTGTTAAAGCATTTTTTAAATCATGGCTGTTTTAAATTTCTTTATCAAATAATTCTGTTTCTGTAATCTTTATATTTAGTTTGAGATCTTCCTGGTTCTTTCTATGAAAAGTTAATTTCCGTTGAAACCTGGGCATTTCAATATTATGTGATGAGTCTTTGAATCTTACCTTCTGTTTTAGCCAGCTTTCTCTGACACTACGTCAGTAGCATAAGGGAGGGTGCTGCCTCATTACTTCAGGTGGAGGTAGAAGTCCAGAGGGAGGAGCTCCTTGTTATGCTGGATAGGGGTGTGTAGTATACTATGAGACATATTGTGGCTATAAGATTAATGATAGTGCGTAAGGCCAACTGAAATATCTTGCACGGCTGATACTACATGTCATGTAGGAATTTACAACCCTGGCTCAGGGATTTCCAGGAAAAAAAAAGCCACCTCAGCACAGATGCAGCTTTCATAAACCTTAGAACAAAGCTTACTTTTACAATAATAGCTTAAATACCCTTTATGAAAGAAACACCTGGTAACTAACCTGGACTAAATACAGGTATAAGAAAGGGAGAAGGACCCCCAAAGTCTGACAATGGTCTCTGGATGAAGACTCTCTGGTCAGTTCATGATCTGACCCCCTGACTGTATCTGGCCCATGACACCAGCTTATTCTCACTATCCATCTTCTAAGAGTGATGCCTAAGACTCATCTTTGATGTGAGGTGAACAGAAAAGGAGACATCGCCCCTGGGGAAGCTGGTTAACTAGGTCCACCTACAACCTCTGAACACAACTGGCATTGAGGATAGGATAAGTAAGTGAGCAAGTAAGTAATGGCACCCATTTCTAAGGAAGGACTGGGAAAGGGTGACTGGGGACTGGTTCTGATCAAGAAGTCAAATGAAGCCCTCCAGAACACTCCATAGTGTGTCTGGTAGTTTTTATTTTACTTTGTGTCCTGTTGCTGCCTTCTACATACTTTGTCTGTGCCTCTGTTGTGAAATTGCCACCGTGAAAAACCTGCCAAAATTATTCTTAAGACCACTCTGGTCCCCAGTAACTGGGGACAGGCTCTAAGGAGGAGGAAGCAGAGGTGGAGGATGCCCCGGCTTGAAGAGCTAACCACTGGCTGATGTGTCTCTGGCTCCTGCTGTGGGAGGGTTGCTCCTTGCCCCCAAGGATCTTGGCATTGTGATGCCACAGAACAAGAAGGCAAAGGTGAAGCTTACCTGCTGAAGGGTTATGTGCTGTTGCCCACCAGGTAGGGACTTAGAAGCATATTTCCCAATAGATCCTTGGACTAACACCACCAGTGAAGTCCACAAGAATCATCAAAGGGCATGTCGCAGCTGTTCCCAGCCCACCATGCACTCCAGCTGAGACAGCGTGGCTTCTCAAGGGGTGTGCCCCAGCCTGTGATGCCTGCTGAGTGTTGCTGGCAGCAGCCCACAGGCAACGTGCCCAAGTCACGCGGGCTCACCTCAGAGTCGTGTCATTCTGTGTGGTCGATCCAGAGCCCTGTGAGCTGTGGAATGATGATCCTGAGTGTGCTGGCTTACCGCTGGCCACACCACAGGTGTCACCAGTCATCACCTGGGCTGAGAAAGCCGCTGCCACCTCCACAGCTGGCTGAGATGAGGAAGTGTGTGCTAGACACCATACGGTCCATGAAGAGGTTCACCCCTGATGTGGACAGAAATTCAAACCCTGCTCAAAGACCTGGTGCAGGAACCCAAAGAGAAAGGCACCACCTGGCTGTGCTGTGCGTACCTAAGAGGAAGTGCTTTGCAACTCATAGGCTGAGAAATACAAATACAACAGCCAGCGGCTATCTTTAAAGATAATAAGATCATTTCCTTATTTCAAGACCCTGTCGAGCTTATCCAGGCACAGAGTAGAGAGGGTAGACGTAACTGTCCCTGCAGTCCGCTGCAGTGGCTATTCAGGCCTGACGAATAGCACCCCCAGCATGAGCCTGTATTCATCAAGGGCTGAAGGTGGCTGGTGTACACTGAGGAAGAAGGGGAGCTACTGTGGCGCTTAGGCATGCTCCAGTGAGTTTGCACAGCCGCCACTCCCATGGGACAGGGGCACAACTGGGAGACCTTGGAACAGGCCACCTTGCACCCAGATGGCTTACAGATGTTTTTAAGGAGAGCCCATCATAAGCCAAACCAACTCTCCTGGCCCTGATGGTCACAGTCCCTGAAGTTAATTGAGCTCTGTAGGTCCTCACCACCCTGGAAAATGCTGAAGAATAGCTAAGAATCCCTAAGAAAACTTAGGGAACTCACCCTGTACCACTCTTCAGGTCCAGGGTCCCTAGCGGGCTGCCTTCTTTGCACCTTTCAGACAGAACCATCCAACAGTGTTCGCAACAGCTCCTCGCTCCCTACCCACCCCCCAGGACCTTGCAGCCAGAGGTCTCACACTGGGCTCTGCTCTCCCTGGCCTTCTCACACCCATCACCCACGGGATGAGGCCCAGTCCAGCTGTTCACAAGGGCAGAGTGACCTCTACTGGCAGATACGCTGAAGGGTGCTTCCAAATTGGCTCCTGTCTGGCAAGCCTCATGAATTCCTGCAAACTCTCCTTAATACCAATGTCGCCCAGTCATCCCACCCACTGACCCACCACCCATCTGGATGGCTGAGCATCAACTTTCACCTTCGGGAAGATGTCTTCACTGCTAACATTCCTGCCCTGTGTCCAGGATGACCCACCTGGACTGTCCCACCCACCCTACCTATATCCCTCCCTGGCAAGACCTTTACTGGTATATTTGCCTAGGGGTCTCTTGGGCCACCACTGTTTCTGCAGCCAGTGCCTCCTAGAGACACTTGGTGCCCCAACTGTGCCTGACAGCCATCTGGAATAGACAACACCTTGAACTTTGGCTTCATCGGGCTGTGTTCAAGATCACGATTTTGGATCTTTGACAGCACCTCAGCACACACAGTGTCCCCAGACCTAATTGCTTAGTTCTGTGTCCTCCTTATCCTTCTGTTCCATTTTCACCTGTCATTGCTCTGTAATCAAGCAACTCTAAGCCTGCTACCACTGAGTCCATTCAACTCCTTTTACCTGCTCATGTAATCGTGTTTCCAAGCCCGTGTGCCCATGTTCTTTTGCTGCTACTCCGGGTGGCCTGACTTTCTACATCCAACTGTGGCTTCTCCAGACCTATTCATCGATTACTTGGCACTGAGGTCACTGACAGCCTCCACCACATTTTGGCCACCCACTGAGCAGCCAACCTTCCAGCCTGCTGGGCACACCTTCATTGGCCTGCCACACATCCATTGCTTCCCGTCCAGACTTGGTCACTACCTGTCCTCCACTCTTCCCTCATCATTGGTGAGTCTGCCCCAAAGCCACAGCCGAACCCCATTCTCATGATCTCCCCTAACTGCTCAGCTGGACACTAGATCTACTGTATCCTCTCTGTGATGATACAGTTCAATTCCAGATTTTTCCAAGGGCGCCACCAACTCCTACTCACCGTCCTACAGAAGATCCATTTCTCAAGATTTGACTGACCATGGAGCGCACTTTCAAACTTGGGCAGCCTCTCAATTATTGACCCCCTCAGGGTCAGGGGTGGAGTGTGGTATACAATGAGATATATTATGGCTATAAGATTAATGATAGGCATAAGGCCACTCAAGCAACTCAGAGGGTCAGTCCTATCTGTCAAACTTAGCAGTATGAAGCAACCTGACCGGGGATTTCCAACCAGATTTCCAGGAGACCAGGTCACCTCAGCACGATGCAATTTTCACAAACCTTGGAACAAAGCTTACCCTTACAAGCATAGCTTAATCTCTCTTTGTCAACAAAACACCTGGTAACTGACCTGGATTGAATACAGGTATAAGAAAGGAGGAAGGATCCCCTAAACTCTGACAATGGTCTCTAGATGAAAACCCTCCTGGTCTGTCAGTCATCTCACCTGTGACTAAATCTGGCCCACGACACCATCCTGCTCCTGCTATCCTTCTGGTAAGAGCACTGCCAGAATAAAATGCATGAGCATCAGACGGTGTACAAGACTCAACGATGATGCAAAGCGAACTCAAGGGAAGAGGCTTCCCTGGGAAGCTGGTTAACTAGGACCACCCGAAACACGCGAGCACCACAGGGTGGAATTCACTGACATCATGGAGGAGGTGGCTTTGTCACTGCTGGGCCATGGTGAAAGTCCCGATTCTCCACTAGGCCTCCCATGTCATTGCCAGCAGGGAGGCAAAGGGTGCCTGGTGACAGTCTGGGGGGATGGAATCTAGGCTGGCATGGGTGTGGGTGGGGTGAACAGATTATTCTGTGGTGTTCGGATGGAATGGAGCGGTTGGGGTCTAAGAGTTTTCTATCTTCCTAGGCTGCTCCTTTCCTGGCCCTGTGTCTAGAGAGAGAACAGAATTTTGTGAGGGCTTTTTATCTTTTTTAATTTTTTTTGCTTGTGTCTGTTGCCATTTCCAGGCTGGCTGGCTTCTTCAGTTCTCAGGCTGGGATACATGAAGCAAAAAGAAAACTTAGGGAACTCACCCTGTACCACTCTTCAGGTCCAGGGTCCCTAGCGGGCTGCCTTCTTTGCACCTTTCAGAGTCTTCTTATGTTTATTTTATATGGAATGTCAGGATTTTTAATTTTATTAGTAGGAGGAATAGAGAAACATATGTTTATCTTCTCAGAAGTAGAAATACTTCATTTAAAAAAAGAATTTGTTTATTTACCTGAAGGGTCTTTCACCTCCTGTGGCGTTTGCTCTTCTGATTAGAGAGCATTTTTGTGTTGGAAAGCTCCCTCCTGTTCCTGTGGAGCTGTGGGCCTGGAGAGGACAGACCAATCTTTACAACAGTGTCTTCTTCCTGAACCCTGCGGGCACCTCACTGTCTTCAACACGCAGGCCTTGGCATAGACTTCTCCCTCTGCCTGCAACACCTTCCTCTCTACCTCGTCCACTGCCTAAGCCTTAGTTATTCTTCAGTTTTCATTTTAACACGTTACTTATTTAAAGAGACTTTTCCTATTACCTGGATACTTTTGCATTCCCTTCTGCTAAATGTTTCTAGAGCACCTTGTACTTTCTTTATCATCTCCATTATCAAACTGTATTACAGTTATTTATTTAATGTCTGTTTTACTGAATAGCCTGTAATTCATGAAGGTGGGGAAGATGACTTCGTTGTTCAACCCTGTATCAAATATCTGGTTCCTACTGCAGTGCCCAGGACAAAGCAAGACATTAACAACTTTAGCTTGAATATTAACTAATAATGTAGTTAGGCTCATAAATATCCTATTATCTGATGACCCCAAGTGCTCCCTGAAATTTCCTTGGCCACTTGGGCTGCTCCTCTGGGATCCTGGACCTCCCCTTGACCTAGAAACTTAAAGGCTAATACTGGCAAAGCAGGGGTCCTCCAGGATCTTTCTTCAGTCCTAAGGCTTGGGGCCATTCTGGTTGGTTGTTGTTTAGGACATAGCAGTTGTTAAAATAGTTTGACCTCATCCCTGATTATATGAATGAATGAATTAGATCCAGAAGCTCCAAGCCTGCCCAGCACTCCTAAACCACAGCCAGTCATACAGAATTTGCTTTCTTCATAGTCTGCATTAGTGCTTGGAGCTCTTATTGTGGTTGATTCCCCTTTTTCCATATATCAGCTATGGCCTGATTATATACAATGACATGTTCTAGCAAAGTCATCATAACTCCAAGCCAGTTCATCCTTGCTTCATCTCTAGCCAAGGTCTTATTTCCTCTTGTAAATCTTTTTTGGGTGTCTTTGTTATGTCTCCAAAACTGCTCACAGATCACACAGTCATCACTTGCTTTGTGGGTCATATGACGTCTTGCAGTGAAGTCTATCTCCCTTCTGACTGGACTGTGTGTAAACTGACTCAGGATCACATCCTTGAGTCCACATCCTTTTAAACACTAGTTCTCCTCTCTACTCAGTACCACATCCTCTTCTTCTTCCATGAAGTAGGCCTATTTAAAACAACAACAACAACAAGAAGCACTATTTCCTCTAATATTTCCCTGACTTGGTATTTTCTCTTTGATTCATTCATTCTGCTCTATTAATCCCCTTTACTCTCTGGACAAACCAGTGATTCCCTGCTCTTCTTTTATGGTTCTGTCCATTCTTAAGAACTGGGCATTAGATTATTGGGAACATATATCTCTTGGAAGCTTCATTTAGTTGCTTTGCCTCATGCGATGTTTGCACTGTAAATCTTTTTTACTATCATGGATTTGGTATCTCTACATCAAAGCAAAGGTTGCAGTTATCTAATTAGATTTTAAATCTATTTCTACACGATTTGATCAGTCTTTTTAAAATCATATTTCTCATTCTAGTTTCATCCTTAGGGAATCAAATCAGGAATGGCAAATGGGTTTCATCCTCCTCTCTGGTCACATAGGAGTACTCGTCCACAGTTATGAGAGGATTTTGAGATTATTAAAGCACAAAGGAGTGCTGTGATTTATAAACACCTGCAAGAGCAATGCTAAGAGGAGAGGTATCATTCATGATTTATACATTCACATAGGCACTACCATTGTCGCAGACCTCTCTATCTTCTTTGTATTGTGTGGCCTTTTTTGAGGCTACTTGCAGAAACAGATGGATACTTGAGACTGAGATGCTGAAACTTGTAAGTTCTAATGACTTCTTTTCCAGTGATAAGGCTATCATGACTGAAACTATGATTTTCAGAAGGAGGCTGAATACTTTAAGTCATTATCCTGATGAAATGACTTTGAAATATTTGAGTTTCGATTTGAGATTGCTAATTGCTGACGTTGTATTATTTTTGTAGGCAGCACTCAGCGTATTTGGTATGGTTGGTGGACCACTTATGGGCCTGTTCGCTTTGGGCATTTTGGTTCCCTTTGCCAACTCAATAGTAAGTACAAAGAATGAATATGCTTGAGGATTACTTTTTGAACTATACTAGCAGCTCTACACTTTTTTCTCAGTTGGTTCCTTTGAGATTTGTCATTAGCTACTTGTCTTGATGACTTAAATTATTTCTGTTGACTTTGGTGGAGTGTACAAGGAAGTACTATGTATGGGGACCCTAAATGTGTGAAGCTCAATGGAAACTTCCAGAACCATATAGGGCAATTTTAAATATTCATAATATAACTAAAGGAGCAACATTTTTATGCACTTACCTACTTGCCCTTCTCAAAAATTAATAGCTAGGATTTAAAAGAGATCAATAGGCTCAGAGATGAGAGATTTAAGGGCAGAAAACTTAGGATTTCTGTGAATAGCCATAGCACAGCAAAGAGAAGGAACACAATCTTACCACCTTGGCCAGGAATTTTCTACTCCTGACATTTAAAGCTGTAGCTCCCACAATATGATTTAGCCCCAAAGGGGTGATCATAATTGGGAATATTTTCCAGAAAGACGTAATATCTCTGTCCTTCTACCTAGACATATCTGTGCTTAGAAGTGCTAACTTCTGTTTGGAATAAATGAGCTAGAAATTATTTCTCTGAAACCCAGAAGAAAGTCCACTGGTTCAGTCTGGCTATAAGATGTAGTTCAGGAAAAACTGATAATGTATGTGCAGTTGCTTCAGATATAGAATAGCCATAGAACTCTGACTTCATATTTGGAATTCTATTTTCCTTATAAGGCATTAGGAATTGGTAAGGCAGATATTAATAAGGACTATTGTGGTTGTTATTTATTATCCTCAATGAAATGTCATATGAAAAGCTGCTTTTGTAGGAATTAATCACAATGAAAGAGATTTGTTTGTGTCCACCTCAGAATGTTGAAGCTTGGATTAGATTCTTTGCATGATGAAATGCATTAGTTTGTTAAGTATTAGAAAAATGTATTTAAAAATCAACTTTTGATATTTGGCATTTGTTGCCAGCGTGTATTTCCTCCGGAAGAGCTGTAGCTGACTAAGCTAACATGTCCTTTTCTGGGGGCGGTAACGGAAGAATAACATACTATTCTTCCTGCCATAAACAGTATCTTTTTTTTTTTTTTAAACCATGTCCAGGTTTTTCACCAGCAGATTATCTGCCTTCCTTAAAAGTGGCCTTTCTCACTCCTTTTTCTCTCCCTGCCTCAATACCTTTCATTCATTTATTCAATAGATTTTTATGGGCTGAGCACTATCTTGGGAGGAGAGAGCGTTGAATGTTTCTGCCCTTGTGAGTTTTATAATTTTGTGCCATGTTGAACTTGGCTTTCTAATATTAATTTTGACATCAAAGCAAATTGTATTATTTTTCTTTTAAATGCATTCTTGTTTTACAGGGAGCGCTTGTTGGTCTGATGGCTGGATTTGCCGTTTCTCTATGGGTTGGAATTGGAGCTCAAATATATCCTCCACTTCCTGAGAGAACATTGCCATTGCACCTTGATATCCAAGGCTGTAACAGCACCTACAATGAGACAAATTTGATGACAACCACAGAAATGCCATTTACTACTAGTGTTTTTCAAATATACAATGTTCAAAGGTATTGAATTAAGTTTTATTACATTATACTTTAAAAAATTTACGCAACAAGTAGAGAACCCGACTTGCTTTTTGTCTTGATTACAACACTGTGATTTTGCCTAATTCTGAAACGAGTAAAACTCATGTGGTTAGCTATAGTATTTTCTGCAGCAGTAACAAAAAATGTCATATTTTCATAATTTCTCTAGAAATTTCTGCCTTGTCTACAGATCTAAGAAAACTTAAATATTAATGAGAAAATTCTGTTATGTGTAAACTCTCCTAAACACCAGCTCTTAGCTGCATGAAGAATTGTCTTTGTCTTGGAAAAACTTTTAAAATGGAAAGCACAATTATAAAATAAATGTTGCTTATATAGTCTTTGAAAGATAGATTTTACTGACCAAAAGCTACAAATATTTAAACATGTTAAATAACTGCCATTTGTTCAGTTGAAGATTCCAAATCTTTAAAGCATTAGAAGTCATTGCAGCTGTGATCTTCATGCTACAGATTTCAGTTATGCAGTACACTTTGGAGCCTCTAGATGCTGAAGTTGTCTGATTTAACGTACTGAAATAGTGGGTAGAGGCATGCTTTATTGTACAGTGAATGTGAGGTCAAGACTTTCTTTAGTGGATATATAAGTGTCCAGCTTTAAAGCACAAACCCTGTGAATACGTTCAAGGAATGCAAAGATGATGCCATTGCCCCTAGAGTATTGCCCCAGTGCCAGCTTATCTGGAATGACATCAATATAGTCATACCTTTGGGGTCAAGACACGGCATACCCCTCTTAAAATGGACACACTCCTGAGAGAAGGAACGTGATCATACATATAGCCATTATTAGCAATTTGTGTTCTGGAGAGAATTCAGCTCTGAGAAAGCTAGCCAGTGGGACTTCCAGGGGCGTTCCAGGCAGGTAAGCTGTGTATGGTAGAGTGGAAAGGTAGTTCCAGAGCCTGAGGCGTATTTGAGGGAAGTTTTACTAGGTGAGGTGCTGTGGAGAGAGGGGCAAGGACATGTGGAGAGCAGTCTGGACAGGCATGAAAGCACTAATGGGAGGGGACTGGGAGAGTCATCAGAGTCAGAAAGGGAGAAAAGATTAATTGAAGGTTAAGTGAGAAGACACAGGATGTTCTTCTTGTTTTATGATTTTGCTTAGCGTTTTCCTAATTATGTAAATATTTGCCCTTAAAAGTCTAAGGCAAAATGGTTATTTGAATTCCTGAAACAAATAAATTAGCTGAAGTTTATTCTATGCCTGGTACCATAATAGTTTTATATGTTAGTTTACTTATCAAATATTTCAGCTAATAAACAAGAATTTTTGAGCATGGACTATGTACCCAGCACTGTGCTGGCCATTTATTTAGTATCCATGGAAGAAAATCTTCCTCTCCCAGCCACTGTTTCCTGCCTTCCAGAAAATTCTAATCTAGCAGGAGGGAATGTGCAAATATACGCAAAACAATAAACTCTGTAAGCATGCGAAGTATAAAAACTAAGACATAGTAAATAAAAAATACTTGATACATTTTTGTTAAAAGAGTGAGTACAAAGTTGGAGTGTAAGTTAGCATGAAGACTTCAGAGATATACTACTACTTCAAGAATGCATAGGTTTGGCTAGATGAAGGGGAAGATCTGGAAAGTCCTTCTTGTCACAGAAAATGACCAGAAGGGAAATTGGACAAGAAAATAAATTAAAACATGCATTGTGGTAAGTAATATTCACAGGATATCATGGGAGCCAGAAGGAGGAAGTCTGCCTGACTGGAGTCAAGGAAACCTTCTTAGAGGAGAATTGCATGGGCTGGAGTTAGTCAGGTAGCAGGATTGAGCACAGGGACACAATCTGTGTCGCAAGGAAGGAGTAGTATGTGTCACAGAATGAAGGAACGACCGGTGCAAAAGCATGAAGAACTGAAGAATCAGGGCATCTTAGGAAATCATCCTAGTTCCATAGGGCTGGAGCACAAGGGTTGTGAGCCACCCAGCTGAAGGTTGAATGTGTGACGCTTTGGTTGCCTAGATACAAATTGTTTCAATTGCCTAGATTCAGTTTTGATTTTTTTAAGTTTACAATATTTGATGGTTACATTGGTAGCTTGCTGTGGTTTTAATTTGTATTTCCCTTAAGATTAATGAAGTCAAATACATTTTCATTTGTTTGTTGGCCATTTGGATATTTACTTTTGCGACTTAGTTATTGAAGTCTTTAGTCCATTTGAAATGGATTCTCTGTCTTTTTCTTACTTACACAGGAGTTCATGACATATTCTAGATATATGTTTTGAAAATGTTTTTCTCCCATTCTATGGGTTACCTTTTTACTCTTTTAATGATACTTTTTTTGTCAGTCAAAATTTCTTAATTTTAATTTATTTCTGTTTCTCAGTTTTTTCCTATATGGTTAGTCCTTTATGTGTCTTGTTTAAGAAATCCTTGTCTACCCTGCAATCATAAAGATATTCCACTAATTTTTAATTTAAAAGCTTTATTGTTAACCATTTCCATTGGGGAAGTGTAATCCACTTTGGAATTGATTTCTGTGGGTGGTGTGATCAAGATTATTTTTCCCCATGTGGATACTCAGTTAACCAAACACCATTTATTGAAAAGACTCCCCTTTTGCCCTATTGAATGCACTGGCAATGAAAACGATGTTAACCAAGTAACTATTTTTCTGTGGGTCTATTTCTCAATTCTCTACTCTGTTCTATTTTGTCTGTCTTTGGCTCAATATCACACTCTCTTAATTTCATTAGCTCACCTCAATGTGTTCCCCTTCTTTCTGGGCTCTTGCCACCTCAAGTTCTCATTGTTTTGTTTTTGTTTTTGTTTGAGACGGAGTCTCGCTCTGTTGCCAAGGCTCGAGCTCAATGCAACCTCCACCTCTGGGTTCAAGTGATTTTTGTGCCTCAGCCTCCCAAGTAGCTGGGATTACAGGCATGTGCCACCACACCTGGCCAATTTTTGTATTTTTAGTAGAGATGGGGTTTCACCATGTTGGCCAGGCTGATCTCGAACTCCTGACCTCAGGTTATCCACCTGGCTTGGTCTCCCAAAGTTCTGGGATTAGAGGCGTGAGCCACCGCCCCAGCCAAGTTCTCATTGTCTTGATCTCTCTGATAGCTTCAAAAACCTGCCTCCCTCCCCATGCCCCAGGTTTTATATATTGTTCTCAGCAGAATGATTGGTCTAAATCAAGCAGCTATCAAAACTGAAAGTGGAATCCTAGAGTAATCATTGTAGAAATGATCATAGAATGTTCATGTTACTCTTTCACTTAAAACATTGCAATGAGTGCCATTGCCTATAGAGTAAAATTCCAACTCATGCCTGGTCCCACAAAAAGCCCCCTGCCTATCTTTCATCTTGCAATCACTGTCTTGCTCACTGTGCCTCAGTCAGCTGGTGTTTAGTCTCTGAGATGTTTTCCTCAAGAACATTTCGTTCTCAGATCTCAGTTCAAATGTCGTTTATTCCCAAAGATTTTCTCTGACCACTCGTAGTGTAGTTCCTTCCTCTTCACCCTGTTAATAGCACATCATCTTGTTTTACTTTCCTTACAGCGCTTTCTACTAGTGGAAATTATTATATTTATTAATTTGTTTATTGTATTTATCTCTCCATTAGAGTATAAACTTTATGTGAGCAGGAATCTTATCTACTTTATTTTTAAAAAATAATTTCAACTTTTATTTTAGATACCTGTGCAGGTTTGTTACTTGGGTAAACTCTTGCCTGTCTCCCTTCACCCTCTGGTAGTCCCCAGTGTCTATTGTTCCCTTCTTTGTGTCCATAAGTACCCAACGTTTAGCTCCTACTTATAAGTGAGAACATGTGGTATTTGGTTTTCTGTGCCTGCATTAATTTGCTTGGATAATGGCCTCCAGCTGCATCCATGTTGCTGAAAAGGACATGATTTTGTTCTTTTTTCATGGCTGCATGGTATTCCATGGTGTATATGTACCACATTTTCTTTATCCAGTCCACCATTGATGGGCACCCAGGTTGATTGCATGTCTTTGCTGTTGTGAATAGTGCTGCGATGAACATATAAGTGCACGTGTCTTTTTGGTAGAACAATTTATTTTCCTTTGGATATATACCCAGTAATGGGATTGCTGGGTCAAATGGTTTATCTACCTTATTTATGGATGACTGTCCAATCACAAGAGCAGTGCCTGGGACATCATGCAGAATTGAATGAATAAACATGACCTTCAAGTATTTTAGTATATAGTCAAGGTGACGTTTTGCTTTCGATTCCTGATCTGATAAGATAAAATTAGGACAGCAGGTTATGACATTAAAAACATTATTAAGTGTTATATTTTGACCTTGCCATGAGAATCACTGGTATATACTGGTAGTTGCTAGTGGCATTACATGAAATCTTACCATTGTGTTTTTGCTCTCTTAGGACTCCACTGATGGATAACTGGTATTCTTTATCATATCTGTACTTCAGCACTGTTGGAACTTTGGTAACATTATTAGTGGGGATACTTGTCAGTTTATCAACAGGTAACTATCTGAAATTAGTATTGTTGTATTTACGTCTATATCAGTTTTTACTGTATCTGTTTTATAGCTATTTGTGTTATTTTACTATGATCCTATTGACAACTAGTTTAATTATTTCTTCTGTTTTACTCATGGGAAATCTGAAGGCCTAGACTTGAAAGCAGAAGACTCATTTCTATTTGAATCTTGTTTCTGCCCTTTAGGGGCTGCATGAACTTGGGCAAGTCACATAGCTACACTGAGCCTCAGCTTTCTTATGTATAAAATGAGGACAATAATAATCGACCTGCCCATCTCACAAGTTGCTGTAAGACAAAAATAAGATGCTTGAAAAGAACTTCATAACTGCTATGATGTTAGAGATTTTACACATATTTTTACAATAACCCAATATGCTGTGATCTTTACATGGTCCAGTGTTCATTCTTTGTGAACTGTAAAGAAGCATACACAGGTTATATCTAAACATAGTGTGGAGGCTTTTTTTTCAGATGTTTATCATTTTTTTAAAAAGTGTGTTCATTTTTAAAAAATCAAATTGATACACATAGTATATAAATTGCTCTCTGGGATTGCTATAGAATGGTTATCCTGGGACTCCATTTTGTCCTCATTCTATGAATTCTCTTAGCCCCTGTTCCTGTGTTGGGTTTTCTACTGCCTATATTCATTACTTCTCATTCTCATTTACTCCCTTAATTGAATGAAACACATCCTGTAGCATATTCTCAAGAATGAGTAGACAAAAGAAGAGGTTTTGGAAACTTTGTGTGTCTGAAAAAAAATGATTTAATCTATCTTATGCTTGATTGATTGTTTGAGTAGAAATTCCTAGGGTTGAAAAGAACTTTTCTTTTTTCTGAGAGGATGTCTGAATTTTTTTCTAGCTTGCTATGTTGCTGTTGTGACAGTGCTCTGCTACCAGCTGACACTTTGCATATGTCCCATTTTCACAATGACTGCCTTGGCCTAGGCCTTCAGTAGGGCCCATTCAATCTGAAGATCCATGTCCTTCAGTTCTGGACATTTTCTTTTTTGTTTTCTTTTCTTCCTTTTTATTTCTATTTTTAATAATTTTCTGTGTTCTCTCTCTGAGAACTCCTATTAGTCAAACATTTGAATCAGAATCATGGACAGTTCCTCTAATTTTCTCATTTTTTTCTCTCTTATTTTTCCTCTCTGTGTCTTTTAGGTCTACTATGTGAGATATTTTTTCACTTACTTTTCCAATAATTCTCAAAGGAGTGCTCTGATCCAATTTTGAGAATAGTCTGTAGGGGAAGGAGGGCAGGGAAGAGGCTATTGCAGTAACCCAGGTGAGAGATCACAGTGCTGGGGCTGGGGTAGTGCGGAATTGGTGAAACATGCTGGGCTCCCTGACTCCCTACATCCCCTCACATGTATGCATCCATAGCAGCCATGCCAGGGGAAGGGTGCAACTGCCTCCTTCAACATGTGTTACAACTAGTCATGTTCAAGGATGTCTGATGTCTTTGTTTGCTCCATGCTACAAAGCTGCCAGCACTGTGCCACTTTACAGAATCCTGCTATCATTTTCTGTTTTTTGGCACTGAGATAGCACCATCTCTCAAACTTCTGTGACACTTGTATTTATAATTATAAAATTTGTTGCTATTCATTATTTCTCAGTTGTTGGAAAATATTCTTTCTTTTCCAAAAGGACTGTGCTCTTTCTCAAAAATAAAATTCCCAGTACAGTAGGTTTATTAATTTTTTTGGTCCAGTTTGATATATTTTCAGACAGATTTTTGTTGTTGTTGTTGTTGTTGTTGTTGTTGTTGTTGTTGAGATGGAATCTCGCTCTTTTGCTCAGGCTGGAGTACAGTGGTGCGATCTCGGCTCACTGCAACCTCTGCCTCCTGTGTTCAAGGGATTCTTCTGCCTCAGCTTCCCGAGTAGCTGGGACTACAGGCACGCACCACCACGCCCGGCTAATTTTTGTATTTTTAATAGAGATGGGGTTTCACCATATTGGCCAGGCTGGTCTCGAACTCCTGACCTCAGGTGATCTGCCCACCTTGGTCTCCCAAACTGTAGGGATTACAGGCGTGAGCCACCATGCCCAGTCTTAAGACAGATTTTCATCTTTTCCCAGCAGTTATTCAGTTGTTCAGATCTGGAATACACCTAACCAGTCTCCCTGTACTATTTGCCCTTTGGTCCTTATTTAGCTCATTTTTTAAAAGAAAGTGGAGTATCAGAGTAGCTCCTTTGAGTACTCCTTTTTTTCTTTTAAATGCTTTGATTCTGAAAAACCATATACAGCTATATCTTTTGTTTCAAGAAGTAACACTCTACCTCAGTGACTGGGATCCAGTAATAGAAAACACTTCAACTTCATTAACTTCACAAATAACTTATTCCTACTTCACAGAAGCAGTGAGTACCTTGAAAACTAAGAGAAGCACACAATTTTGATGCTCCCTGGGAAACAGATTTTAAAACCTATCGTAGTATACTAAAACTCCCATAAGAGTTCAGGCCTTACAGGCTTGGTTGGCGTTTCAGCACTCCCCTGATTTTTACTATGCAGAAGGCTATGTTTTCATCAGGAAAATGGGGGCAAATAGTTTCCTAAGTAGATCACAAACTGTGGGCACAGAGATTGTTTTGTTTCTCTGTTTCTCTAGCACCTAGCAGCATCTCCAGCTCACAGTAGGTACTCAATAACATTGAACGAATTCATTTAAAATTGATTCTATCTCCAGAACAGCAGAGGTTCCCATAATTAAAAGTCTAGTATTTGTACTAAAGTAGTGGTTCTTAAACTTTAGAGGGCATAAGGATCCTCTTGGAAATTTTATAAAAATCAGGCTTCAGGGGTCCTACCTGCAGAGGTCCTAATTTGGTCAGTCCAGGCTAGAGTCTGGGAATCTGCATTTTAAATACATTCCTTGAATGATTTGGGGAAGGATAGTTTGAGGACCACTCTTTGAGATACACAATTTTTAAAAGCATCCTCTTTGATCCACAAAAAATACCAAAGCAAAATAGATTTTTTTTTTTTTTGTAAAGAAAACCTTAGGGAAGAGGATTTGGATCAAACGTCAGTCAGCATACTAATTTTCATTTAAATAATTTATTCAGCAGTTCCAAATTGCCTGCATTTCTTCATAGACATGTATATTTGTAGCCAACAAAGTGGGGAAAAGCAGCTCCACTGTCTGAAGCAGGGGCAGATGGTTTGATATTTTACTGATGGCATGGACGGTGCTTTTAAACCAGTTTTCCTACCAGCATTGGGCCAGATGACTGTTTCTCTAGTTGAGTACCAGATGAAGCAGTTGGCTTGCGTTTAAGCTCTATCTCACACACATATATATGATACATATATATATATATAAAGAATATGTATATATATATATATAAAGAATATGTATATATATATAAAGACTCATATTTATTATAGTGAGAGGCTTTCAAGACCTGGGGCTAACTAAGGAAAGGGGAATTGTGGGCTAAGTGATCAGTGCTTTTAAGTTTCCCTTTCTCTTTGTGTTTTTTGAATGTATGGAGTTGAACGTGAACAAGTTAAATGCCTGTATAATGGAATGTCTCTGTGTAGTTACTGGTGTCCTTTTTAACAACGTAAGTCATGTACATTTTTTTTTCCAGGAGGAAGAAAACAGAACTTAGACCCCAGATATATACTAACCAAAGAGGACTTTTTATCCAATTTTGATGTTTTTAAGAAAGTGAGTTGGCTTTCATTTACCTTGAGTTAGGAAACTGGGCTTTATTACCTGGATAGAACACTAATTAGTTCTCAACCTCTTTCTTGAAAAGTAATGGACAAGGAAGGTATAGACCCTATATAATCTGATGATCTATATATGTTGGATAGCTCTCTATCCTATGATGATCTATATCTGTTTTATAGCTCCATATCCTCTGATACGCTATACCTATTGCTTATCTGTCTATCCTCTGATGAGCTATATCTGTTGCATATCCTTTCCTTTGATGATCTTTATCTGCTGTATATCTCTCTATCCTCTGATAACCTATATCTGTTGTATATCCCTCTATTCTCTGATGAGCTATACCTGTTGTATATCTCTCTATATCTGTCTATCCTCTGATAATCTGTATCTATTGTATCTCTCTCTATATCTGTCTATCCTCTGATAACCTGTATCTGTTGTATATCTCTCTATATCTGTCTATCCTCTGATAACCTATATCTGTTATATCTCTCTATATAACTGTCTATCCTCTGATATTATAAATCTGTTGTATATCTATTGTCTGATGGGCTATTTTGTATCTATCTTCTGATAACCTGTATCTGTTGAATATCTCGGTATCCTCTGAGGAAGTATACCTGTTATATATTTCTCTCCCTCAGTAGATTAGAAAGCTGATGCAGAGAAATAAAAATAGTAGAAACAATTATTTAGAATTACATGAATGAAGAGCTTCTTTTTTCCCCCTAATCACCATGTTAACATTTTCTTTTAGAAGAAGCATGTTTTGAGCTATAAATCGCATCCAGTGGAAGATGGTGGAACTGATAATCCTGCTTTTAACCACATTGAATTGAACTCAGATCAGAGTGGCAAGAGCAATGGGACTCGTTTGTGAAGCTGCTCTGATACTAGATACCCTTAAATGATGTTTCAATTTTATATGTTTTCTAAGATAATTGGATCAGGTTTTCTTTGTGTGTGTGTGTGTGTTGTATCATGAGTGTTTGGGGGATAAGTTTTTGTTAAAACAAAGTCTGGACTATCTTCATTTACTACATCATTAATTGATGTTACTCTGGAGTTTAGAATTCTGGCATTGACATTTCCCTCTCTTTCCTTTATTTCGATGAAGCTATAATTGTGAAAATTGTAACTACATAGATGCTGAAAGGCTAATACACACATATGCACATGTATTTGATTGTCAAAGGTATATTCTTAAATTTGGGTATTATTGAAAATATTTTCCATGCCTTGGTGCTAGCATATAAGTTTGGAAGTTTTCCAACATCACAATTCATCTTGAAAAGAGCTTTTTTCCCTGCTACCACATACACCATTCTTAAGGAGCAATGAGGTAACAGGTCTGTGTTGTCTAGATCTTTGCTTTTTATCCCCCTATCAGCCCAGGGCATATACTAACCTGCAAACTGATTCTGAATCAGGAAGGTGGTAATCAATAAGTATTCTGGCTGGGAAAGACCATGGGCCCAATGATCAAAGTCTTCTTGGTGCTGTTCATTAATTCTTGTGCCTTTTGGCTTGTTTTCTAGAGTTTCTGGACTTTGGCTGCTGATACTGCCTTTCTTAGACTGTAATTTTTATCTGCATGCCCAGTTTCTGACCTATCAACTTGGGTTTTGTTGTGCACTCTAACTGAGCTTGTCTTCATAATTTTCTGTTTATTGCCCTGGGCTTGGCTATGTCTCAAGACACTCATGTGAATCATGCCACCCCAAATCCTGGCTTATCAAGTCCCAGACTATAAATTATGAAGTCCCATTAGCTTGGTACTAACATATACTTGATGTAGGTATTTATGGACTTGATGATCCAAGAATATTATATTCTTCAAAATGGTTAAGCTCCATGGAGTTAGATGACTACACTTAATGCTATTAAGTTGAACTTTTGAATGTCAACTAATTTGCAATCAATTAAAGATACATATGCCTAGAAATTTTGCAATTTCGGTATATTTATCCAATTAAAGAGCTAAATTATATAAGCAAACACTACTTTTTTAGAAACGTCTGGACTCAAAAAATGCTTTGTTCCATGTTTTAAAATTTTTAAGTAGCAGTCTCAAAGTTGCTTAGCTGTTTATTTTGCTATGTTCCTAGCTTAGAGTTTGGTTATAGGAGTTCATCAATAACTTATTTTTTGTACAGTTCCCACATTAGATACTGTTTAAAAGTTCTTTTTTAAACTCAATTTTTTTTAGAAACATAAGAGAAATATTTAGATACATACAAATGTTTTTATGATTAAATAATTTTATGCTTATTTTCTGATACGTGTTATTTAGGTAATCATGCCCTGTACATTTAGAGGTTGCTAACTGACAATGTTAAGAAATTTAAAAAAAAAAAAAAAAAGCCTGGGCATGATGGCTCATGCTTGTAATCTGAACATTTGGGAGGCTGAGGCAGGAAGATCTCTTGAGGCCCAGAGTTTAAGTCCAGCCTGGAAACATAGACCTCATCTCTACAAAAATAAAAAATAAAAATAAAAAAAACTTAGCTAGGCATGTTGCCACATACTTGTAGTCCCAGTTATTAGGGAAGCTGAGGTGGGAGGATAGCTTAAGCCCAGGATTTCAAGGCTGCATTGAGCTATGATTACACCACTGCACTCCAGCCTGGGTAACAGAGTGAAATCTTGTCTCTGGAAAAAAAAAAAAAAAAAAAAAAAAGAGAGAGAGAGGGAGATTTATATAACATTTAAATTAACTACATAAACCTGGGCAATGTGTCAAAACTCCATCTCTACAAAAAAACACAAGAATTAGCCAGGCACGATGGTGTGTGTCTGTAGTCTCAGCTACTTAGGAGGTTGAGGTGGGAAGATTGCTCGAGCCAGGAGGTCGAGGCTGCAGTGAGCTGTGATTGCGCTACTGTACTCCACCCTGGGTGATGAAGCCCTAACTCAATAAATAAATAAATAAATAAATAATACAAATAAATTATATATTCATATATTTCTTATGTGGATATATGTTATTTTTTTTCCTGCTTTTCTTTTTTATTATTATTTTTTTTTATTATACTTTAAGTTTTAGGGTACATGTGCACATTGTGCAGGTTAGTTACATATGTATACATGTGCCATGCTGGTGCGCTGCACCCACTAACTCGTCATCTAGCATTAGGTATATCTCCCAATGCTATCCCTCCCCCCTCCCCCCACCCCACAACAGTCCCCAGAGTGTGATATTCCCCTTCCTGTGTCCATGTGATCTCATTGTTCAATTCCCACCTATGAGTGAGAATATGCGATGTTTGGTTTTTTGTTCTTGCGATAGTTTACTGAGAATGATGATTTCCAATTTCATCCATGTCCCTACAAAGGACATGAACTCATCATTTTTTATGGCTGCATAGTATTCCATGGTGTATATGTGCCACATTTTCTTAATCCAGTCTATCATTGATGGACATTTGGGTTGGTTCCAAGTCTTTGCTATTGTGAATAATGCCGCAATAAACATACGTGTGCATGTGTCTTTATAGCAGCATGGTTTATAGTGCTTTGGGTATATACCCAGTAATGGGATGGCTGGGTCAAATGGTATTTCTAGTTCTAGATCCCTGAGGAATTGCCACACTGACTTCCACAATGGTTGATTAGTTTACAGTCCCACCAACAGTGTAAAAGTGTTCCTGTTCCTCCATATCCTCTCCAGCACCTGTTGTTTCCTGACTTTTTAATGATTGCCATTCTAACTGGTGTGAGATGGTATCTCATTGTGGTTTTGATTTGCATTTCTCTGATGGCCAGTGATGATGAGCATTTTTTCATGTGTTTTTTGGCTGGATAAATATCTTCTTTTGAGAAGTGTCTGTTCATGTCCTTCACCCACTTTTTGATGGGGTTGTTTGTTTTTTTCTTGTGAATTTGTTTGTGTTCATTGTAGATTCTGGATATTAGCCCTTTGTCAGATGAGTAGGTTGCAAAAATTTTCTCCCATTTTGTAGGTTGCCTGTTCACTCTGATGGTAGTTTCTTTTGCTGTGCAGAAGCTCTTTAGTTTAATTAGATCCCATTTGTCAATTTTGTCTTTTGTTGCCATTGCTTTTGGTGTTTTGGACATGAAGTCCTTGCCCATGCCTATGTCCTGAATGGTAATGCCTAGGTTTTCTTCTAGGGTTTTTATGGTTTTAGGTCTAACGTTTAAGTCTTTAATCCATCTTGAATTGATTTTTGTATAAGGTTTAAGGAAGGGATCTAGTTTCAGTTTTCTACATATGGCTAGCCAGTTTTCCCAGCACCATTTATTAAATAGGGAATCCTTTCCCCATTGCTTGTTTTTCTCAGGTTTGTCAAAGATCAGATAGTTGTAGATATGAGGCGTTATTTCTGAGGGCTCTGTTCTGTTCCATTGATCTATATCTCTGTTTTGGTACCAGTACCATGCTGTTTTGGTTACTGTAGCCTTGTAGTATAGTTTGAAGTCAGGTAGTGTGATGCCTCCAGCTTTGTTCTTTTGCCTTAGGATTGCCTTGGCGATGTGGGCTCCTTTTTGGTTCCATATGAACTTTAAAGTAGTTTTTTCCAATTCTGTGAAGAAAGTCATTGGTAGCTTTATGGGGATAGCATTGAATCTGTAAATTACCTTGGGCAGTATG